>NW_003803602.1:2012597-2409016 GCF_000255335.2 Galendromus occidentalis
AGATCTCTTTCTGGCCCGTAGAGTTCCATGTTGAGGCTCATCATCATCGGTAGTTTGCCCCTACCAAGACAATGGCCCTGACCCCCCCCAAAAAAAATTCCTGGGCACGCGCCTGCTTAGCCGAGACTGGAATCATCGCTGACATTCATCGCTGACCTTGGCGACGCTTCGTTCCTTCGTTAGAATTATCGCGTGATCTCTAAATCGATTAGAAACATCACATTCGTAAGATGAAATGCTCATTAGGACACGAAACTTTATTTCAACCCCCGGCCTGCCGATCGTTGTTCAGTTGTTCTCATAACCAGTCGATCCAGCTGTCTCGAGCTTTGGTTTACTAACTCATTGCTGACTCTCGTGGCTGATTCCCTTCCGACGACGGATTCCATTTTCAAATGCCACAAATAATGAAATCACAATCCCCAATGGAGTTTTTCCTTGATGAATGCCATGACTATGCTCTGTAGACGCATCTGCGCTTCGTCCAAAGAAATAGCGCGGCACGTGATCTGGTCTTCTTGGAGACGTTCGACGATGGTGACGCAAACGACCGCCGCTAGAAAGTACAGCAAAGGGTTCAGCTGAATGTTCATCGGACTTGACTGAAACTCGAAAGGGGCCGAGCGTATGCAAGATATGAGAGCTCTCGGCCGGAAACTACCTTTAATGCCTGCATGATGACACATGGCTGAGAAAACGGAGCTCTCCATCTCGATGTTGGTGACTCCGCGCTCAGAGTGAAGCTCCGAGAGAAAGGCCTGCTTACAGGCCGCTGTGTAGTCGCAGAAAGCCCCATCGAGGCGGGCTTGACCCTCGTAGAAGTCGTTGGCACTCATGGTGGTTGCTGGTGGAGGAGAACTTTTGAGAAATCATCCCCAACAGGCTTCTGGGCCCCGACTCTACGGGCCCATGGACTGGGATTGGAATCGAGTCAAAGAAATTCATGAATATTTTCATCGATACCTCCCACGACGGTGACATCAGGACAAACTGCCCGGCCGACGTTTATGATTTCATCGGCCAGATCTTGAGGAAGGACACAAGGTCGATCGATGCGTCGGCCTAAAACCGCCTGGAATATTCATCCAGGCTCATTTGGGCTCATTCGTTCATGATTCGTGTAACTTTCGGGAATTCTCTCTCTCCTCAGCCTGCAACATTCAGCTCTCCGACTCCTGCCTGAACAAGGAACAGCTCCTGACCCGGGAAAACTCACGAAAGGATGGCTCGTCTCGCCGAATTCGTTGATCACTTTCTTGCTCACAACGATGGATCCAGGCGGCAAGCCCAAACCGCCGGACGTTCCCATTCGGATGAAAATCACGTCCTTAGCCTCTGCGTAGTACAGCAGCTTGAAAAGTTCGTGAAGAAGAATCGAGACCGACGGCGCTCCCATCCCGTGCCCAACACACAGCACGGGTCCCGCTTTGAACATGGAATATCTATGCGAATGCATTGACAGATCACAGAGATCAGTTCCCGTGGGCAATTTGATCCCAAAGTCTCGAACGATGTTCCTGTAAAATGCAACCATGAAGGTCTTCGAGGATCTATATCAGTATCGGAGCGAAGGGTCAACGGAAGTCGGGAAGTCCCGCTTCCTTTCATCGTCGTTCCGAGCTCGCCTTGAGATGACAGCGTTTCGACGCGAAGCTTCGAAGTTTGGAGGGAGCCCTCACCGAGCGAGTTTCTCCATCCTGTAAGCGGTTCCGCCCATGCAGACAAACCGAACGTCGCCAAACATTTCTTTCAGGCTTTGATTCGTAGAAAATCCGATGTGGTACAGGGTGTCCACCTCCATCGAGTCGAGACCCTTGTTGCGAATCGGGTTGCATCTCTCCCTGAGAAACGGGAACGGCTTGAAAAATCGTTTCGGAACCTCCCCTTCCTCTTCGTTCTACCGGAGGGCAATCCAAGCCGGCATGGGGACACGGACTCCGCCCGGAGGCGAAACCCCTAAGAAGTTCCAGAGGGGTGCGCTGCTCTTTCTCCAAGGCTCATCAAATGTTCAACCAATGGCAGAGACTAGCCGTCCAAGAGACCCAGAACAAGGGCCAAGAGAAGACGGAAAAGGGCCGGGAACGTTAGAGACTCACATGTTCGCCGTCCTCAGCTGATCGGAATGGCTCTATGTTGACAATTCTTTCGCTCCACTCAGTTGGAGTCACCGACGCGACGGCCGCATATCGTAATCACACTTAGAACCAGATTCACAGGTGGGGAACGTTCCTGTATCGCAGCATTTAGCAGCTTCCAGCTTCAACATGGTATGGGGGTAGTAATTAGAAACGTTCCAAGTCTTGATCGAGGAAGAAAAATCCGCAGAAGCCGGAGTTCGATCTCCCCTCGTAAAGTACGGGAACTGACGTCGAAGGACCTTCGTTGTAGATATGGGTCTTCGACCGACGACTGTCTGACCTGTTCTATTTCTCTGGAAAGCCATTCACGCCCGAAATCGGAACCGGATGGAAATTGAAATTCCCCACGCCGAAATTCGTGTTCATTTCGAGCCGGCAGAGGGCAGCACCCATCTCAGAGTTCCTGAGTTTCCTCACTCGTATGTTGCGAGGCGAGCTCTCGGCGGCTTCCTCGGAGGCACGAAACTTTTCCGCGTCCAATGTACGATCAAGTGAGCTCACGGTCTCATCTGAGGGACATTCCGAACAAAGACGCGTCCTCCACAGTTTTCACCTCTCCTGAATGATTTTTCCAGGGGCATCAGCCTCAAACTTCGTTCAGATATTTGGTAATCCGTCTCCCTTTGAGGGATCGCAGATGAGAAGCCTCCGATGAGCGCAGTCCGAACACAAAGAAACAGTAACACTCACTTTCGAGGTGACCACTGCAGATCCACCCGGCTCATTTTAGGGGGAAGGGAGGAACCTCCGAGCATGGAGGCATGTTACTACTACCTGTTCCGCACATGATGCTTGTGAGAAAATTACTTCGAAATGCTAGCACGGTCGACAGTCTTCGAAATATCCGGGAGATGTGAAATAGCTCCGGAATGAGGTTATGTAGTAATTAGTAATCATCACGGTCATGGGATGAGGAGAGCATGAACACCATCGGCAAGCATGGAAGGCTTGCTTCAAGCCCCCGCGAAGAGGGACTCGTGATCTGGCGCGCGATTTCGTGCGCAGCAAACCTCAGAGCTGCGGCTGAATTCTGACAAGACTCCCATTCGGTGCAAGATTCCAATCGAGCGCCCTCGGATGCTCTAAATATCGTTCGCTCCTTCTGACCGGAAAACCTCGAACGCAGCTCCAGAAAGGTCTGCGCGCGGATACACTCTGCGCTGGAGCTCGGATATGCTCCGTTCGATTTCCTCTGCGCTCTATGTACATGAGGATGAGGGAGACGTGATACCTGTCTGAGAATGAATCTATCATCCAATGACCGTCTTCAAGACGTCACACTTTAGGGAATGCACTCTTCTCCATGAGTCGAACCGCTATCCTTCCTGGCGGAGCTGTAATGTGATGCCATGCTTCAGCGAACGAATTTCTGGCAAACATGAAATTGGATCGCATGCAGAGAATGATCTACATCAATATCTGGATATTTCTAGATAATTGAACGTATCTCACGTCCGGTAACTCCAGGGCCGTCCTCATGGCATTGAAACACGTAGATCCTTGCCGAAGCGGCGGTTTGTTGGCAGAGGCTACTGGTAGCACCGAAAGGGTTCAAATCCTGATCGCTGAGCCCCCGAACTGATGAGCAAATTCTCAACCTCATGCCGAAGCTTCCCGTTCCCGTTCCTATACGCAGCTTGACCTCTTAGCTGATTCAAGCTCTCGTCGTATCGGTGTTTCGGCAGTCAGAGAATTATTTCTGATGTTCTTCCGCCCCCTGTTTACGTCCCCGTCACGTCTTTGTCCGCGCATCCTCAGAATGTTATTAGAGGCGAAAATTTGCCCCTGCGGAGCTACAGGTGACGACGAGCGTCCTTCAGATTCTGTCTGGAGTCGATTCCACCTCAGATATCGGACAGATATTGTATTATAGGCTCCGATAAAGCGATAAGACCGATATCCCCCGCCGCAGATGAAGACCGATACTTGTATTTGGCGGTGAGCTGGACGACAAGCGCGCCTAGCGAGCGGATCGGGACTCCTCGACGGTTTCCTTTCGTTGGCTTCCGATGAGGTTACTCGGCGTCGACAGCAGGCACGGCGGCCAGGAGACGAGGGATGACAGCACTCGAAGCGGGGAACCAGCGAAGCCGTTCGCAGTCACTCAATGACTGAAAAGAGTGAAAGAAAAACACGAGCGAGCAGCGCGGAGAGCAGATTGCTTTCTCAATATTCGATCATTTCGATTTCCAATTTATTTGGCGGCGCTTGGTCACTTAGACCTCATCGACATGCTCGGATATGACGAGGGTACGCCCACGAAGGAACTGAAGACGACAGGTTGTTTCTCCCACCACGAGTCTCAGGACCATCACGTTTCCGGGAACTTCTCCCGCGTAGAATATCCATTTAACTCGCCACGATGACACGCGAGCGTAGGGAAAGCGTATCATACGATCGCTGCCGTTTGAACCCAAGAATTTCCATCGAGCTACCAGCTACTTCGGGCCGAAGATGAATCGCGAAGCGGCCATTAGTCGCTCGGAAGTGATGGAGTGATGACCTAATCGATTACCTTAATCGCTCGCGCTCAATGAGCGACGGGACGTCTTTCAATTTCCGACGGTTCTGCTCTCTGAGAGGGTCCTGAGCACGACTGCGGACTTGCATTGCCGAAAGAGCCGCCTCTGCTCTCAGAGCGACATCGGCCGGGATTGGATACCGAAAGCCGTGGGGTAACGGAGGTCTCTTTGTTGGCGTCGTACTGATCTGTTGGAGTTCGAGGTACCACCTGAAGTCCAGTACCACCGATGCATGGACTCTGAGGGCAATGGTCGCGAGTCGCGAAACGTTGATGATGGTATTGAAACCTGATGGTGCTCCTTCCGCCGATGCCTCAGAAGGAGAGAGTGTTCGAGTGAGAAACGAGTCCCGGACGGGGGGTATACCCCTCGATCCCCCTCAAGAATATCGAGGGAAAACTGCTCTCTCTCTTGCCGATATTCTGCCTCAATCTTCGTCTCAAAGTCGTTCGAGTACACCTCTTTGGGAGCATGCTACTTTCGAGACTAAATCCGGTAAGCGGTGTGCCACGGAAAGTCCACATCCAGCGAGATCTCCGCTGTTAATTCTCGGGCAATGCGAGGCGGGAATGCGGAATTCGGAGCGCGTTCCACTCCTTCCGGCAAAAGTTTTCAATTCAGCTGACTGATTGCTCTTTCGCTTGTCCCCGAACATAGATGGAGAGTTTTAATTACATCGCCAGGTCCGTGCGAACCCCTCGTCGAAGCCTCAGAGCTCGTTGTTCGACTCTCCCGGTCTCGAACAACGTATTCTTCAAAAAGGCCCACGTTTCAGCGTTGGCCGAGGCAGGCCGAGGGAGGCAGGCAGGCAGGCGGGGTAGGCACCCCAGTTTCGAAGAGCGGAGCCCGGGGTATCGGACTATCGACCCGTAGGAGTACTCCAATCCAACGAACATTACATACGAGCGAACGGAGCAACCAACGGAAAAGACCGGCCCCGACATTTGCTGTGAAATCCGTAGAGCCATAGGAGCTCCACGGAAGCGCAATGATTTTAAATTCGGATCTTTTTCCTTCTGGTCTATTTCGCTCTAAGAGCTCACATGCGTGGCTAGATTTCAATATTCAATATTCCCAAGCTGTGTATCCGTTTGCGTTGAGGCCTATCACACGTACTCGTATGTGGTCCGATATAATGCTTGAGTTTTGCAATGAGCGTACGGTCTCCGTCTCTTTGTGTTTAAAGAAATGCGATGAGTTTACCAGGTCGTCGATGTCGCCATCGCGGCTCTTGTCGACTCGGATGGATTCGACGACCTCGGACGATCGATAACTTCGTGACGATTCCGAGCATTATCGGTGGCAACATGCTTGGGAGCTAAGCTCAGGGTACGGAGTCGATGAGGAAAAGGTTCCATCGACCTCGGTCATGCGGAATCCCTCAGGTGCGGCTTGGTCCTCCTTCGTTCGGTCCTTCGAGGTGCGGGCTGATTGAGAAGGATCTAAGCCGCAAATTCCAGAAATGCTCCCTTCGGGCTGCACGATTCAATAGGGGGAAGGCTACAGAGCCTTGTATGCTCCGCATGCACGGCAACATCCCGATGGCATCATCGATTCCCGATCAAGATTCGTCTCTTCACTCTACGGTCTCGCCCGGTCGTCACCAAGGCGCAGTGCCGTTCCTATCGATGGAGAATTCTGCAGACTGTTCCGGGAGAAATTCGAAACCGAGCGCTCTCCACGCATCTCCTGAAATCAAGAGATGGTGCCAAGGTTCCAGAATTCGTCTCTATCAGAGATCATCGTATGACACACTGTAGCCTTCCGGGTCCCCAAGTTGAAGGCGGGTCGTCCGATAACTGTGGGTATACCGTCAAATCGGTTGTCTGTGGAGCATCTCCGATACAACGTTTTATTATCCCCATCAGAGTCATCACCTCGCGATTGCTCAACCAATCGCCACCGATCATCCCATGATGAGCCACAGCTCAAAACGGGGCCCCCGATCCCAGCCGAGGATTCAACCTTTTCGAGAACGCTCGACGGCCCTGCGGTGCCCACGAGTATTTTCATCGAGCTACGCAAATCGGAAACAAGACATCAACTGCAGACTCCTCCGTCGCCAGCGAGAGGAATGTCCACTTCCCATACACGAGACTACGTACGTGGCGTTTCCCGCCATCGACTGGTGACTTCGTAGAGAAACGGCTATCAGCGTCTCGATTAGGGATGCTTACAGAGGCATTATCCACCATCTAGAGGCAAAGTATAACGTCTCCGCCACGGACTTAATAATTGATCGACGGGAGAATATGGATAAGCGTACGGGAAGATGACCGATGTCAAACAAATGAATTGGATCCAGTGGAAGAGACGAGAGGCGCCGCCGCTCGCTCTCTTACTCATGAGCTCACTTCAATCGATGAACTCGATAGACCGATATCCGTTATGGAATTCCATTGAGAGCCTTCTCATCTGTTGCTCATCGCGGAACAACGACATTATTGCAGCCGCTCTCGTCTCTCTCATCGTCCGAACGGTTAATCTCGACTTGATTTGAGAATTTCCCTCGCCCGGACCGCGAGAAAATTCCGTATCGACCGTGACGAGTACAGGAAGCCGATGGAAAGCGATGAGGGCGGCTGTCGCAGAATCTAGGAATCTCATGGGTGAACGGAACATTTTCAGATCCCCCACCGATACTCGCGCTTTCCCGGTGTCGAATTCCTCCGGGAAAATAATACGATTCATTCCTGAATGAAAACCAACAAGTCACGCCGCCGAGCGTGTCGTGAAACATGTTTCTGCAGTTTACGTCTTGCGGAGCCCCTTGGCGCGTGAGGTGCTGAAGGTGACCAGCGGTTCACAGTGCGAATCGGACGGAAGGCTCGGTCGCGTTGACGTTGGGCGGAGAACTTTCCTAGTTATATATCCAGCCCGAGCGGAGATTAGGGCGTGGTTTGCAAGGCCCCGGCTGTTCCACGGGTCGGCCACTGCTTCTGCTGTTCCTGCAGATGTGTACGTCGACGTCGATGATGTTGTGGCTCTTGGCGTTGTTGTAGTAGAGGCGGCCCGATCGATAGACGTGGAAATAATGTTGCCTGCATGCCCACCAGGCGAATTCTCCCTATGTCGGCCAGCCAGCCAGCATGTCTAGCATGGATGAAGACTCGCTGTTTTCCGTTATGCGCCTGTCCAAACTTCGCTCGGCGGCTTGTGCCGCTCCCCTTCACCGAGGTCTGGGCGCCGTCCATAGCTTATTTGCGTGCTCCCTCGCTGTGAGGCAGACTAGCCAGTCACTCGCTCGTTCGTTCGGCCGCTCCGCCAGCCGGTCGGCCGGGCTGCAGTCTTGGCGGCACAAGGGGAACGAGCTCCAAGGGACGGGTTCGCGGGTCGTTCGGTCGCTCAGGAGGGGTGAGTACGGGTCGAGGCGTCCTGGGGGCGATGGTGGCCCAGCTGGGCGTACCGAAGAATGAAGCAACGATCGATGGAGGCGGAGCCGCTCACCATCGATCCGAACCCCTCTCCGATTGGGAGAGCCGAGCTGGAATCGAATGAACGAGCACACCGGACCGACTGACCGACGTACGGACGAAAAACGAACGAAATTTCGGACCGACGAAGAGACGAGAGGAACAAATGGAAGAGGGAGAGTTCCGAGACAATCTCGCGGTCGAGTGCCGTCAACGCTTCTGCGGCCTTCACCTTCTTCTGCTTCGCCATGAGAAGCCCTTGACGGACGTGGGCAGCACGTGGCGCGCTCTGATCGGCCTCACTCGGCTGTCCTCTCTAGGTCCGCGATGGTTTCCCCAGGGTCTTTGAAAGCTTATCGCCCCGAATATGAGGCCGGAGTTGCCCGTGTCCGAAATCATAGTTTCCGGTGCCGAAGGACCCGCATGAATTTCCACCGTACCGTATGCGCTTGGAGGAAACCTATCTAGAGTCTGTCATTTTTCTCCGCGAATCAGAGGAGAGCGGTGACGGTTCTTGGAAAGTATATTGGGACGCGCCACTCGTTCTTCGCCGGAGACTAGATCAGTTCCCGCGTGCTCTCCTGGCTTGGCAAGCCTGAATAGATGGGAACAATTTGTGCAGGGAGACGACAGTCGTCGCCCCGAACATTCCCCTGGATCCTTTTTTGGAAAGGACATTCGAGCACACAAACCTCCGCTCTCAGGAAAAGAGAATTCGCGAATGAAATGATCGAATTCCGGTCTGAGCGGGACGATAGAGGAGAGCTGTTTTGTTTTGGCGGGCGTCGGGATATACCACAGGACGAGATGATCCTCAGGAGCAGGGGTAGTATTTTACCAAGCCGCGTTTCCGGAGAGGGTGCGGCGTGGTAGCGCCGTCGATATCTCGGCCCCAGTACCGAAATCGTTCTGAAAACGCTTGATATCGATCATTTACTCTGAACTTCTGCCAACGGAGCCTCGAAGGGGAAGCGAGCATCGCTCTGTAACGGTCATTACACCGGAAACAAAACCAAGCGCCGTGAAGCGATTCAATGCTGACTCTGCTAGCGACATTTGCCGCTCGAAATTGCTCGGTCGGCACCGAACTTGTCATCGCCTCCGTGTGAAGCTCTCAGGTGCTCGTCAGAAGGTCGCTCCGGTGTTCTACACGCACGGACAGCTGTTCGGAGTCCCGCTAGGCGATGCGCTGCCTGTAGTTTGGGGGGAATGAGGTCGTGGTCAAATGGTCCGCGTGAACAAAATGATCCACCCTATCTGAGTTTTGGCGGATTGCGCATGCTCTTCAGCGCGGAGTCTGAGCTCTACGAGCGAACTCGGAAGCAAAATGGCGATACTGATGAATTTCACCATGTAGTGGTGGTGCTTTTGTTGTTGTGTCGGTGTTGTGTTTGTTTTGAGACTAAGCGGGTGCGAACAATGACTTGAGAGCCTTTCTCCGGACGTCGCCGACCAGTCCAAATGAACTCGATCAGTGTTTTCGGAGGTGGTGTCATGGTTCAGAGGATTCGATTCCGCGTGAGGTTTGTTTCTGTCAGTGAGTGGGCATCAAAACAAAGTAAGTAGAAAGTAGGTGATGAACTATTCGCTCCGAATGGATCCCACCGGACAGATAGTGGACGGACGTCCTCTGAGCCAAGTGGTTGTTTCCCCCGAAAACCCCCCGTCAACGAATCCGCTGCTCCGTCAACTCCAGCCCCTGGTTGTGGCTTCCTGCGATGGCCAGCCCCCGACCGTAGTACTGCTTCTGACGTCGACGAATCCCATGGGCCAATTGCAAAGTACGTTTCTATCGCCTCTGAGCGTTCTCGCAACTACACAAGGCGCCGTTGACTTTCAAAGCAACGCTGCAGCCCGTGCTGATAACGACGACGATCGACAGCAGCCGCCGCAGCAAGAGTCGCGGCAGCAGCAAGAAGAAGAACACGTACAAGAACTCAGTTTGGAAGAACAGGAACAAGAAAATCTTCCACGAAGAGCGCAACAACAACAACGAGAAGAAGACACCGATAGAGTCTCGGAGATCGAACATGGCTCCACTCGGATTGTTGCCGTCGGCAATTCACCGAGCGGGTCCTCACAGCTCGTGTTGGGTCCAACAACAAGTGTAGATTTGCGATCCGTACTCTCGGCGGCACCGGGCCAATCCACGGTGCCAAGTGGGAATCGTCTCGAACACGAACTCGGTGACGTCGGAAGCGACGACGACGTCGACGAGGCCGTCGGCGTCGTGAAGGAACAAAGCGCTGCTGCGGAAAATGCGAACCATGACAGCATTGTCAACGGGGACGGGAGTGGGAGAAGAAGAGACGTCTGTCTTCACGGCGATCAAGACTCCGAGAGCTCTGAGCCCCTAGTGAGCTGCGGTGACTCGCAGACGGTCGTCGCTCGTGGAGGAGGTATGGTAGCCGAGGAAACGGGTGAGATCATCAACGAGGACGTCGTCGAGAAGGTGGAAAGGGAACACGAGAGCAGGAAACGTTGTCCTGAGGGAAGGGATGATGACGATGATTCGTCGTTGTCCTCATTCGAAGGGGCCGATCCTATTCCCCTCAGCCTCGTACAGGCTGCCGTGGCTGAGGTGCGAGCGCTCGCCGCGCCGCCTGGCCCCGACGTTGGAGACGAAGACGACGAAGTCGGGTTGTTACCGCCCTCAGCGGATCTCAGTCGTCTGGGCGGAGCTTCTTTGCTACGGGGCTCGGTACTGGTGGCGCTGCAAACGACTGAAACGGAGCCTGAGCCTGAGGTTGGGACTACTGCCGCTGCCGCGCCACAGACTTCAGCAGACACGAGGAGGGCAGTCGATCCAGCTGCAGCAGCGACACAAACCAGACGCACGGTTGCCGGGTTGTCGTCTGGACAGGACAACGACTCACAACTGCTACGTATACGGACACCTGCGTTCGTGGGCAACGTCGCCGACCCGTCGTCGCCGTCGACGTTCACCTCAGTGTCAACGCCGACGTTGACGTCAACGGGTGTTCCGTTGTCGTCTTCGACGTCCGCTCCCAGTCGACCGCGCAGCTTCACCAGTAGACCCGAAACAGGCGGTCCGGCATCTGCAACCACATCGATAGTTCCTCAGCAGAGAATACGCCAACGACGTCGACCCCAGCTCCGAGATCAAGAGCTCCAGCTCGGCGCCGCCAAGGTCACAACAGGTGCCTGCAGTCGCTGGTCCGACTCGGGACTCGTGCCGTCGGCAAACAGTTTATCAGCACAAGCTTCGACCGCCGCCGAGTCGTCGATCCTATCCCTTGTACGGAAGTCCCAACGAGAACGGGGAGTCGGAGGAGAGGACGAGGAACCGGTGGTGGGACAACACCGGAAACTCGAGTCCCACCAGCGAGAACAACAAGGACAACAATCAAGGTCGCGAGGAGGTGAACAGGAGGAGGAGCGAGACTTTTTCCTTATCGGAGGAGCGGTCGGACGACGTCTATCGAACAAGACCCTCTTACGTCCTTCGTCCTCATCGACGTCCCTTCCCTCGGTGCCACCTGTATCGATAACCCTGCACCGACATCGAAGCAGCGGTTGTGCTAGCAACAAACAAGACGGGGACGTAGTTCACGGTACCAGTAGACGTCGGCAGAACAACCCGAAACAAGTTCTAGCCGCGGTTACCGTAGACGACGACGAGGACGACGACGACAGCCCCTGTTCCCCAGTGACGTCCTCGACTTGTGATGTGGGCTCAACAGCTGCGACAACCGACGACGCAATGATCGACGCAAGCGAGTTCCGTGCGAGTTTGGGAGACGGTTACCACCACCACCCGAGCGGGAGAATGTCCCCCGGAGGAAGTTTTACGTCGAACGCCTCCAGTTATGCCACCCTAACGCCCTTACAGCCGCTACCGCCCATTTCAACCATGTCGGATAAATTTTCGCACTACGGACACCCGCATCCGAATGCGGGGTTCTCGTCGCTGATGCCCGGCATGGGAATGGGAGGCTATCCTAGCTATGATAAACTGGGCTCAATGGGCGGCATGAACATGAGTCCTCCAGGGGGGCAGGCCCCCATGTTGGCCAACGCCGCGATTCCCTCACCGCCCTATTCACAGAACGGTTCCGGTGCAGGTGGTGGGGGTAGCGGTGGTGGGAGCGGGGGAACCGGCAGTGGCGGCGGCAACGGTGCCAGCGGACTGGCATCGCCCTCGGACAAAGGTCTCGTGTCGAGCTACGACTCGTATACGCACGCCACACGTGAACTGTCACGACTCGGTTCGCCCCAGTCTCCCGGTTCGTCGGTTGCACTGCACTCGCCCACCACCATGATCGGTGGTCTCAACGGACTCGCGAACACGCCTCCCGCAGCTCATCTGGCGGCTCCCGCAACGCCTCCCCAACAGGACGTCAAACCGTTCACGGCCGTAAGCATTTCGACCAGCAGCGCAACGCCGTCGTCGCTCTCGCGGGTTATATCGCAAGCATCGTCAGGGGTAAACGCAAGCGTACCTTCGCCGACGTCTGGAAACCCGTTGATTCAGAGTGGCGGCGGTGGGGGCGGAAACAAAAGTTCCGCGGGTCTCGGAGGCCAGACTAACAAGCAGACCAGTCACAGTACGACGTCGTCGTCGTCTTCGGCCGACGAAGTCGAGGAGATCAACACGAAGGAGCTTGCTCAAAGAATCAGCGCCGAACTGAAACGCTACAGCATACCGCAGGCCATTTTCGCGCAGAGGGTTCTCTGCCGATCGCAGGGGACGCTCTCGGATCTGCTCAGAAATCCTAAACCGTGGAGCAAACTCAAGTCTGGTCGCGAAACGTTCCGGAGAATGTACAAATGGCTCGAAGAACCCGAGTTTCAACGGATGTCAGCTCTCAGACTCGCAGGTTGGTACCTACGTATGCACATATATATATGTACCTATGTACAGCTCTCTGTAGCCGAGTCGTCCATCTTTACGTAGTTGTGCCGTTAGCCACGAGAAATTCAAATATCGTAGGCGATGCCATGAGGGGAAAGTATTGCTCTCGCGCTCGTAGCTTGCGACTTATCGATCAGCGCGGTCAGTGACCACAACAAGAATTACCACGATCTCCTTCCGTACCGATCGGGATCTTAGGCCTAGTCTTGCTCATCTCATTCGAGGCGGTTGCCGGGGGATAATCCTTCCGCTCGAGTCGGCGGAAGATCGAACGGTGCCCTCGGCGTGGCTTGTGTCAGGTCGGTCGAGAGAAAAAGGCGCGACATTCTGCATTCCCCTCCCTATGACAGTGTCAAACTGGTGGAACGAGGTTTTTGTGCTAGTGGTTCAAACCGTCTATCAACGCCGCCGGTGGAAGCTCAGCTGTGCAGCGGTTCTTCGGTCCACTGATGGAGCTGTTGATGGCGTACGCATTCGTCCGCTCGGTCCGTTGCTACCAGCGGCAGTACGCACACGAAACCCCGAGTTTCGTTCCTTCGTGTGGACGACGCTCTACTCGATTCAGTAACTCGTCAGCACCGCTGATCCAGCGAACCCCGAAAACAGCCGCGCCATCTGGACAGGCAGTGAGCGCGTTGGCGGCGGCTACATTTAATTTACCGTTACGTGGTCTTTCTGCTGGTCCGCCGAAACCGTATTGCTGCACCGATGAGCACTGTTTCCACCCGGATGTACTTACACTGGCTGAGCAACTCCAACTACTCACTACGAACGTAGAAAAAAAAACGTAAAGCATCTCGTCGACCGTCAGTCAGAACTTCACACAGTCGAACGTATAGAGGTTCTCTCATACGGACTGAGGTACGAGGCCATGGTTCTGACACCGCGCCCGAAACGGAGGCGAAAATCTGTGATATTCCTACATCTGCGATTTTCGGCGGCTTCCTTGTCGATCCCACCGCTGTCCTGACAGATCCATGTCAAACGATCACGGGAAGCAATCGGGCTTTGAGGTGCCCGGTGTGCGGGTCGTAGGCCAAGTGTTGATGAGTGACGCCTGTTGTTGAAGAGATGAAGCCGTAACAGCAGCCGCGATGAGTAGAGATATAATCTAGATTGATCTCCGTCCACCGGGTCGGCGGCGAAGCTCTCCGAAAGAGAACGCAATTATGGTTATCCCCAGTTATCTTATTAGCCGGGGTTCTGTATCGCGTTGCTACTTCCAAGCTGCGTCTTCTCGACCCCACTGTTTAGCTTGGTTGGGGGGAGAAGAGCACGACTGGATGAGAGGCAAAGGTGCGAGCGAGACTGCTTCGGGAAGTCTCCGGAGGGGCTGACGAGCCGGGACTATCCATCTGCGACGACCCCTATCTTACAAGATCATAATCCTGAGGTGCTTAATCGCCGCTTAATCTTTTAAAGCTATTTCGTCAAAATTTAAGCCCTCTCAATTGAAACTTTCTTCTGAAGACCTGCTCCCTTTCTTCATCCTCGTAGAGCCCCGGGTCCCGATCCCTAATGTCTTTAATTAGGCGCCACCTGATCGAGTTCTCCTCCGCTCGAGACTGCGAGATGAGCGCTATCCGTTCGTCTTTGTGCGGAGCCTCGAACGGCTCGACGCACGAGTTCTTCTTTTCCATATCGAAATGTCGCGCGGCCCCTCGGGAAATCTGAAAGCCTCTGGAATCAAATGGAAGAATAAGGAAACTTGGAAAACAAGTGTGACGTAATTATTGAGAGAAATGAATAGATTTTCTCGAAAGATCGACTCTCCGAAGGCGTCCCGAGTGCAGCAGTCAGAGCTCGACGAACGTGGGTCGCATTATGCGAGACCGTGGTTGCCATGGTTGCCGTGTCCTGAACCTCGCAGCCAGGGTTCGCCCGTCTCTCGCGAGAGCGGCTTCCATAATATTTAAAATTTTGATGGAGCATCCAGATGAAACAGGTACAATATACGTCCGTATCCATGGAGGAAGCGGCAGAAATCGGACAGCTTTTGGTTTCTGTCCCCAAACCTCTGATCAAGTATTCGATGACAGGAGGGCATCGGGGCACTCGATAACCGATTTCTCTGCTCCATGAATGCAGCATTGAGACGAGGCTTCCGGACCAATCTGCGCTCGATGATTCTGTAAATATCGAGGGGGAGGGACTGTGGGATCGCTCCCTGAATTCTCCACTTGTCCCCCGTCCCCTCCCCCGGGAGATTTGGCGTTTCTCCGGGATGCAAGCCGCGCCTCTCGGGCCAGGGATGCAGTAGTTGACAAGTTTTAAACCCCGATTTCGACTTGTCTGTCACTCATGGATTTACGCGTAGGCGGCTCACTGCGATGGTGGCCACAATGCGGTGCTGCTAGTTGTGTCACCGAACCATGCAAGCCATCTCATTGCCCACTGTATCCAGTGGTACAGTCCTCTCAGTCAGCTGTGGTCGGCGGTTGCTTTTTCTCCCCAAAAAGATCTCAAAGTCGAACTCGGTCCCCCCGCTATCTCGATCGCCGCCGCCGCGGCCGCCGTTGTCGCTTCGTCGAGAGGAAGCCGTGCAGATAAAGAGCTGATGACACTGGTGTGGGCGGCAGTCGAAGCGGGGTAGTAGTTCAGAGTAGAAAACTATTTAAAAAGTGGTCGATCATCAAGTGTGAATGGAAAGACGAACCGAACGAACTTTGATGAATCCGAACCGCCCACTCAACCCAGCGTTGGCTTGCGCTCGCTCACACACTCGCAGGACTGATAGACACCATGATCCGACATTTCTATCGAAACTCTAGACGGAGATCATTCGTGTGTGTTTCACTCGCACGTTCGTCGTTTGAATACTCGCTACGGCAGTCCTCTGATGCAGGACACAACACCGAGGAATGGGGATACCCGAACGTTGAAGTTCGGCGCCGGGCCCTCGAACGTCGATCCGAACACGTCTCCGGCCGGCGGACCTTGTCGAGAACCGTTTAATCTCAAAATAATTCAGTCTACTAGAAGCTCAGGTTTCGGCCACGGAAACCGTTCCCGAGCAGCTAATTCATGACCACTGCACGGCTTGGCGGACCGCTCCTGTGTTATGAAACCTCTCACGCGATGAGTCGCGATCGTCGAGTCACTTTGCTCGGGCTCACTGACGAACGGAAACGGTGAAATAATGAAATTAGTCCCGGAATATCGCTACGGCGTGCGATACGGCCGTCGCGCTCTCCATGGGTGTGTAAGAATTCTCGAGCCCTTTGAGGAACGCAGTGGAGCATCGCTCAATGTCGGGGGATTCACTCCGAAATCACAGTCGAATTCACCATGATCTCGCCTTTCGTCTTCATCGATCGCTGAGCGGGCGAGTGTCATCACCTCTCTGTCCCGGTTTATCTCTCGGACTGACTGATTTGAGGGAGTCTCCCTCGATTGATTTTTCTCGGAGGCGATGGTTGAGTCACTTCCCTGATTTTGTCTTTTGCATCGCAATTTCGGCTCATCTTTCCGCGTCATCATCACTCGCGGCATCATGACAACAATAACAAAGGGAGACAGAGCAGGAGAACAAGACAGCGAAGGGGATTTCGAAACGGGAAGAGCGACGAGGAAAACCGATAGATTTCGTTCTGTTCTCGAAGCGCAAAAATCTATAATTTTGTTTACATTCGTCCGATTCAACTCCATCTCGGCTACGTGAGCGGGGGAGACACGTTGCAAGACGGGTGTGGTCTCTGAGAAGAAGAAGAAGACGACGACGACAACAACCAGAAAGAGAGTCAAGCGAGCAATGAAGCCATGGCGTTCTCGACCGGTCGGTCGCTCGGTCGATCGTTTGGACGAGGGGAAATATCCCCCAATCCTGTCCCCGCGAATCGATGGCATCGAATTGTGTGTCTACGATGTGAGATCCGCGAGGAGCAGCAGAAGAGCCACGACCGAGAGACAAACAGGGAGCGTATGCGGTCGAGTGTTATCTGCTTGGCAGCCGCTCAGCTGTCATGTCTGGCTATCGAGCCATAAATCTAATCGGGGTCGAAGGTGTTAGCGGAGAATCAAGCCGGAGAATCTGTTGAGCTTTTAGTCGGCTGCTTGATTCCCCCCGCGGATCCATAGATCCACATTAGAACAGAATTCGGCATCGTTCCGATTGTGCGTCTATTACTACGCTAATTCAATCTGCTGACTGTCAGATTTTTTCTCCGCCGCCGCCGCGGCTGCCCTTCCTCCGCTGGGGGTCCTTCGAGGCGTCTGGGCGCGGAGTCGTCAGTTTTTCCACCACTCGTTAGCCATTTGGTGGCGATTTGCTCACTATTCGTTCGCGATCTTATCGCCACCCGTTCGACAATCGTCACCACCACCACTTGTCTTGGTGGACAATCGTTTCAGCTAACGGGTGGTGATCATTGTGCCGGAGAGTATTGATTAAATTGTTTCCCGAGCTTCGCGTCTCAAGGGTCCGAACATTTTTCTCCCCAGTGAGGGATTTCGACAAAGAGGAAATGTTTTCTCGGCCATTCCTCCTAATCGGGGGAACGAATGTCAAACGGATGTTGAATAATCGGCTGACATTCGAGCGGGATCGCCAATCTACAGAGCACTCGCGGCACCGGCTCCTGTACTCTTGGGAGAAAAGACCATTTTCGGAAACTTCCCCAATCAGGAGACCGAGAATCTCCGCGACGCTCTTCGCCGTCGAGGTTCGCTCGCGTCTCCTGCATGACCTCGAGAGCGGGTAGGAGGTCTTGGGAGTAGCGGGAAAACTATCGCTCGGTCGGTGAGAGCTCCCAAGGGTAGATGCGAGACGCGGGAGATGATGGACGTCACACAGCCTTGAGCACGCTTCGCTCAATACGCAGTGCACTCTTGCACTCCGGAGTCCGTAAGCGAACGAGCTGAGACTTCGGTCGATGTCGTAGATGGGATTCTGCGGGGAATCTCGGTCCCCTTATCGTAGATAAATGAATTATTGGTAAAGCTTCCCTAGAAGATTTTTTCTTCGGCGCATCGTACGATGGCTTCCATTTTCTCGTCACCGATGATGTCATTTCTGAATGAATTTCTGGTGATTTCATCGGCTGTTCTACTCTGCACCGTTTCAGTGAAAATGAATGCACAGAACCCCAAGTTGGAGTCTTCAGGACGAGGCTCAGGAGGTTCCACTGCGACAGCAACGCCAGTCTATAATCCGCATACAAGTGAGTTCTTTAATACGTGGCGAAAAGTAGGCTGTACCGCCTGACTTTATCACCAGTCTCCCCACGAGAAGCCACAATGATTTTGCCTAGAGACCGAGGAGTTGAACAAATGCCGAGTACCCTCGGGATTTTGCGACTTCTCTCGGTGACACCTCACTTTTCCTCTGACCCTCGAATTTCCTTTCCCATCTATCTTTCCTAAATAAGTCGCCTCATCTTAAATGTTGATGGTCAATGGTTTATTATGATCTAGATTTTTTCGATTGTACAAATTCTGAGAGGGTGCCCAAATCCGCGAAACATGCTCATCGCCTTCTGTTCCAATCATTCGGTCTGGGTCCTCACCACATGACTAATTATTACAAAGCATGCATAACAAGCACGGCAGTAACTAATGATCCTCATTGACTTGAAGGAATGCTCGAAACATGGATGCGCTCGAGAGCTTCACCCCTGCATGGCTTTGTGTTCGAGCATTTATCACATGTGAATTTGTTCGCAGCGTTTGCAACCTCTCATTATCTCTAACGGGGAAATAAGTGTCGGTCCCGCTGGCTCCGGACATCGATGCGATGGACCCTGCCGAACGCGATTGATACCTGCGATGTAGAAAAAGTTGTTTCGTTCCTCTCCGAGAATGCATTAGCTTGAGAGTGCGATGAAGAGGCCTGGGAACAGGAACATTTGTCGTCCTCGTCGGCGATGTCGGATCGCTGTCCTTCACGAGACAGGACAACGAATGTCTTGAGTCGTCTCGAGAGAGACTGCTCGACGGAAACTTGGCCGAGGATGTTTGCTGTTCCGGGTCCGATTTTGCATTTCCCATAGTCGCCGCGGTAGTCGAAGCGGCTCGATGCATGATGCGCGAGCTCGGTGTATGGGACGCAGCGCAACGGCCGCGTCGACTGCTGCTGTTCTCAGACTATGAGTGACTCCACTCTTAAATTTGGACTCCTTCATTGCATTGAATTTTTGCATGAAGGAGAACGGGAGTTGATCGGATGTGGCGTCTGGGTTGTTGCTGTCGGAGGCGGCAGGAGCGCTGTCAAGACGAGATTCGACAGGGGAAAGAGTTCAGGAGGCAAGGAATCATCGATGATGAACGACCATCGGCGATAGGGTCTGCTCCGGAAGAAGGGGTGACAGGAGGATTCATCGCTCCGTAGAATCTCAGTGAGATTGTTTTGGCCCCAAAGGAAACTCGCGTTCGCTTCGCTCTGTTCGGAAAGGGAGCGGGGCGAAGGAGAACACGAGAGAACCCTCATGTCAACGGAACTCGCTGCGGAATTTTCAGCGGAGCACCGTGAGTTCGTACAAGCAGAGTTTTTTCAGTTTTCTCCCTCAATCGCGAGCGACGAATCGCAGAACGGTCAGCTCAGAGATCGAACGGTAAAGAAACAAAAAGATCGGTTCGATAGAAACCCGAGAGCAGGTCGCAATCGTCGCTCGAGTGAAGCAACAGCGCCTCCTCTGAATATGGCCACGGAGAGAGGGGGAAAGAAGTTTTTTGATCGGATCAGGAGATCATCAAACGATAATTGCAGCCTGCCAAGAAATAAGAGGAGCAAAAGAAGGGTTTCCTGCTTTCATATATATATCTCTATCCCGCGAATTCGCTCCGGTCGCTGCACTCATACACAAGAAGATCGCGTACACTTCGCGCTCACACACGCATATTGGTTATCGGATCTCTTTTGGGCGCTGGCTGGCTGTTCGGTCGTCAATGCAGCCGGACGACCCGGGTTGAAGTATCGGAATGTTTCTTTGAGCCCTTCTTCCCTGGGGTGTCCAGATGCAAAATAGCATCGACCGGCCCACGCTCTGCTGTGTGTCATACTCGTCACCGCGGCGGCCGCTGTCGTCGTCCCTGCTCGCTGTTCCCCGCTCTTCGGCCGAGAAGGAGGTCTCCAGACCATGCATAAGGACGGATTTGTTGGTAAACCTGAGATTTACAGACCTAAGGCCGACATCTGATTTGATTTCGTGGCCGGCAGCTTCCCCGCTCGTAACGATTCGATTTGGCTCGAGTTCAGCTTTTGGTCTCTCCCGTCCGATTCGTTCCATGTTCGCGTCCCCCGATGAACAAGGAAGAAATGCGGAAGATACCTGTGGGTGACCCCTTTTCCGAACGGTGTCCGCTCTTTTCGCGATAACTATACGTTCGCATTCATCGCTCACCAGGTTCTAGGTAGAGACCTCGACGACGGGCTTATTACAACAAATCCATCAGAACAGGCGTCCAGCCGCTTGTACGAGTCTGTTGTACGGAAGAAAAAACTCCGGCAAATGGGCAATGCTCGCAGGACGAGGATGAGGAGAAAAAGCTTCACAAGGTAATCTAGCGCTGTCATCGCCAGTCGTGCCGAAATAACTGCACTCGATCACAACTGGTCGGCGTCGAGTTAACCGCTTTGACGGATCGCCTACGGACCGCTGCTGCTGCTGTTCAAGGAGGATCATGTTTAGGCGAAGTCCTTCAAAGTAATAGGAAAGCCAATAGAGCTGTTTCTTTCCTTTCGCTACCGTCGCCGCCGGTGCTGTCGAGATAGTCGACGACATCGATGACGACGAGGGACGCAAGTAGAAGACAAGTTGCTTGGAGCCAACTTCGAAGCGGAGCATTCCCCCGATCGGGGGAAGAAGAGGACTGTCGAGTGCTCTCAGCCGAGAGAAAGAACGATCTCGAGTCGAACTCGCTGAAAACGAATTTGGCAAATTTCTCTCAATATGGCCACGCGTTCAATGGTTCGCCACTAATGCGAACGAATGCAAACTGCCCGAAACACTGACCAGTGTTCACTTGACCATTCGGTTGATCTTTTAAAAGTTACACGCTTGAGCCCGCGGGGAGAGACACGGGCCCGATCCTCGGAGCTGATCGAGTGAGAGAGTGTATCGTCCCTGAGGTGCACGAGAATTCAGACCCCGTTTCTCTCAACCCCGGAGTTCGGAGCTCTAAAACAACGCGCCTAATGACTAACAGCGTGAAAGTGGAGATATTCAACGAGTTAGTTGAAGAGAAAGAGCGCCCTCGTTTCACTTGAGATTTTCACCGGTGTCACAACAAATATTTCACCGATTCCTCATCGCGACGGCGTTCATCAGTCGCTGGTGGCTCTCTTCATCTACCGGGAGTGTCTATCTACTTTCGCTGTCTCTCTCAATTCGCGTTCCGACAGCGGCTAATGGAGGAACAAGATCGAGGTTAGATGGGCGAAGTTGGGGAGAGGAGGATTAAAGGGGTGAAAAAAGAAAGGCATGTCTCGCATTCCAAAAGAGGTGAAAAGACTTGCTCGAGAGGAAAAGTGTGGGTGAAATCGGGGTGTGCCGAATTCGGAGTTAATTCAGTCTCCGCCGCCGCCGCAACAGCAGCCGCTGGTGCTCTGGTTTCCAAACTAGCTGGTCCAGGTAGTAGCCGACTGTCAGCTGATTCCGTTATTAATGACCTTTGGCAGGTGCCTTCGGGTGGAATGGACACTCTTCTCGATTTGGTCGGCTCGCTGATCTGTGGTTCGAGTCGGCACGGTCCGATCGGTTGGTCGATCCGTTCAGAACGAGTGAAAAATCCGAAGGAATGTCCTGCCCAACGGTGGAATCCCATTCGACTCCACCTACGCAGCGAAACAAGTGAACACCTTACTCCGCTCAAAATCTTGCTTTGGAGCAGTTCCTGGCTCCGTCGTCAGACACGGGATCAGAGCAACAGCGAATCGGGTTGACCCTGGGTTTGTTCAACAATTTCGAGGGCTTATACCCGTGCGCATTCGGACGAACAATAGTACGGTCGGTGCGGAGCGATGCAGAATGCACGATGGATATCGGCGCGCGAGGCAAATCATCAGACAAAAGCTACCAAGCTCGCTGACCTAGTGGCCCGGGGAACAATGCTAGTCGACTTGTAACATGATGAAATATGCATTCAACTTCGCTGTTGCTGTCGTTCGGTACTCGAGCATTCGTCCGCCCGCTTGTTCATTCCGTCATTGAAGTTCTATGTGATACCTACGCGCACGCTTGATTGAGGCCTGTTGCAGCTGGTCTCAAAACCCGGCGCTCTGAATCACCAGCTTGAACTCTACGAAGCGTTACGACGTTCCATGAAACACCGTTAGTTTTTGTATAAAGGCATTCGTTCGGTGTCGGCACGGGATCCTACGGCGACGACAGCAACCGAAGGAGCGATAATTTCGTATTGAGCGCTCAAGATGCCCGATGTAAGCGATGCCGATCATCTTTCCCCAATAATCGTCGGCGTCGTCCGCGACAGTACCAAAGAATTTATCTATCTCGATACAGTATGCGGAGCCATGCGAACCTACATTCGGAATTCTTTGTCGAGGTCTTATGCCGAGACGCTAGTTCGGGTCGGAGAGTGAAGTTAAATGTTCTCAATGTTTTGAAGTTTCCTTGGCAACGTCGTGAGACGAGCACCGAGCCGAGAAAGAGCACGAGTCCGCGTCCCGTGCATTAGGGTGCGCATACTTAACCCGCAATCGCTGCTCACTCGTAAGAATGCGATTGGGTTTGGGCTCGAGTCGACCTTACATCGGTCAGGCTCTGCGGTCGGACTCCTCCGGCTGAGCTCTGTGGAGCTGAACTTGAATCCGATCCTCGTTGGGAACCATTAGCGTTGCCGTCGTAAACCCCGTATGGTTGTCAAGAGGCCATCGAAATGTCTTCAGCCCGTCCACATTTCCAACGCACGATGTATGATGGAGAAAGTGCGCGGACAACTGACCCGAGTGCTTTTCAAGTAGCCCCGACGACGGCGAGTGTCAGAGCGAAAAGATTGTCGGGGAGCGAACAGCGGTTTTCAAGTAAACTTTCCGCCGTTTTCAAGTGGGTCCAGTCGATCCGAACGCGAGAGTTTGGATCGCCGTCGACACCTCCGCTGTTTTGAATACAGCGGACAGGCAGGCGAATGGAGTCTCCTGTCAGCCCGCCTATCCGGCCGGCCGGTCGTGGCCGGCGAGGGCTGAAGCCCCGCAACTCGTGCTGCCGCTGCAAGCCCGAGCGGCATTATCACCCGTAGCAGCACAACGAAGAGACTGGGATCGATATGCCTTTCTTTGACAGGGCGTCAATTTGGCACTCACTCGCTCTCCCACTGCACAAAATATGAATAAATAGACAGAGAAGACTCCTCCATTGTGGGGTGTGTACTACACGTTCGAGGAATGGAGGCAGAGGGGAGGGGTTTGCGGGGAGTGCGGTGGCCGGACCACGCTGACGGATCTGAGAGCTGGAGCGACTACAGACTTGCAGTATCTGAATCAGAGTGAGGCGGCTTGAGGGCCCACGTTTTCTTCGGTTGATTCGAGAGGACACTACGTGGCGAAATCGAATTCGCGCAATAATCCCTCGGATGCATCGCATCCCGCTAAAGCGAGACCAATCGGACTCGATGGAGACTTCCAACATCGAATTGCGTGTTTTGGTACGCGTGAAGCCAATCACTAAATGTCCGGAGTCCCCTCTCACCATGCAGAGAGACAGAGAGGACGAGACAGATGCGGGGACAAATACCAAAAGCATCCAGTGGCCTCCTCTTTTGTTTCTGTTTAGAGACTGCGTGGCCATCCGATAAGGGAATATTGAGAGCGGAAACTCCGAAGTGAGAGTTCGAAAAAGAAGCGAGCCACTGAGTCCCGGCCTCGGATCAGATATATAGAGAGAGTATCAGAGTGGGAATCGAGATATTCGAATTGTCTCCAAAGCCAGTTCCAGTTCAGCGGTTTGAGAATTGTCTTTTGGCGTGTCAGAGTTGCTTTGTGCTGGATGAGGGGTTCCGCCCGCTCGCCCGCCAGCCAGCCAGTCAGCAAACCAGCCGGACAGACAGAGGGCCTTAGCGACCGACCGACTGACTGACTGAAGCGCTGAGTGGTTGGTTGGCCAGAGTCCGCGAGACGTCTAACAAACGCTCCAGTCTGGTAAGTCCGCAGTCAGTAGTACGATCTGTTCGAAGTCTTCAGATGGAGCCGTGATTTGAATGCAGATCACGCGGGGAAAACATTTGCTGGAAAGTGAGACATTGCAAAGGATTCGAAAATACGGAGCGCGGATTGAATCACTGCAATCCGTCGGGAGTAGAAATCTTTTAAAGAAATATTTTGCCAACGGTCTCGAGCTCCGTCCGCGGTCGGTTTTTGTCCTCTCCGCTGCTCCTCCTCCTCCTTCTTGAAAGCGTCGAACTTGGAGTAGTAGCCCCCGAGAGACGACCATGGTTCCGACGATGACGACGACGATCGTTTGCTACTCAGCCCTCCCTACGACCAGTCGGAATCGTAGGGTCGAGGCATCTAAAAAAGATTTCTTCTTTTTCTTACCTCTGGCTTCTTCTTTTCCTACTCCACCTGGAGCTATTTTTCCTAGCGCTCGTGATGTTTCTTGGAGTCGGCGCCAGGCTCGCACTCGTCGTCGGCGGCTTGCTACTGATAAACCACGTTTATTCTTCGTCGTTCGTTCGTTCCTCGTCTGCTCTCCTGTGGCCTCTTTTTGCTTCTCCTGACTTGACGGACGGAAGCAAGCATTCAATTTTGAGGGGAAAAATAAATACACTCGCCCAATGGCCCGCTCACTCCTGCCCGGTAGCATTCCCTAGTTGCCACTGCTACCGATGACAACAGCGATGAGGAGAGCAGTTCGACCTGAAGAGCAATTTGTCTATTTTGCTTGAAGTAGTCTGCCCCGCTATTCGTCGAACCTCCGCGTATGGTTCGACTTTTGTTCAGGCCTGTTGTTACGATTCGATTTCCCTATCCGACAGACGGCAGAGAGACGTTGAAGCATAGGGGAAGAAACTCAGGGCCGAGGCACACTAGATTGTGTACGAGTTAGCGATGGGGTCTCCCTGAACAACGTTCCATCGGGCACCCGATTCAAGCGTCGAGCTGCAGGACTTCTAAATGAAAGCTTCCTGTGGATGTACTCCTTGTCCGTTATCAAGGTGTCCGATAGTGTCGGTGGAAAGACAAAAAAATGCATAAAAACGCGAATTGACTTATCTATGGCTTCAGGTTTTGTGCCACAACTTTTTGTCATCGACCCGCCGGAGAGGGAGCTCCCCCAGGCTCAATGAGAGATTCCGAACTAAGGCGTCTGTCTCCAGGATACGGCTCAAGTGATTCCGCCTGAACAAAGCCCACAATATCGGTGCAATAAGCATCCGGAATGGTTTTTACGGAACCTTTGAGCACCAGTAGTCTGACATTAGTCCATGGACTCGTAGTCAGGGCAAAGTAAAGTCCTTGACGTCAACACGTTGTGTCGCGGAATCTAGAGGGCCTGAGCGTCTGATTGAATCGAATCTAGAGAAAAGTGGGACCCGGAGCTCGCGCGGACGAGCGCTGACGCGGGGCTCGGTGTCACGATTCTCGACACTCGTGGAGCGCGTTGTTGTTGTTGTTGTTGTTTGACATCAATTTTGTTTGCGGTCGTTCTCATAAAAGTCATGCGCGTCATTTAGCCCGCGGCAGTGGTTCTCCTTATTGTTGATGTCAAAAGACCCCTGGTCGCGCAGGTAGGGTTGCGAACCCGTTCGCCCCATCTGCGGGGTCAGCAACTCTTCGCAGGCGGAGCAGGGTCGCAGAGAATGAACAAGAAAAAATGGCGAGCAGGAGAATGGGGTAGAGATGCAAACGATCGGAAGTAATCGTCCCGCTTCGCTTTTTGATGGTGACGCTGACTGCCGACTCACTGAATGAGTGGCATCAATCGTTCGTCGTGCGCCTGTCGGCCGGTCGTTATGGTCATTCGCGGTGTTTGTTTCCGGTTATGAACCATCTGAAATTAGAGCCACTGGTTACCTAGTTGCCCGACAAGCTCTGGACGCGGATGTCGTTTCCTAATCAAACAAGCCGAACCTCATCCGGACTAACTCGTTACAACTTGCTCCCGGCATCTAATGCTGATGCAAAGGGGGAAACGAGACCGCGCTCGAACGGTAAAGCGCCACTTGGACCGTCCGATGGCAGAGAGGGAGGAGGGGGAGGGGGGAAAGGAGGCGGCCGGGGGAGCGTGAGGTGATGGCAAGACAACGGAGGGAATGTTTTGAATTTGTTTTAGTTCTTCACGGGATCGGCGAGTTGCTGTTGGATAGCCCGTTCAACGGAGTGATGAATCGGACCATTATTTACAGCTTTTCCCGGTGCTTTTCCTCTCGACGCTCGCTCCCCTCCATCTCTCGGTGCGGAGCGTGCTGCCGCAGACGAAGAAAAGGAGAATGCGAGCTGGAGCACAACAGAACGAACGAGGAGGCGGCGCTCTGCTAAATACAATTAGCTTCGTTTTGACCATCTTTTGCCTCTCTGTCGCTCCGTCTGTGTGACGGTGACAGAGTACTTGCTCAGAATCTCCCGGAGCCCCCCTTTTGCCTCTCTTTCGGAGTGAACGGTGATCGCCTTCTTCATCGTCTTGGTGAACAGCGTTTATGTGAGTTTCCGTACTCGTTTGCATTCATATATATAGTGCAGACGAAAAGACGGATGGATTCAAGTCGGCGGCAGCAGCAGCATGCTGTTTGCGTGTCGGGTATTGTATGCGAGCGGCTCGATGTGGTATTGATGTGTGTGTCAAAGCCTCCGGGCCCTCGATTGCTGCTAGTGATTCTATTAGGCGAATGAGCGGGCACTTTCCGTCTGCTCGGTTTGCAGCTCTCCTCTCGATGCATATTCAATCAGGAGAACAAGAAGAACTCCACTCCCTGACCGGCGACGAGAGAGGAGACACCGCTCACTCATTCCCCGACGAGGAGAGCTACACAAACATTATGACAGCCGCAAGCGTAACCCCAACCCTTGGGGTGTTGGTCCGTCCTTGGATTTGTTGGTCCATTTGTTTGCTCTCGGATCTGTGTGTTCGGCCCTCCAGCTGTAGATCGGCCCCATTGACCGTGAGAGCTTCCGGGCGGCCGGGAGACTTTTCTTCCAGCCTGCGACCTCTGATGCCTCCGGATGAAGAGGCTGCGACATCAAGGGACTCCGAAATTCAGACGCAATGAGAAAACGACGTCGCATTTGAGAGCAACGTCTCCGAGCGGAAGCGTTTTGCGTTGATTTCCTCGATATCGAATCCGTGCCTCGCTGATTCAGTTAATTCAATCGGCTGATGAATGAGCCCCGGAGAGACGGAATTCCCCTCAAACGAGGATCGCGCTCACGAGCTCAGCGAATGCGAAAACTAAGTTCGTGCGCGAGAGAGGGAGAGGAGGAGCGATCCGGCGGCGAGAAGGAGATATTAAATTTCAATCGAGTGTCAACACGAACGCAGTGCGATACGACGCGACGAAGCCATAAAATAACGATACGAGAGCGACTGTGCTCCAAATTCAAGTACTCTGTGTCGTACGAGTGGTGGGGAACGCCGAACGATGCTTCTCACTAGGAATGTAATTGTTCGCGTTCCGGCGATGAGCGAAGAGATGATCCATGTCAAGAAGCCTCCGTCGCGCGACGTTGTAACTCCTGCCGGAGGAGGCGGCGGTCACGGTCAGAGATCGGGGCATTGGACTCTTCTGGCGGCTAAACGCCGGCGAGACTCTACTACAGCTCTGCGGTAGTGATTTGTTATTGGCTAACCGCTAACATTTCATATTTGGCACTGCTGCAGTCGTTGTTGCGGCGGGTTTTGCTCCCGTTTGCCGATGACAAATGCCCGTTCGGCTCCCGGTCGCTGTCACTCGCTGCCAGAGCTTGTTTTCGAAGGGTAAATGAGAAAGTTGGCGTCATTGGGAGTTGGCGCAAAGTGAATGGGAACCGACGGCAGGCTTGTCGGACGACCGTGCTGTGGTTGTGTCCCCACGGCCGTCGTGCACTATGCGGATGGTCTATGGGCTCGTCTGTCTGGTGGTCTTTCCCCGCTCACTCGAGCAGGACGCGCTGGTTTGAGTCGCGGTAAGTGGTTCGATGTTGCAGCAACTTTATTAATAAGCTACAACTTGAAGTGAACAAACCAATGAACGAAAAAAGCAAGGGGAAGCGGAAACAAGCTAGAGGGCAGCCGTCGAGGGAAGCTGCCGTCAGCGCACCATATGGCGCGGCTCGGTATGAAAAAGAACGAGGAAAACTAATGCCCCGTCGCCTGCTCGACTTAGT
Source organism: Galendromus occidentalis (assembly GCF_000255335.2). Taxonomy (NCBI): domain Eukaryota; kingdom Metazoa; phylum Arthropoda; class Arachnida; order Mesostigmata; family Phytoseiidae; genus Galendromus; species Galendromus occidentalis. The sequence continues at coordinate 2,040,797 of NW_003803602.1, forward strand.
GAATGACTGGCAACTGGAGGAGCCGATGGAAAAGAGACCATGGAGACAGACGGTGAGCACAAAGATAGCTCAAGCCGAACCAAACAACTACAGTCCGACAGCTTATGAGCCGCATCATTCCGGCGGTTGTTATCATTTTTCTTCTCCGCTTCGCCCTTGTTGCTGCATTGTTGTCCACGACGCCGAATCTCTGATTGTTGTTCTTGTTCAAGTTCTTACCAACTTGACAATAACTACAAACCAATACGGAGCAATCGGATCGGTCACCCCACAGGCTGACTCGGAGAGAAGGACTCGAGGACAGAGCCGGGAATGAGCGCGCTGACGCGACGGTCGGACGAAGAAGTCATACCACCGTTACGGTTCCGTGGTGCTGCAGCAGGAGCAGCGAACTTGGTCCACAAAAGGAGTGGCTACAATGAGTCGGCATTATCTGCTCGCTGTCCTGGAGAACATTTGGCTCTACAACTTGAGAGACCGGGTGATGGAGCTAGCCTTCAGCTTGATGAGCATGATCACAAATGCCTCCATCAAGACCTCTACCGATACACTCGAGTGAACTGGAAGTTCGTTACGTACTCGAGTCTTCTCCCTACTTCGCTCTCAGTCAGTCGTTTCCGAATCGGCCGGGAGCGAGCGATTTTTCCAGAGAGTCACCGATTTTTTAGCTCAATCGTTAACGTTGTTGAGGTCACGAATTCGACAAACGAAGTGAACTCCACGCGTTGTTCATTTCGCTTCTTGGGTTTCGTCGTCTTCTTTCGTTCATTCCCTCCGAACCGAGAGAAGATCATTGTAATCTGTAATTGTATTTGGTCGCTGGTGGTGGTGGCACCGCCGCTGCCGCCGCCGCCGCGATGTCCCCATGGGGTGGGTTTTTTGCTCTCGCACCGGTAATCCTCAGATAGACAGACCGAGCGGCGGTGAGTGAGTGAGTGTGTGACTGACTGACTGAGCAGGAAGAGACCGATAGCCAACATAGACGACGAATCAGGGAACGATGAGACGGAGAGAAATCCGTAGTCTCGTGGCTCTCGAAAGGCCAAATGGAAGTTTTAAACTATTGCCAGCTCCGATAACAATACCCAGACGCACTGATTCCTACCCCCCCCCCTTTCCGACGCGACTGCTCACCGCTCCAGCATGTCCTCCTCTCCGGTCTTCCCCTCCTCTGTTGGAGCTTACCACTTTGGCTTACCCCTCGATTCGCCAATTGCCGCTACCTCCTCCCCATCCTCCTCCAAACAACGCTTTGCATGCAATTTGCGCTCGACGGCTTGCTTTTTAGACCGAGTTAAGGGTGAGTGAGGGAGTTTGGAAGGAGTGACTTGCAGACCGACCGAGTGTTTCCTCTTATTGTGTAGCATGCTCATCACCATTATCGCAATCTGCGGAGTATATACAAGAGATAAACACACCACCGTCACCGTGACATACATATGCAAAACAGGGGTGGCAGCGGCTCCGTAGGATTGAGCTCATCAGTGGGCGAAGCTGCCAAAAGCCAGGACCAAGCCTTCGAGTTCAGGGCAATACCATTGTCCAAATCCGAGGGGCTGTATTCCCTGAACTCACAAGGTTTCTTGAGGAATCGCCGAAATTGTTGACCGAACGAAGTTCAGAAGACAGAAAGTTTACCGGGAGAACTTACCGGAGACGAGACGGGATCATCGGGAGCCCGGAGTTTCGGAGCTCTTGATTATGGTCGACCTATAAAAATCGACAGCCTCACTCAGACGGTGGCTATAAACTCCCATCCACAGCATTTGTACGGATGCTTTTCCCCCGGAGCGAGACCACCGAGGATGATTGTATGCTCGACTCGCTATAAGCGATTATTCTCCATCGACATCTTCGTGGCATTAAAAGGAACCATTTGATTTGGTTCCGCTGAACGATAATGATAGTTTTGCCCTCCTCGGGATTGTTGTTCGACTTCTGCCCCCGCCCCGCCATAGAGGAAGAGATGCCCATCGAGCATTATGAACCTTATTTATATGGCCCTCATCTCGAGATTTCTGATAAACTCCGCGTCGATAGATTGGTAGATCCATGTCGATATTCCCGAGTTGAAAGCCATGAACTCCAACACTTATTGATCTGACAGCTGAGCTTGTTTTCTGGGAGGGAACATCAGCGGGCGGATCCGACCCGCAACCAGTCGAGGGTCGAACTCTGATTTCTCTTCAAAAGCCAGATGACAAATCGACTATTTCCCTTCTTCAACTCCGCAATCCACCGCTTCGACTATCCTCGTCTGTCCTCAATATAAATGATTGTTCGAACTCACCGTAGTCGTCAAATTGATGCCTTGAAGTTGCAGAACCATCCCTCTCGCATCCTCTCGAATCTGTTTGTTCCCGATGTTGCTCCCTGCTTCCCGTCTTCCTCCACTTTCACAGGGAGGCTACGGATCTGAAAGAAATTCAATTGGGAGATTTGAAACCATCCGGGAGCCTTTTTTCTTCCGGAGATGCGGGTCCCTTTCCTGTACGGAAATAATTGGGATGGAAAATTCTATCAGGAATTCGAGTAGTGAGCGTCTCGGCCATATAGTCGGAGAATTTCCCCTTCCATCCGTGTGTTTGCCCGCTAGCTGCCGAATATTGACTATCAGATTGTCGTTTGTTAGGAATGAGTGCTGCGCGTATGTTGCCATTTCAAATATGCTCGGACTTTGGCAGGAGCGAGGATAGGGGAAGCGGAACACTTTCTCGAGCAGCTCCCGATCGTCTTTTACTCTCCATAATACACGGTCCGTACGTCCGTCAATCCCTTCACCCAGTTGAGTTGAGTTCGAATCCGAGCGAGCGGTACCAAGTCAGTCAAGAGGAGTAAGATGAAAGGAGAGAAGCGGCAGCAGTAGCAGCAGCATATTGAATCGGAAGCCATTTGTCACACACAAAAGAGGCACCGAAGGCCTTCCCCCTCCTTACACCCTTTGCCCCCTCCTCGAGCGGGTAAGCTAGCTAGCGGGCGAGCGCGTCGGCCGGCCAGCCGCCGCGCCGTTCGTTCCCTCAAGAGCGTTGCGCGCTTTCTTACCAGCCTGTGTCGGAACGTGTGTCAAGACAGTCGGGAAACCATCGACGGGGAAGTGGAGGAGACGGGGCAGGAACCGACTGGCCAGATGTTGAGATTTATTTCTTCTCTTTCTGATTCTGTTGGAAACGGCATTTCACCGCTATGAATCAATGCGAGCGGAGAGAACAAGCAAGACAGCTTCGGCGCGGGAGCGTGCCCTGCCACAGGGGCGAAGATGAGAAAGGAGTTTGTGTACGATCTCGGATTAATTGCCCTCTCTCAAATTCGATAGCAGCTGGACATCTTCCCGAACTTGAGAGCTCTGGAAGTAGCGCTCAGGAAGAAAATCACGCTCGCCTCGGTGTCCGCCAGAGGCGAGCACTCGCACCTCTGCATTGCTAATTATATTCCTATTTGCCTTGCAGGTACGTACTTAAGCGATGTCCACCTAGGTTTCAATTCGCTCCCGTTGGGTAAGCATTCCAAGTCTTCTGCATTTTACTCAGCGGGGGCCCGGGCGGTGCGTGGGACGATCAATCCTCCCCAGGGCCAGAAGGGCCCCCTCATTGGCCAAAGCTCCCCAAAGCTAGCTTCGTTGTCCCCCTGTTGTAACTCGTCATCATCGTCGACTGCACTCTCGCTCTCTTCCCCGGTGTCGGCTGTGCTAGTAGCAGCGAATTTAGCATCGGCAGCAACAACAATAACAGCAGCAACCGTAACGACAACAGCTCCAACTGCATCGCCAACACCCGCACGCCCCATCGACGGTGTGCGGCTACACTCACCATGCTCTGCCGCCTCTTGTTGTCTCTCTTCCGCCTCCTGTTGTTGTTATTGTTGTTGTTCTACATGGACTACATCAAGAACCGCAGCAACATGCCACGGTTCGGCTGTACACTCCTCGAATGCTCTGACTTCTGCAGTGGCCGCGGCTTCTGTTTCCGCAGTTGCACCAGCCCGCTCATTCAATTCGTTCGGGCCTCCGTTCGAGTCGTACGCTGCTACTGCAGCAGCAGCAGCTGTAGCCCTATGCTGTTACCATCCGACACGTCTGAGCCATCGCAGGGAGGCAGACCCCACGCGGGTCCCCTGCTTCTTCGAGCATCAACTCACGGCACTTACTGACCGGGCTGGATCGGACTGGCTGACAGCACGACCTTTTTCCACGCTCACTTTCACTTCTTCAACGGCACTGATCACTGGCATGGAGTGCCACAACAACGACCCGACAGCTGATGCGACCGCGAGCAATTCGTAAGAGCTGAATATCACTCTTGAAATCACGTACCTTTCCTTCGGAAGCTTCCTGGCGTCACAGTGGCCAGGAAGCTGATATGAATATGCACTCTATTCACTGATGATCTCTCGGGCCCTCACCCGATCCTGCAAATCTCTTCAATTTCTCTGAACGAACGCAACTTTCTGACAACACGAAATTCTGCGCTGGCTGCTCGAATGGCATCGATGAGACGAGTTCCATTTCTCGTGAGGTTAACGATAATAATAGGTTATCGTCAGGGGGAACGATTTCACACTCCTTAGTCTCTTTTATCGATATCCTCCGCTCCCGAATGATGGAGAATTCCTAGAGAGCCCGGACCAGTTCTTAGATCCGGTGACAGGGTATCGTCGCCAAACACCTAGTCAAGGGTCGATCGGGATTCACGATCGGTATATACGGACTAGTCTCTGATGCATGCCTTACAGGGAGACCTCTGCGACCCTCCGTAATAGCCATTGTCTTTTAACGATCCGAAAAAAATCGTTCATGATAGTATCAGTAGTAGTGAGGGACTTCTGATTTGTCTCGACGCGACCTACGACGGCGGAACGAATAGATTCTTTGACTCGCGTATACCATCGTACGATCTTCCTCGAGAAAACCTTGGAGCACATCGAATTCCGAAGCCGTCGCTATTGGTCGGCCTACCTCTCAATAGGTACCCTTGCCCCTCGCGGAGCCATTGCTCACTCATTAGAGGAAACCAACCCCACGCCTATCAGGGCCTTGTCTATCCCTATTCTGGGTCCAGACGAGCCTTTTTTCCCTAGTTCCTAGCGTCCAGACCTCTCTATCGGCGTCGGACTTTTGCTCCGCCATGCAGACTGCAATGCAAAAACTCCCGAGCGGCTTGCTGCAGCTCGGCCACTCCGGGGATGATTAGAACAAAACGCTTTAGATCGTCTCAATATTTTTAGAGATTCTCGCGCACCAGTGGTCCTCCCCGTTCGGCGGGCTCGCAGCTCGACTCGGCCGTAAAGAGATAAAAGACGATTGATTCCAGCGGACTCTCGCTCTGAAACTGAGGAACACGAGATTGTGATTGAATGAAGAAAAAGTGAATGAACGGATGAATATATGTCTTACAACGCTTATCTTCTCCTCTCGTATCGCGCATATTATCACTGGGCGAGGGACAAGAGACAAAGAAAGAAGGGTTAGGCCATTAGGAGGGTAGAACGGGCCGCCACAATGACCGAGGAGGAGCAATGGAGGGTACAAGTGATGATGATGATGCTGCTGCTGACGAAGTAGAAGGGAGGGGTCGGTGGAGATGGATTTTTTAATGTTAACACTTCATTTGCGACGCACACAACTCGCTGTCTTCTCCCCATCCATACATGGACAGGACCGATCCTGGCCCCGACTACAAGATCACAAACGACGACCGAAGGACCGACCCTGGCAGAATACATTTGAACCCTACGACATGGGACACGAGGCAGATACGGGAGCTGGTGCTCTTTTATCTCACTATAAGCTCAATTCAATCGGGTGGCGAGCATTGAAATCTTTTTCGAAAAGGAGCGTTTGGTGTTCCCCAAACTCGCCCAGATGTCCATGCTGACTGTTTCGAAACCGCACCAGAATTCCGATCGATATTTCCTTAGAATTTCGCGCGGAATCATCGCAGTCGTCAGCATCGGCGATGGAGCTTCCTACTCGGAGAGGCGAGCTGGCGAGCGCCGTGGACCTCGATGACGGCCCGAGGATCCTCATTATCAGTGTCGAACAGAGGCGGTTGAATCTATTTTGTCGTGATTCTCGTCGCTGTCCCTCAATTCCACTGAAACGAGGTGACAACTTTTTGACGCGCGCGGCCGACCCCGATAAAAAGCGCTGCCAGAGAGCAGGAAGCCAAAATTAGAATTTCGGCGTTCGTTCCTCTTTCGAAAATGACAGACGACTGCTACCAGTGGGCGCCGCTCCACAAACCGCTTTATCGCCGTCACAAAATCTGCGGAAGGGCGAGATTAAGCTTCGTTCTCGGCCTGAACTTCGTGTGGCTACGATGACTACGACGCGACGCCGCCTTCGAGTTTGACGACCTACTCCGTAACAATGCATAGTAACCCGGAGCGGAACGACCCACGGAAAGAAAGAAGATTCGACGAGAACCCTTACCGCCCCCGCAATCATTGGCGGTGTTCTCGTTAGCGAGGCCTCGCCTCCGAAAGGAGCGAATTCCTGCGCCCTTTGTTGCGATAGTCGTCTTGGCGTTCGCGGGAAAAATTCCCAAGTCAGCGCCGAGAGCCGACCGATTGCGAATCCGAGTACGGATCGACTTCGATGAAGTCGACAGCGTCAGCACGCTGGTCAGGGTCCGGTACGCGTGAAATCTCCGAATGTGTCCATATGCAACACAGTCACCCATGGGGAGTTCGACTCCCTATGGCTCAGGCCGGCCGGCCGGCAGGCTGGCGGGTCAGGTCGCGCGGTTCTCCCCTCCCCGATCGAATCAAGTCTGAACCCAGTTCATTCTCTCGTGCTTTTTTGTGTGCAGGATCGCAGAACGCATCCATCAGACGGTTTTCGCTATTTTTTGTTGGAACTGTGGCAGCAATTAATTTCAGACTAGTCTGCTAGCTGCCAATACAGAGCATACGAAGAGCAATGTGTTTTCTCTCATTTGATCATTTAACTGGCATTCGTCTCTGACGCTTAATGAAGCGAACTCCGCTCGATCACAGATAGCACACGCAAAGAAAAAACCTGAAGTCACTTTCGGGCGACGCAGATGGGAAACGCCGCCAAGAGCAACAACGATTGCCCCCTGAAATGAGATTCATCCGATGCTCCTCCAGGCGGTGCTTCCAGGATGTCTTATTCCCTGATCTGCGTGCGTTCTCGAACGGAACGTTCTGTGATGAAAGGTTCGAAAAATTTGGGACTACGGTTTTCTTAGAAATCGGGATCGGGAGAACTCCATGGAGATCAGGCGGAGCCACCAAGTCGGGGACGAGAATGACACGCTTGGAATCGTAAGCTCGACGATTGAAAAAGCGTGATTGGCGTTCCCCAGACTTTTTCCTTTCGAACCTTGCGCTCATATCAAGAATGAAGCCATGCGCAATCCCGAATCCAATCGCTGGAGCGAGTCGAGTTTAGCGACCACAAGAGACTCTCCGACAGAATTAACGATTTAATTTCCTGCGGGCTCTCGACGCGATATTTTTTTCTAATTACTCTCGTTCGACGACACGTCTTGGAGTATGGAAGGGAAAAAATGCAACGAGATTGGGGATCGGAGCGAGCAATCTGAGCGCCAGCCAAGCCCGATTCGCTCGACGACCTCCGCCCACCACCGGACAAGCCCGGCTATTGCCTTCAGGATGTCGTCTCCGATTGAACCGACAAAGTCTCAAATTGGCATCTGTTTTGTTGGGTTTTTTATGCATCGCCTATATGTCGCCACTCGGTGCTTTCCTTGTCCGCGCTGCCCTTGAGAAATATTTTTTCCAAAGCGCCACTTACAGTAATGATGCAAGTAATTTCGCGGGTTCGACGCGTGCCTAGCCCGAGGCTTTGTTTCCTCGGCGACGTCTCTCGCTCCTCCGAGCAATCTTCCGCAATACTTCTCGAGGCTCGTTGTTTCTTTTTCTAATAAACCTGGGCATTGTTTTTTTCTCTTATTCCCGTCTATGATTTCGTTCCAAAATGTGACTGCGTTCTGTCGCTCCTTCTAGGGGTTTCCCCCCACCCCCTCCCCCTTGGAGCATCGGCTGCGCCCGTAGGACGCTCCCCACTCAGTCCCCCCCATCTCTTCCCGGCACCCATCGCGGAACCTAAACACCAAGCGCCCAGTCGTGACTAAGGCCGGCAACAAACGGTGCCGAGCTCCGAAGTCCTTTGTTGACATTTCTGCCCGAGTGACTTCATCAAAAACGAGGCCGTCGACACAAAAAAATGACACAAAGGGTTCGGAATTTGTTTATCGTCAACTCTTTCTCGCCCATTGCCCCGTTCATTTCTGGGGTTTTCTTCCCCGAGCGCGTCGCTTGCCGCGCTTGATTCGTTCCCGAGCGAGCGCGCGCGCTGCCTTTTTAAATGTTCTTTCACAGTACGTGTGCATTCTATTTGGCATGATTTGCGAATTCGTTTGTTCGTGTGGCTTCGTGGCTTCCTTTGAGAAAACTCACTGGGCCTTTGGCGGGATTTGTTTTTTGTTTGGCAATCAAAGCCTGTGTCAGACGCCATCAGCCTATCGGCATCTTCTGTCGCAACGGTTCGAATCGATGGCTCCCGCTTTTCTCGCTTTTTGCAACTGATATCAACTCTCCAACAACAAGGAGAAGAAGAGTTGCGGAGAGATTGATGCGGAAGAGCGGCCTTACCTCTGTCAGATCCACGGTTCCGATTCTACCTCTCGCGTGAGAGTCCTCATGGAAGTGAGAACAGAACGCCCTTCATCTATTCCGCGGATTCCCGCCGCGAACCGCGAAATCAAGAACGAGACTGTTAGTCGAGTACAAAAGTTTCGGCCTCTCTCGACCGTCCTGGGTTGAGCAGTCTTCAGACGGACCGATTTGTGTCGACAAGGCATCTCAACAAGGATTGCGTCTCGGCATGGGTGGACCTACTCTGCGAGGGCACTCGGTCTCTCGCAAGAAGCCACCAGGACTCCGGTTTCGCGAGATCATTGAAAGCTCCGAGCGTTCTCTAGCCACGCCTTCCACGCATGCAGTCGTCCATTGACTCAATGACAGAGTCTCTTCACGCCTGCCTCCCTGTCGCCATTAGGGAAAGGCCATCGGTGATTTTTTGGGGTGTTTTCGCTTGTCTTCATTGTCATCGTTGTCATGCTTCTTCTTCGTCTCGAGGTTGATGCCGATTCTGCTGCCTCTGCCATCGCTGTTGTTGTTAGAGCTGCTTACGGTTTGCTGAGTCATGAACAACAAAAAAATGAATAGCCACAATGAATAATAACTCAACTTGTAGCCGTCGCAGCACTACTGCACAGTGGTAATCGTTGTTGTCGTTGCTGTTGATGCTGTCGCTCGCTACTGCCGCCGCCGCTGCTGTTGCTTTTCTTGTCCGTGACGGAGACGACGATGATGACGTCGGTGATGATGACGATGACGACGATTACAACGATAAAGCATCACCAATCGTAACCTAATTGATGTCGCCTCCACTCCTGGTGAAACCAAGCGCATAATATTAATGGACCCTGTTGTTCACTGGTCGACGACAAGTACCGGAGCATATATCAAAGCTGTCTCATGAAAGTCACGGAATGAATGCAGTTGCAGTCAATCCGGATCCATCGCCATTGTGTTGGATCGAGCGGGCTGTACCAATGATCCCAAAGATTTCCCAGCCGTAATGCGCCGCTCCGGAATACCGCTATTATCGGACGCATTTCAGAGCTGGATCTTAGAGAAAAGCTCAGGAGACATTTGAGTGAGCTCGGATCCACGGAAAGACTATTCTGAAGTCGAGATCTAAAAGCAAGCGGATGGAGCTATGTCCTCTTCAATTCATTATCGCTCGGATACCCTGGCGCGCCATTGGAATTCTATTTCGGTCACCGAATGTCCCGAGTGACTGACTGGGTCTTTCTGGAGAGAGCCAAGCGGAAATCTCGTTCGCTTGATGTCTGAACTCGGTTTACGAGCGACCCGAGCTCGATGGCCGAGGGACGTGTCCAAACCGAAGCTGCGGCCGAGCTCATGGTGACTACGGCACCAAGATCGAGAAGGAGCTCGCAACCGCTTCCACTACCGGTGCTCTTCAAAATGCAAGAAACACCAAGATGATATGGGAAACGCACAGCTGCAGGTTGCCTGCCTGCCAGTCTGCTCACCTCCCCACTTCTCGACGGACGGACGGGCAGGCGGGCGGGCGCGTGGACGGACTGATCGACCCACCCACCCCCACACACATAAACTCACATTCTTACACACAGCCTTTGCCCGTGGCCAAAGGGTCACGAAGATGGAGATCCATCATCTCTGTTTGCTTCTCCTCCCCCTTCTCCCCCCGAGACAGCCTCTACCCCCCCCCCGGCTAACCCGGTCTTCTCCGATTGCTCGCTCCCTGCCTCCCGGAGGGGGGCGGTGGGCAGACTGACTGGCTAGCGAGCCAGCCAGCCAGCGGAGGGTCAGTCAAATCATATCACCCCCTCGAAGGCAAGCCAATAGCCCGGCTGCGTCTCGATAAGAAAAGCTCCCTCGCTCTTTCTCTCTCGCTCGGCTCTAACTGAGTTAGCTAATTTGCCGACGACCTTTGGTAAATAGTGAACGAAGCGAGATGAACGTGCTAAGCCTTCCCGCTTGTTGGTTGGCACTGCGGGTGGCTTTGTTCTTCTTCGTCCCGTGCCAATGTGCCGGATGACGAGCGAGAAGACGTCTCGTCAAACCCCTTTATTTACGTAGGATCAAATCAAGCCGAGAGCTCCTGATCCTCCCGGCGCTCAGAGCGTCATCATTATATAGATGAGAGGTTCGTCCCTCCTCTTTAAAAGCGGCAAAATTACAGAGGATGGCTGGCCGGGAATTTCTCCCCTCCTCGAATCTCGATGACTTCCGAAGTGTTTAGTTCTTACGCCGATGGATCCCCGCTGACTCCCAGAGCGCCAGACGACTGCGTCGGGACCAGGGCCGGATCTCGCGCTGTTAATTGAATGGACTGTGATTTAATTGAAGTGAGCGGTGTTGGATTCGCCGCGCCGCGAGTCGGGATCAGTCACGGGGCCGAAAACGAGGGCGTTGATGCTCGATCGCGATGAAATATCAATGGTTCGGACGATGCGTGCAAAACAATAGTTTCGGGTGACGAAAACGAGCTCCGATAACGAATGAGAGCAAGCTTCGCAACCGGGCAATGCGTTAGTTCAGATGCCGCCGCTTACGAGTCGTTGTCACACAAGTCGTCGTCTCGCTCGCTCCCTCCTTCCCTCGATGGGGAAATTCCTTAATTCGTCGGCAGACAGTTGAACAAACCGTGTCGAATCCAACAGACATCTTCCCCAGTTCCAAAACGATAACAAGCTCCTATCGGATTCTGTTCCGACGGATCGAATGAGCGACACCGGCGACAGCAACACCAACAACGACGACAGCCGAGAGCATGATTGCGACGAAAAAGACGACGACGAAAGGAGGAGGAAAGACAACGGAACATATTTTGACACATCCGCCTCCACGAAGGCACGAGCATCGGGAAATGCCCTGATGACAACGACCGACCGCATCGCTCCACGAGTGAATCGGAGCGCTCGGGGAGCAACCACAAATGATAACCCTTTTTTCGCGCGAATGCCGTGGGGGATTTCGGTCATGAGATTCCTTGGAGGGCGACGAATTGGTTGAAATTTTTGTCCCTCAAAAAAACCTGATGCCGGGAGGAAAGCTTCAACGCGCGGATGTTTCCTCCCCCTGCCCGCGAGCCGACGTCTGACGAGCGACACAAAAGCTAGAGACAAACCACGGCGACCAAATGAACGAACGAACGAATGAATGAATGCTGGAGGAAGCGGACAACTGCGCCGGAGGGAGCGGAATCGGAAGAGCGCTCGCATCCGATCCGAGTAAGAAGGTGCGACGACACGAGGAGCCGGAAGGAAGTTGTCTCGTGCTAAGGTGCCACTTCAACTCGTACTCCGATGCGTGGCATACTGAAATATTACCTCGTATTAATGCGTCGTCACTTCGCGAGGCAATAAAAAAAGGATCCGACAGCGAGTCATCACGGAGTCGATACGCGAGTCACGCAGACTGCGGGAAATGTCGGATCTACATCGGGAGACATCTGATGAGTCGACGACATCGGTCATTTTCACTCTCGAACGAATCCTGCGGACTCGAACCATCCATCGAGGAGCCTCCTCTGACCATCGAACAACGGATCCCAATCCTACGAAGTAATTGATAGACTCCCCAACTTAATAAAAGATATAGCGATGTAGTGTCAAGTCAAGCTGTTGCCAAGGTGGCCGGCGGGCCAGGCAGCCTCTCGACCGACTCACTAGCTGGCTCTCGAACCAGAGACGATCCAGGCTCGGTCACCAGCCGGTGGAGTTTGCGAAGACCACTTACGGTGGTCTCAGCACGGATCTTGATTTCGAGCTCCTTGATCTGGATGCGTGGACGATCGAAGCGATCATAGGCGTGTTGGGACCTGGGACTCCGATCACCAAGAACACCAGGCCCAGAGAGTCAGTGACTCGGGAAGTTCGACTCGGATGACACTCCTCGAACATGGAACGAAAACCCTGTCGCGAGAAGTTGGTACTTTTCGCGAACGGCGCTCCTCCGGAGATGAATCGCCCTACGCCCAGAGTCCTCGCCAACAGTGACAGTACAGGAGAAAGGAAGCCGAACAACAGCAAAAGGAAGGATTACGCAGGAGTGCTTTAAGCGATATTCAATACAAAATATGCTAAACATCGCCTACGCACAGAGTAGCCCAGACTCAGTTGCATGTGCGTGCGGGGGAGTTGAGCTTGAAAAAAAGGCGGAGAAACACAAAAAGGGTGAAAATTTTGCCGATAGGCCTAAACGCCGGAGGGGAGGCTTTTTTCTCTCTCTCTTGCGCACTTGCCCTGCTGCTCGCTTTTCGATCGGCAGCAGCAGCTCACTTGAAAGCTATAGAAGAGCTGCTTGGAGCTAATTTTGTTAAGTAAACTGCGGAAGGGAACAACTGGCTTTCTCGTCTACGGCGGCGGCGGCGGCAGCGGAACCCGACGATTGCCAGACGCACCGACCGACGAACACGCGGAGAGAGGGGCAACAAAGAGAAGACTTGGAGAACCGAGAGACTGTACGAGGGCTTCTCCACGCGAGCTGAAGAAGCTGCTAACGCCGCGGCCGTCGATCGATCCTGCAACTCCTGCTCCTCCGAAGTCATCGATGTATCCTGATTGCCATCTTGCTGCTCAGTCGGCGGCGGCGCAAGCTGGAGATGAGGAGGAACTCGAGTAGATTCGTTGCTTCTCCGTTCGGCGACGCAAGGAGCAAAACAAGGTTCCGCTACAATGAGAGCTCAGCTTGGTCGAGCTCAACGATGATTGAGATGCTGCCGTCAGTGAAGGAGGAGAAGAAGACGACGACGACTCCTACGACAGCAGCTGATGAGAACTTGCCCGAGGACACGCGTCTGTTAACAGAGGCTGTAACATAGCCGAACTCACACCGGCAGGCACACGCATTTCTACATCCATAAGAGCATAAGCTTGTGGAGATAACGAGCCCTTCGCGGTCAGTCGCAAATGACCGAACGAAGTGAGCTGCTCGTGACGACGGTGCGGCAATGCTGAGCGACCGAGCAGACATCCAACAAACAACAAACATTTCCGCGAATCACGTCCTGGCAGCCGCGTGTCGTCGTTTGCGAAGCTGAATGGCTTCGACCATCCATTTGCGCTACGATTAGATCGCCTCTCGAGCAAACTCGACCCCGGAGGTATCCGAACCCGCGATCCCGTTCCTGGAAACACGACGGGCTCCTCCGAACGGGCCTCGCCGCTCCCAAAAGTGAATCGATCCGCAATTCACCGAAAATACGCAAATACCCGAAAATGCGCAACTTACCAAAAATGCGCAACTTACCGAAAACATGCAACTTAACGAAAATACGCAACTCACCAAAAATAAGCAACTTCCCGAAAATATGCAACCCACCGAAAATGCGCAACTTACCGAAAATATGCAACCCACCGAAAATGCGCAACTTCTCGAACTTTCTCCTCACGCTCGTGATCGACCACGGAGCCGTGAGGAACGTGCATCCTGCTGAAGAAGCTATCGTCTGATTGTTTCCGGGGTCGCCGTTTAAGCGCCACGGAATGGTTCAGGCGCGAGAAAGACTATCTGAATCCGATAACAAGCACAGAAAGCGAGCCCCTCTCGCCGGCGGTTCGAATGATGGCGACGACCGTTGCGGCTGCGACTGGCGTCATCATCGTCATCGAGTTCCCTTGTGATCAATCATTTCGATTTTGCTGCTGCTGCTGCCGCTCCGTGTTCTCCTTTTCTTCATCTCCCCTTATAAAATACATTCCCCGTTAATCCAGTAAACCGATATAACGGAGGAGGGACGTTTGCCCGCCCGCTGCCGCCACCACCACCACTATCGCCATCGGCATCAGTCTTCAATGGTGGTCGGATTGAAGCATATTCGCCTCGCTGGTCGTCGTTGCTGGCCCGACTCAGGGCTCATTCACTTACGTTCGAGAGCCTCACGCGGAGCTCGACTCGAGTCTGTGAGCCGTCTGTGACTGGAAAGGTGTTCTCCGAGGAGGAACCAATGACGGCGAAGACTAAGAAAGGTGACCGCGGTCGCCCTCGGGAAAACAGCTCGGCAAGCTGCTTCAGACGTCGTGAATCTGGTGAAGTGAAACTGGACCTTCGAGGAACGTCATTCCCCGGGAGGCAGCCTCGTAAGTTGTGACGGAAATTCAAGAGCTGGAACGTCGCCTCTTACTCCACCGAGTGACCCGGGAGCCGAAGAAGGCACGGATACCCGACGAACAAGAACCCCATCGACGAAAATCGCCGCTTTGTCAACGAGAGAGTGTCGTCCGGCAGAACCAGGGCAGAAGACGAGTGAGAGTTGGCAGCGACCCGCGTACATTGATTGATTGACTAGCGATCAATTGATCGATTGATGTCGAGTTTCTCAAGGGAGGCTGCAAGGCTGGCTGAGTGGTTGGAAGCTTGGCTGAAGAGTTCGTTGCTCAATTTTGGCCATTTGTTGTTGCAGAACGGGTCGGAAGTTGCGCCGAGTTAAAATCTTGTGGCTCGTACCACCCGTTGGGAGCCGCAGCGGCTGCCGCCCAGAGTCAACGAATTCGGCGTCCCTTCTTTCCTCAGTGAGTTCTTCACCAGCAGAATTTCTTCAAGCTGCCAGAATAATTGGAGACGGAGTTTTGGGACTTTCATCTCCCAAGGGTGACCACCATCGAGGAATAAGACTGTTCGAGAATACTTTTGGATCCGGATCCCTCAGCTCAGAGACTCCCACGACTTTGCGTCAAAAACTCGCTGAGAAATCCCAGGCGTCAATTATTCCAGCAAATCGCCCAGGAGTTCCGGATTCCAAAACTCGGGATCTCCGAGGAGCCCAAGCCCAAACTTAAATTCTCCATCATCCCTCATGTCAATGGATCTGATAATTTTCCGAGGAGAAGCGCAGTGTTCTCGTTCAGCACATTTCTGGAGCTCTACATGCAGGACGTTGTCCACGAGGACGCGGCCTGCGAGTGAGGACCCGAGCTTGCCTTGCCAGCGTCGTCGTCGGGCCGGTCCTGCAATAGGGCCCCGGGAACGCGGCACGTTTTATCTCTGTACGGATGTTGTCGACCAATGACGTCGGTCGGTCCCTTTCCCCGAGCCACGATTGGCGGCAACGATTTCCGAAGTCTGTCGGGCGAGGACTGGGTTGGTCCCATAGTGTTCTTCGGTTGGGGTTGGTTGGTCGGTCGACGCCGCTTCGGTGCCGCTTGGAACAGACATGGGACGGAACGAACTGATGGATAAATGGAAGCAACGTAGGAAAAGCATCTCCCTCTCTTTACGTTCTCCTCGGTCCTCCTCCTTCGACAGGCAAGCTCCTGAAGTGAGCAGAAGAGAGCCTCACCGGTCGATGGCTCTACTATTAGGAGCAGCAGTAGCTCGCCCCCCCCTGTCCCGCATTCTCCCGCGGAGCCCCCCTGCTTTCGGGGCCCGGCGTTCCCCGTTTTGTGTTTCCCCCGCTACATTCTGCCCGTCCCTTGTCCTCTGTCTCTTTCGTTCGTCCACCCGAGACGAACTGACGGCTGCATTCCTCTCTCTAGTCGGCGGCTTCCTTTCGATTCGTGTGTGTGTGTGAGTGTGCGGACGACGGATCGATAGAAAGTTTTCCGATATCTTTCCGATAATTCGTTTCGTTGCTCTCTCCCTCTCCTATGGTTTCTTCTCCAGCCGCTTTCCTTTCTTTCCTCACCGTTCCTCCTGCTCCCCGTCGCCTTCGCTGGTACTTGCCCGTATCCCCCGCCTGGCCGTCCCGCCAGACCCATCTGCCCCGATGCCGCCGTCGCCGGTATTGGAAATGCGGGTCGCTGGCTTCTTCGCCGCTTCTGTCGACTCCGTGGAAAGCGGAGAAGGAGACTACGAGCGTGAATTTTCGCTCACCGGTTACCTCCGGCCCCATCTCTCGACCATCTTGTTTTCCTTATGCATTCCCTTCCTACCTTTGAATTCGATTCCTCTCCCCGCTCAGCGTACCGGTCGCGCAGTGAAGCCCGGGAACGAAGCCTCAGGGTCGGCTCGAAGCGGTCCGGACCTAGGGTCACGAACGGGAGAGGATGCGCTCATGAGTCCGAAACCGTGTTCGTGATTTTGACTTGGAACTGAAGCCTTTCCATGTCGAGAACTCACTCGGCTCATGGCGGCGCGCTCTTCGGGGCATCACGCCCGTCGAGGCAGACCGTGCATGGTATATCGAGTAAGCGACTCTGGGATCGATAAATCTATTTCGGATGCAGAATCGCGACCGCAGAGAGCCGATGCGAGGTCGATCTAGGCGGAAACATTGCATCGATTCGGAATGACCGATCCCGCCATGGGTAGAGCAAATACGAACGAACGTCGCGGTACTTGCTCTGTTGGTTCATTGCCATGAGCGAGAGTCTGGATGAATACGCTCTCGATGCGATCCGAGATTTTCTCGCGGAGCCGCTCGCTCATTCGCAAGCCCACCCAGCGATGTAGGCCAGATTCCGCGGAGTTTGGGCGGACTCGAGTGAGTTTCTTTCGATTACGAGATGAAAATCGATGAAAAAAGGAACTGCGGCCTTCTACGCTCCACTAAGTAATATTAATGCGCTCGTCTCGAACGAGTTGCTACAAAGGGTGCGAATGGCGGCTCCAGCACCTCTATATGGTCGGCAGACGCCAGCTCGTGGCCGCGATAAATGATTTATAGTCCATGCTTGGTCGTGCAATGCGTGGATGTTGTCGAGCAACACGTTGTGACTTCCGTTCGCTCATCAGTGTCGCGTCTTTCGGTCGATCCTTCGAGCACTCCACATTCGGAGGAAAATCTGACACCGAAGGCTCCCCGAAGCAGTTTTCCCTCTTCGAACGAGCGGACGGAAACTCGCCCTCATACCAAATCATTCCTTCCCCATACGTGGTCGGAGCCCATATTGAGCTTCTTTGGCGGAGAGAACAAAATCGACGAACGCGTGAAACAGCAGGGAAATTAAGAAGTATCGCTAGTTGCCTCGCCCGCTTCAGTCGATCCACAGCCGCTCCCGCAGCG
This sequence comes from Galendromus occidentalis, assembly GCF_000255335.2. Lineage (NCBI taxonomy): Eukaryota > Metazoa > Arthropoda > Arachnida > Mesostigmata > Phytoseiidae > Galendromus > Galendromus occidentalis. The sequence continues at coordinate 2,058,345 of NW_003803602.1, forward strand.
AAGCATGAGGGTTTTCCATGATTTTTTTGTTTCATGGAGCGGCGATTGAATCAGTTAACGAAGCTGGAGCGGCGGCCGTGCCGAGGCGGCGAGCGAAACCACAACGGGAATTCAGTTCTCATCCAATTATGGAACTGCTGCTGCTGCTCTTTCTCTGGGGATCGGCAGTGGCTTCCTCACTCAGACACCGGCACTCGCCTGCTTATACACCGGGAGGAATCCTCGGTCCCAGACACGATCAGAAAGATGAGGTGGCATATCGTTCTCCTCGTCGTATTCGTAGTTGCCTCTTTAGTTTCTATCCATCCCGCCTGCGTTCCTTCAATCCTCCAGTCTAACAAGTGTCACCTAAGGCGTCGTGCAAATTGAGTTATTCTATCGCTAATTAACCCTCGACATCTGAAGCACATAGTCGTACGCGCTCTCCCACACGAATACACCTCGTGCCGCCCGCGATCTGGGCTCCTGCTGTCGAACTCGTTCCACTCCTCGCGAGCGAACTTCGTCTCGTAGAAGCTCTTGAGATTCGATAAAAGGCGTTCTTTTCGCTTTAATTGAAGAGCTCTGTCCTACCGACAGTCACGCTGCGGGCACGCTCCCTTGTTGATAGGAGTCCTCATTCGCCGACTCCTCATTCCTAATGGAAAGATTTTCCGGGAAGCCAGCGCGACGCTAACCCCTTCCCCCCTTCCTCCGCACTCCAGACTTCTATCCCTGCTTACGCGGAGGAATCTTCCTCGGTCGATTCGTACGAATTCGCGGGAGAACCAGCCGACTATACAGCCTGGCGGACGGGGGCATCCACTGGCGGTTCAATCGTACCATTGTCTGACTCTCGCTCTGCTATTAACCCTCTACCGGGAGAATGATTCTACTCCATAGAGCTGCCCTTTGAATACAGTCGATGAGCCCCAAAACAAAAGAGTTCACACTAAGAGGCCTCCTGCTTCCCTGCTCGCCGTAGCCGCCTCTATTCGACCTCGGTTCGTTACCTCGTATATTTTTTCCTTCTCGTCAGAGCCAGGAGCTGCAGTAGATGGAAACGAAACCGATGAGCTGGGGCGACATAAAATCCACCGGCGGAGAGCATGGAATTGGCTGTATCCGCAAACGGGCATTGTTAAGTCCGGCCTATTACGCTCGGTCCCCAGCTCGATAGGTATCCTGGGCTGTAGGGCGCTGCTCTCGCAACAAACGAATAGAGGTCGTGGCCGCAATGCTCACAGCGGTTCAGCTCGGCTAATATCAACAGTAGTCGGCAACAGCACAAGCGTCGCTGCGAGGGCAAGCAGTGTAGCCGCGAGGACACGGAAGAAGATGAGAACAACAACAAGCCAAAGGATTAAGAGCGTGGGGAGTCACCCACCCATCCACTCCCTCCTGTCGTGGCACGGGATGCAGACGATTAGAGGGAAAACACCGCAGAGGATCGCGGGAACAAGCTAATACAAATGCTAGTCAACATTGACTGCCGCGCAGAGCATCCACCCCGGCAACTGTTGCACTTCACCCCTTGACTTTAATGACAAAACAAACAACTTTGGACTCGGCTCACTCTCAATTTCGGTCGAGCACCCTCTGTCAAGATGCCCGAACCCCCCCTCCCCCCTCCCTCCCAGGGATGGGGGAGAGCGACCCTGGGTCGGCGTTCGGCGAGAGGGGGATAGGGGGTGGCATTTTGCATCAAAGTACATTCGGCGAGCGAGAGAGTAATCCACTGAGGGCTATCCGAATTATCTTCGGAATTAACACACCAGCTAATAAAAAACGATCATCGCTTCAGTTAATTTTCCCCGGATGGGGGAGGCGCTGGGATTTTTCTCCCGTATTCTTGGAGAGAAAGCGGAATCAAAACTTTCCGCGGACGAACACGAAAAGTCCGAGAATTTCGACTGCGCTCCATCGTACGGCAGGAGGTCAATGGATGTCTTTCAGCCCTCCGAGCCAGCCCTTTGCTTCCTTCAGGAGCTCTAAGTAGCTGCTTTTAGGCCATGCTGTTAGATTTCGAATGGATTCCGACATCGATGTATCTCAGTGTCGAAGATTGATAATTCCATTGAAAGGTCGCAATTCTCGCATCCCCTAACTATGTGTCTCTAATGCCATGTGCGTACAGCCGACGAGGCTCCGGTGGTGGCGGCTCTCAGGGTACGAGCTTCGAAATCCCCAAACGACTCTTACGGCGAAACGAGCTCTGAATACATAGACGACGTCGTAGTGATTTGCCTCGGTTATATTCGGGACAGAGGGCACCGCTTGTCACGCGGTAGTGTGCTCGGATCTGCGCTGACGCGACAAGTTTAGCCTCTTATGGCGAAATAATGGTTTTCGGCTAAAAGACAACTTTTTCTCTCGGCTAACAAAGTTTTACCGCGTCTGTTAGAACAAGAGTACGGTGGGAATTATGGCCCTCGATGGGGGTGGTGGTAGTCGACCTCGCCGCTATCGTCGTTGTCGCGGATCGGCTGCATCCATCTGTAGGTGCCTCGACGATCTGTCTCATCCTCGGTCCTCCCGCTGCTGGCCCAGTCAGTCAGTCGGTCGGTCGGTCGGCCGTTCGATTGCGAATGGGGGCAAGCGAGACTTCGTTAAGAGTTGCCTCACGGCGGGCGCTAGCAAATCACAACGGAGGAGATCTCTGATCCAAGGTTCCCTAGTTAATACCTCTCCCGCTTCGGTTCCTTGAGCTGTCTTCAGCTCGTCTGTATTTCCGTCTACGAGGGCGGCTGCGAGCGAGCGGGACAGACTGTCTGTTTGCAGAAAGTCCTTCCCGTGTTGTTGATCTTTGAACCGCGTGGCGGTGGTGGTGGTAGTCCGTGGTTGGACTCCGAAATTTCTCATCTACGGCGAGCGTTGCCCCTGGCGCCTGAGGCTGATGATGATTGCTTGATGAACGTTCGACAATGAGAGCGCACGAGAGACGAACTGGCCGCAGAAATGTGGATGAGTTGACTGATTGAAACAAAAAGCTGCAGTTGACATGTGACGAATGAACGGCAAGAAGAATGGATCAAAGCGAGATGAATAATGGATAGAGTTTTCCCGTCTATCATCGATAGAGCTCATTGTGTCGACTGAATATCCCTATTCATAATCTCTCGATTAAGTTCTCGAGCGGCACGCTTGGCGAAGGAAAAACGCAGAGAGCTCCATTTTCTCGACAGGACCCGAGACTGGAGCGATGGCGAGCGGTTGATTTTTCAAGAGTTCGTTGTCGATCTCCAAGTAGAGTACAAATCAAGAGCGAATCCATTTATAAGTCTTTCGCGAGCATCGAGTGCCGCGCCGCGTCTGCCGATTTAGACTTTGTTCTGGGCTCACCCCTACGAGAATCTTACCTCTTCATCCGAAAAATCTCTGAGCCTCCACAACCCGAGCGCGACCCCCTCCCCCTCCTCATATTGGGCTGCTGCTACTGCTGTTCTGAAGCTACTGTCAGGGTCAATTTGCGCGGTGTGTCTCTTTTGGCAGAGCTGAAATTGGTGCATATGAGAGTGAAGATAGAGCTTTTAAGAGCTGAACAATTAGACAATCCGCTCAATCAGAGCTTTGTGGACAGTGGTGATGACAGTTTTGGAAACGAGAAATATTTCCAGCGACTCCCTCGCTCCGCGGGACCCCTGCGCAGTTACGTCGGTATCGTGCGATCGCGGGGACGGAATGCGGGCACAGTCGTGCTAGGCATCAGTTGTTTGCAGGCGGCGCACGTCTATCGCGCAGACGATCTCACTTGTGGAGCATCCTCGTGATGAATTGGCTCCTCGGAACATTTTCTATTCGCTCGCTCGACTTCAACTCTCTCGTGCGTGCTTGAATATTGAAAAGTTGCTAACACTGAAACTCTTTCTCCTCATTGAACTTCCACTCATTCGCTGGTCGCCGTTTGGCCGGTCGGTGGAGCGGTGCTCGTTCGCTCGTTTCGCTACAGTGGTTGAACTCGAGGCATGCGATGAGGAATATCTGCGCTTCTTTTTTGCGAATGTCTGCATATCGCCGGGTTGAGCGGTCGGCGATAGATAAGTAACTGATGAGCTTTTCAATCACGAGCTCTCTTTTCCCCATTTTTTGTTTCGAAGTAAACAACCGCTACTGGGTAGAAACTTCCCGCACCAAGGTGAGAGGCAGGAGAGAGCGAGGTAGTCCGGATAGAGAGCGGAACGTTCCGGGGCTTTTGGCCTCGGGGTCCGGCAGCGCGCTACGCCTAGCCACGCATCGCATCCCGAGAGCCAACTCTATTCTCCTGGCCCGCGATATGGCCCGGGCTCAGAATCCGGGCTAATCCACGAAGCGTATATCCTCGCTCGTGACTCGTGAGTGAGCCGGAGAATCTGTCCTCTGATAATTCTCCAGTTTCTCAAGATTCCCAACCGTTCTGTCTTCGCCACCGGATTCGTAGTGGAGGAGAGCTCAGGGACTTCATCGACTTAAGGCTACGAGTGGCAAACGTCAGGGGAGAAAAAATAATCGAACGAGTATCCTGCTTGAGGATTCCAACGGAGACCGCGGAATGATTCGTTTTATTGTGCTCGTTTTGTACTCGCTAGAGATCACAAGGACTCTCTCGCAGGCTGTTGCTGTTCTCAGTGTTGCGAATCGATGCCGATCAGCCGATACAATCTATCGCTCTGTGGATTTTCGGTTCGCAGATCGGGGCCGGTTCAGAGATCACGCTCGCAACGATTACATTACTCGGGCTTGAATCGAAGTTCTTTCGATGGTGAGCTACTTCCCCGTCCCCGAATCACTGCGATTGTTCTTGAAGCGCCGCAAAAGCTTCCATCATCTTTTTCGGGGACATATAATGCTTAGCGACATAGGTCTTGGCGATGACTTCATTTTTCGTGACGCTGGGGCGAGGCTCCACGATATGCTTCTTGTTTTTGAATCGCCGGATCTTCAAGAACCTCGCGAGGATGCCCGTTACGTAGGCATCTTCAAAGTACAAGAACGGAACCGACGCTGCTGCGGAGCTCATAGGCCTCACGAATTTCATTGGAATCACGTAGAAACATCCAGCAAGGTAGGCGGGGTAGACGTTCTCGGCGAATTCCTTCCTCGATATGAACCATTTGTGGTTTCGCTTCCGTATCGGTTTCGATCCGACTTGGAGCGCACCGTATAGTCCGCGATCTCTGTCTCTCGAGATCGCATCGAGGCTTTCGGGGAGATTCCGAGCGTTGATGAATGTGTCATCGTCGGCCTTGATGAAATATTTGAGATTGGGCCATCGATTCTCGTCGATGAAGCGGAGCATCAGCACCGACTTCAGCGTGAGATTTTTGTACGAGTCGACGAAGTCGTATTGCACTATATCGTCGTATTTCTCCGCTTCCTCCGCCAGGGAGTTCTGGTGCGCGGAATCGATGCCCGAGAAAAAAATTACGCGATTCGAAGCATCCGAGCCCCAGGTCTCGCGAATGGCTTGCCGTCGATCTCGATACTTGGCTGCCGAAGACACAGAGATTACAACGAGTTCCGTGAAGTGACAACTTCGGTTCCGACACTGTTTGGGCTGGAGCACGACACTGTAGTTGGTATTCCAAACCTCGTTCCTGGACGCATTATTGAATCCAGGATTGGCGGGTTGCTTCTTCACATCTGATTCCAATGGACCTAGGCTGGTGATCTCATTGTCATCTGCGTAATCGTACTCCTTCAATTTGTCTAGCCGGCACGAAAGTGGTCCCAACAACTGCACGAACATAAGGAACACCGCGACAAAGATCAGAGCCGCGAGCACTATACGCGCTGACGAACATGCGGAAAGTCTGCAATGCGGGACGCAGATATGACGAACTTTGATCATCGTCCCCGAACATCTGGGCCTGTAGTCCACGTCTCGAGCTCAGATAGTTGGTGCGAAAACGAGCGCAGCAACCGAGTTGGTTTCGGCTTGCACAGGCAACACGGCCTCTCTCATGGGGACGTTGAATGCGCCGTCATCAAATGCCAACATTGCAGCTCCGTAAATGCCGCTCCGTCTCAGAGAGCAGTGCCCGTCCGAGACTCGTGGCACTCGGTTCCTCGTCCCGTGCTTCTCTAATGAGCGAACAGGTTGGCTCTTCGGAACTCCGCGCGTGCTGTGGGTTTCGAGCTGGTCGTGCCGAAAGTATCGCGCGGCAGACTCGTACACGGACAGGTGGCCGATGGCATATCGTCATGGAAACAGCCAAAATAGCAGCAGAGTAAAGGGGGTTCGAAGAGCGAAATTGATTTGCACGCTCCACGCTATGACGTCCCGGTAAGCGAATAAACAACTGCAGCCTATTAGGCATGACGACACTAATCAATGGTCGCCACTTCTTGAAATTGCCAGCGCCAGCGTCCACCGCGAGGTGACTGCTAAGCCTTTAGGCTCTCATCGTGGAACGGGATTATCGATCCATCAATTGCCTTGATGTGGATTGTTCTGTTGCGTTGGTCGCCTCTTCTGCATACGCGGAGCTCCTGAGTTGCAGAGGATCGATACGAAGCGATGTTGCTCCTCATAAGGAACCAACTCGACGTTTGAGCAGCTATACTCGCTCTTCCCATTGTTTTAGCTCCCAGTCCGTCACCATTGGCTGACTTTATGGGCCTTTGTGTGACCTGCATCCTTGAACGATAATAGAAAGCCATTGCCTGAAGCCCACTGTGGACTCAGCTCGCGAATGCATCTCCCATTTGGCGGAGAGCCGACAAAACCCACAAGGTATCGCTGAAGTTCGCGACCGTACGGAATCTCGACGACTCTCCATTGACGGTGACCGCTGATCTAAAAAAATAAGAAAATATAATCACCTCATTAGAATAATTGTGCCGAACGAGCCCGGAGAATCAACGCAACGGGTTCCTCAATGGCAAGAATCTATGATTTCTCATGACTGATGACAGTCGGAGAAGAATTCCGAACTTGTATTGTTATAGTCCGACCGGCAACATCTTCATTAGATTAGGGTTCTGCTTCTCTTTTGGAAGAATATAAATGGCGTGCATATATTGAAAACAACTGAATTCGGCTCGGCTCTAAACTACCTGAGCCTCATGGCTCACGATTGTGAATATCGATCAGATGTCGTGAGTTGCTCGAGGGCTTGCCCACGGGCGCGTGTGCCGACTCCGTCGACGGGGGAAGATCAGAAATGAAACTCTGTGGGGACGTTGCTAGCGGAGAGAAGCTTTGGCCTAAATACAATTTCCTGAAAATAATACACTCTTCGATGTCTTTTTCGCGGAACTTCTCACCGCGATCCGGAGCATCGCCGGAATGATTCTCTGGCGATTCCGGGCTGCGAGCAGAAGGCATTGATGAGCTAACGAGTTTTTTTTCTCATTGCAGCGTGCAAACGGAAAGAGGACAATCAGTCGGTGGGTCCAGTGCCGCCGCCGCCGCAGCCGCCTGGTTCGGCAATCGTGGCCCCCACCCACTTGAGCGCAGCCTCGAAAAGTCAGAACCAGACGAAGAAACCCCGCCTGGTATTTACCGACCTTCAGCGACGTACTCTGCAAGCTATTTTTAAGGAGACTAAGCGGCCCTCGAAGGAAATGCAGATCGCCATCTCGCAGCAGCTTGGGCTTGAACTCAGCACCGTGGGTAACTTCTTCATGAACGCCAGACGCCGCTCGCAGGACAAGTGGTTGGACGACTCGGAGCAGCAACTGAAGAGGGATAGACAGACGCAGGATCAACAAAGCCAGCAAGGGGTAGGAGCACACCATGGCAAAAGTCCAGGACTCCACCACAGCAGCAGCAATCACCTCTCTCAAGGCCCCGTCGTAAGTCTTTCTCTGTCTGCAATCGCGCTGCCTCTGAGTACGATCGCCAACCTCAGTAGCCTCAACATCAGCATTGCCCAAATACAGGGCGCAGCTACGAGTCCTAGCTTGCCTTCTCCCACGACGACGTGCAATTCAAACGACTCAAACTCGTAGCCCACTACAAATCGAACTCTCAATCAGGGACTTCTTTTCTCGAAGAATATCCTCCGACGTCTTCCGAGAAACTACTCTCGCGAAATCTTCCTCCTCCTCCTCCTCGTTCACCTCCTCCTCTTCTCGAATTCGTCATGCGCACTCTGTTGTCGAAGCCCAAACTCCGATATCGACCTCTATTTCCATCTTTCCCTACTTGGAGGAGATCAAATCGACCGAACGTCTCGCACCACTTGACAGAAAAACGCACCTCCGACAAACGATGCTACGGTACCGAAAAGTCGACTTCGGAAACAGAACTCCCAAGAAAATTCGTGATTCATCAAAAATTACTGAAGCTCGAATAGGGTAGAAGATCATGACGGTTCCCCTATTCTGCTTTGCTCGAAACCGAAATTGTAATTTCTGGCTGCTATCTGCGACCGTCGCGTCGTTTTTCTCTCTGGGGAGAATAGAAAATGATCTAAATCACAAACTAATCGAACCTATCGAGATATCACCCGCTTAGCTCATCGAGAAGTCGACATCGAGGTGGCACTGCACATTGATCTCTTCGCGAAACACCCTATCTTTTCTGATCCCTGACTCTGATGAGCTTCCATCGCGGAATCGCCGATCGCTCTCATTTATGACGATCCTGCGTATGGGCCGAATTGTTTACGGTCACTATGCGGCAGACAGTATCGGCAATCAGAGACAGATTGAGAGGTCGTACACGAGACTGAGAGGGTCCGATCATACCGTATGATGATGATATCAGCATATATAGCTCGATAAGTCCAAGGATTAACGTTGATTCTCGTTTCGAAAACAACAGGATCACGACGGAAGTCTCGGCCTGGAGGACGAGCTCATGCATGGTCGACATGCGATGAGTCACGGAATGCCGCAACATCATTTGCGGCACAACATCAACCAGTGGTCTCCTTGGTAGCTTTAAACAGACCAACTGCACCCTGAATCCCTCGATCCTGCGCGTGCCGCCCTTACCTGCCGCCACGCCATTAACTGACTTATGAAACGACAGACGAGGTGACGGACGGACGAATGGACGGACGTCGAGCTGGCCCCCACTCAGAAGAGACGCTATGGACGAACGAGTTGATGAATTCTTCTTTCATGGAACTAGAGATCCGCGGCGGGCCGGACTCATTATAGAAGGTTAATTGGCTTGGTCAAGGGCGGCGCAAGGTCGACTTGCGCAGTGTTGCCTCGATGTCCCATCTGCTCAGCGAGTGAGCGGTGAGAGAGAAAAAAAACTTTTCAGAAGTGAAGTATCTTCCACGACTGTTGCAGACGCAGCCCAGAAAGAGAAAAAAAAGAAGAAGAGAGGGAGAGAGAAAAAGGATTTTCCACCATTCGATGCCGTCAACCATGCCGCCTGACCGAGTGCAGTGGACTCGCGACCGTGCGGCGTCCGACGAGCAGCGATTCAGTGGGCTTGATGGCTAGATTGGAAGATCTGAGAAAAAAAAATTATGAACCAAGCGAATGCGAGAAACGAGAGAGAAAATCAAAGATTGAGAGGAAACGAAAGAACAAACAGCTGTATATGTTGTAGATGATGATGATGTGTTGCCGCCCTTCGAGGGGCTTTCTTGCCCAAATCTAGTCAAGTACGTCCTCGGTTGGAGGAGAGATTGCCATGGCTGCCGCTGTTTTCGCCGCCGAAATTCTCACAGTCAGCCGAATTGAACACCGACGACCGTAAATCAGTGAAGCTGCTTCTGAGTTCTGCATTGTCGGCGACAGAGCCGACTGCAATATCGGGAACTCATTGACGAGATCAAACATCGATCGATGTGATTCATGCTACGCCTGCGTCGTTCGTCGTGAGGTGAGTAAATCGGCGCGCAGTGACTACTTCTTCGTCCACTTTCGATGAGTTGACCCGTGGAAAAATAGAGCGAGACAGAAGGAATCAGACAGAACGACGTGAGTCTCCAAGATTGAGTACATTCTTGAGTTCCTCCGGACTGAACGACCGCACCCGAGCTTGCTACCCGAGCCAGTTTGAAAACGAAGAGACAGACAGAAAGATTCTCCGAGTTGAGCGTCGACGCTCAAAATATCCCCCGCGCACAGCGGGATGTTAAAAGATCTCTTGACAAGTTAGGTATGTGCGATGAAAATTTCCATCGATTTTGAAGCCCGATTATTATCGTTCAAACGAATATGAATGGATCGGCGCTGATGAGGATATGACGGATTCGGACGCGGTTGCGTTAGAACCGAAGGAATGTTCCTCTCGGTCTTTTCTTCGCTGAATGAATTCCGGCGAATCAGCCCGAAAATCCCTATGGTCCTCTGAGTTTGCACCCCGATGGAGTTCGGGCTGTTTTGGTTTGGTCAGCGCTTGTAACCCCAGCTCGCCCTGCCTGCCTCCATCTATCCGATCGTTCATCCGGTCATGAAGTCAATGGGCTAAATTAGCTGTTCGTTGAGCTCGGAAGTTTGTTCGGAGACGGGGCCAGCCGGTGTCTTTTTCTCATCCCTCCTCGCGCTCAATCCTGCTGCAGGAAGGCATGGTCGCAACTTCTCTTCCTCCAAAGTGACTCGGAAGAGATTAATTAATAAACCGAGTAAAAGTAAAATCAGGACGATCAGGATGGGAGCGGCAGGAGTGGAGAAAGAGAGAAATAGTGAGAGAGGGATAGGCAATCGGCGCGAGAGGGAAGCAAATTCTTGCGCACTACAATTAAGCGAGCGAGCAAGCGAGCGAGCGAATGCTCGTGCACTCGATCCTGTCGCTCGCTTCCCGCAAGCAAGTCAAGCGGGCGACCCGTCGGGACGCTAGCGGGTCGCATGCGGGTAGTCGACCAGCACTACCAAAACAAGCGACACTTGACTTGTTTCTGCCTCTCACCGTCGAGCATCCGTAGCACCTTCGTCTCACCTTGCTTCACCCGTGTACTCGATACGGGTGATGAGTATCGAGGGAACTTCGCATGTCCTATTTAATCGACCACCATGAACCGGGCGCCCCCAAGTGGATCCTTGATCCCGCCCCCTCACTCACGGAAAAACGAAATTTCTTGCACATTTCTACGAGCACCCTCTCGAATAATTCGTGATTTGAGAGAGCGTCTTCTCGGTGCGCTCACATCAGACCGGCATGCCAATGCGGTCGTTAACCCTTTCTGTCTCGCTTATGGCACATCCCTTGAATTCCGAAAGCTAGACTGTCCCAGAGCAGGAAGCACTCAATCTGTCTGTCACTACGGAGCACTCACTCACCCAACGACGACGACAAGGACTCGACGCTCGAGAGAAGGCCTCTACATAATCGATTCGTAGCTGAGGTTTTCCTCCGTCCTCTCCCTCAACAAGTATCGATATCGTCCGAAGCAGCGAAAGCCGAATCAAGAAACTGATACCGGAAATCAGGTCATACCGAGAGAATATTAGCGTAACAATCGGAACCAGCGTGGATTTGACCTCATGATTCTATGAAATCGGAAAAAATGTTCGTCAATAATTCCTCTCTCCGCCCAACCGAGTGACGCTAAAATACGCAGTTTGCGGCCCAGTTGAGCACGGTGTGACAGTTTGCCTCCATCGTCGAGATCTGCACTGACATTTTTGCATCAGACACCACCACAGTAAAAATGACGACGTCGACTCGTTTTCAAGGAGGTACTGGACTTGAGTTCCTCACAGTCGCCTCAACCTTCACTGAAGATGCAAGAGATGCTGCAACTGAAGCACAAAGCACCCGTGCAACATCCACAACCTGAGTACTGATCGTCGCAAGAAGGGAGGGGGGTCCATCGATATTATATTTGATGGATACACATCCATCGACGCATGGCCAACGCCTTAATTGGCGACTCGGATCGCCCCGTTTGCTGAAACCATCTTTCGTCGATGGAGCGCACCCGGCCGGAGTTATCGCTTGTCGATGAATCCCAGGGAGCCAACAAGAAAACTCCCGAGAGATCAAATGAATCTCATCATTGATCTGTACCATAGTGTAAATATCAGACATTGCGAATATCGATCTGAGGGATATGCAAAACAGAAGCTGCCGATTGATCATTGCTTGTTTTTGGTTCGAGGATAACATCGGCCCGAAGCTACTCCCGGACCCTTCTGGATCCGGGATCCAGCGTTCCTTATCCTTCTACGGTCGTAGAATCTGCTGGCGGCTCGTGTGGTCAGGCACACACTGATAGCAACCGAAAAGTTCCACGCCGACGAGAAGAGCTCGACCAAGGCTGAGAACTACGGCTAGATCCCAAAGAGAAGAAGCGAGGAAAGAGTAAGGAACAAGGGCTGCGCCAGCCACGATCCGCTCTAGCAGCAGAAAACAGATTTGTCGTTGATAGGAAACCCGGGCCGTATGGTGATAGTTCCACGGGGTGAACTGTTGCCTCGATTCCTGTACAAAGTGATGATTTCGTACTCCACGGATTAAGCAATAATGCACCTCACCACACAAACCTAAATAGCCCTCTTGCGTCGACTCCCGCCTACGAACCGCAGAATGCAAGCCGCACGTCGAGATGTGACTGGTGGAGAAGTCAGTGTTGAATAACACGCATTGAGTAGAACCGTTTTTGATTTTCCTGTTCCTGCCTCCATTTAGGGAAAAACTACGAACAACGACAACAGACTGAAAATCCATAAGAGTATGCAATGAAGTCCTTGAATAGGTATACCTACAGTAAAAGAAAAATCCGCGTAATCTGTACGTACAGCTCTTGTTAGTCTCGCCCGGCCCTACAATAGACCGCCCAGCTGTAGTTACGAGCTCCTAGATTGGACTGGCCAATGATCGAAAGCACGCTGACGGAAGAGGAAATATATCGCTTGCACTTCCGCGGCTTCGGCAGTTCCAGACAAGCAGCAGATCGTAGGAATATTCACATGCAAGGAGAGCGAGAAATGGAGGACAAACATCGAACGGCAATTGTTCCGACCGCCTCCTCTTTCTCTGTGGGCATTCGACGCCGTGGCGAGGATCAAGAGATTCACCGGTCATCCAATGTACATACAACGCCGGTGAGAAATGTAAATGCGGGAGACCTCCTCTGGAATAATAAGATACGATGATTATTATAATGATGATGATGACGCTGATGGTAATATTAAAATACCGAGCCCGACCCAACGTAATCAGAGACGTCATGTGGACGTCGAGTATCTAAGCGATTAGTAGTCAACCAATCCGAGATAAGTTGTGAGAAATCCGCTGATTCTAGAGGAACGCAGCGTTGAATTCGGTCTCTTTGAAATCGTGGCGACGTTCTCTCGACTCGAGACTTTGAAACCGAGGCGCTTCCTGACGCGGAACACCGAATCCTCCGCGGCACTCGTGGTTTCCTTCGGTTTGCGGGAAGCGACAGCGATCAGGGAATGACGATTCGGAATTCCGGCGATCACGCGGGACCACGGAAATCGTGGATCCATCCTCTCGGTCGGAACAGCGACGAAACATGGATATTGTTCTGCTTTGATTGCAACTGTACATTCTTCAGCAATAATCATTCGTCGATACGAGGACGAGCCCTTCAGAGAGCATTAGAGGGTGATCGCAGATATGGAATTCGGAAAATCTACGCAACCGTCTCCACAAGAGCTCGGTCGAGAGCATCTGTGCGAGACACTTGATCTCAAGAGTCCCGAGACGGGAATACGCGGACCGATGACTTGATTGACAAAATGAACAACCCTTGGATCGAAGAGTGAATAAATACGAACATTCAAAGTTGTGTGACAATATATGAATTTCTCGCGTCTTGAATCCGATGCCTCCGACCATCTGAGCTTTGCAGGAATCACTAGTCTTCTACGTCTCCTCCTGTCTCGGGGAGATCCTCTTGGAAACTCCTGATGTCCGTCAAGATAAATGTGGAGGAGAGAACTCACGGTCAGGCTGATCGACTCGAAATCAAGAGCCCAAGGGGCGACTCTTCGATCCGCCCATGAGCCGCGTGAGGGGGTGGATTGCGAGTCGCCCGGCTTCGCGTATATGTGCGAGAAGCATCCTCGAAGATACGGCTGTTTCGCATCATTTCGCCTTCTATTTCTCAACCAAATAAGGAGCTGCCAAAAATAAACAACACAACAAGCTTCTAGGCTGGCAGCATTTTTTTCTCCTGGCATCGTGTTGCCAGCCACGCCTTCATCTGAGCGCTATCTTTCCGCTCGGTCGCGTCCGTGCCGATACTCGGTCTTCTCTGATCTTGCGCTGGCAGAAAATGTGTGGTGACGAACCAAGGGAAGACCAGAGGAAGATAAAGAGAGGGAAATAAGGGAAAAAATATCGACAGCTCGCCAGAGCTTCTGTCTGCGGTAGCGAACATGCTCTGCCGACCAATTTTTTAGGGGATCGCCATAATTTCCTTCTTCGGAATGCGGAGCGTGACACCGCAGAGCATTCATTGGTATGTCTCTCCGCTAGATCCGCAATCCGAAGCTCCAGACTTCACGTGGGCTTTTGACGGCACAAATCAGAGACGCGTTGCCGACGGAAGCTTCATTCATTCGGACACGTCCGCATATTCGAGACACCGTTGGGGCGAAAAGGTTCCTCGAGTATATCATATTCTGGGATTCACACGGCGGCGGGGGAAACCGTGGGCGAGGAACCTTTGTTGATCATCCTTTGACGTAACGGTAAAGCTGGTTATGTGGCGGGCAGGCCCCTATGGGCGGGCACGCTTGTCTCTGCAAGCCCCACCTCCCGTGCCATTGGTCCTCTCGGGCCCTCCGCGAGCAGCACCTCCTGGCGGCTGCCCTCGGAAGCAGATGTCGCCTCGGCACACGAGGGAGTCTCTCTTGATAGCCGGCAGAAACTCGTTTCCTTTTTTTGTCCGCCTCCCTCTTTTCCGTTCCCCACCCGTTGTCTTGCGACACAATAAGAGGAAAATACTATCTCCACACATCCAGACTCCCACCCACACATAATGAAATTACCAACGTTAATGGCGGAGATACGCTCGACGACATCGACGGACAGATAGCACTCAGCAGCTCTTCATTGTGGCTTCACGATAAGTTTTTCCAAAAGGAAAGTCTTTTGTTCCAAGATTGCGCTGTGCGTCATATCGTTGAGTTTTTCTCGATTCAGCTGATTGCTCGCGAAGTCTCGTTCCATTAACGCACTGCTCGTCCCTTTTCCGTCGACGCACGCTCGCACCTGTGAGGCCATACGCGTACCCGCGGCTCTGCTCGATCGAAAGAGATGATATCCCTAAAGAAGAGATCTCGAATCCATCATTGATTCCAGCAACAGTGTTTCAGGACGTCATGCGCGGCGCTCCTTGGCCGATCCAGTAATCTAGCTATGAGACAGCCCGTCCGCGCTGCTCGCTTTAGAGAGTGTACAGTCGATGAGAATACTCCACGGACAAAAATTTCGCTTGAGAGATCAGATCGACGTGGCCGCTCATGGATCCGATTCCTTAGCGGATGGAACGAAATCTCGCGGAAGTTCTGTCTCGCGCGTCCCCCGGAACCTCGCGCTAGGCGGCCAATACGTTCCTTCCAGACTCCAGCCGAACCCTATCTCCGATCCCTGATCCGCGGAAGTATGAGAAAATCCGCGTTTCCAGGGTACCCCGAGAAATTGCGACTTCCAAGGCTCGCATGAGGGGAGGAATGCAGGCAGCGACGCGAATAGTCTCGACGACTCTGATCGAGCCAAACACCGTCCGAATCGCTCGAGGCTAACTTGACCAAAGTGGAGAATCAACGCACACACTGCACTGGACCGTAGTGCCGCTGCTGGTTAACAAACAGGAAGAGCTCTCGTAATCCCGAGTAAACACAGCTCGGGGTAAACTACACTCTGGGTTGAGAGGAAGGCGACCAGTATCCTATTCCGGGAGAGGAGTTTGCTTTCAAGTTTAAAGTTCAAAACTAAGGAGCGCGCTCTGTAGAGGAGCAACTGTCGCTCGCTTCCATTCTTGGAGTTGCGAGTCCAAATCCAATAAGGCGAAGGGCAACAGATAAATGGATTAAATTTTTTGAGAAGTCTATTTTCGAAGGACTAATGTCTTTTCAAATGAAACGATCAGAGATGTACGATCCATCACTGGAGTCCTCCCTTGGCGGTCCTTGATTTTCCGAGTACTACGAAACTACGCGCTCGCGAAATTTCAATTATTCCTTAATTCCGTTGACTGGCGATCCGAGAACTGCAGTCCTTCAATCGCGCGAATCCCCTCCAATCGAAGAACATTCGCCCGGCTGAGATGAACAACAACTGAATCATGATGATGCCCAACGCCTTACGCTCACGGACTTCACCTTGACATGGCTCACAAGAATTGCATGAGAAAGCTGTCGGACGACAGCGAGGGCTGGAAGTCAGTGGAAATGAACTGTTCTTTGACGTGCAAGTCAGCAAAGTGATTTTGTCGCTTGAACTTTTCGAGGTAGCGAAATGTGAGTCCATCATCAGTCCATCGTAGGTTTCGGATAATCGCGAAAAGAGAGAATACCGCAACACCGGGCAGGATATCGCCTCCAAGTTCCAAACAGAGATACGCCAGCACAATTGAATATAGGATCCTCCACAGATCTTTCCCGAGGAGACATCGCAGCGGGTCCATACCGGGGAGAGCTTCCAAGGTATTCTCCACCACCTCGACCAAGAATTTCACATACCATTCACGAGGCAGTTGAAAATAATGATGAAGCCTTCTCCTGCGGCATCGAACACAAGTCTCGGACCCTGTCAGAAGCTGCAATCGAGCACAACACAAGTGGGCTATGCAATCACAACTGAGTCGGACGAATATGTCTACATCTGACGAGCATCTGCAGTGAACGCAAGGCACTCTCAACGCTCTGGTTTCGGGAGGTCGCGCATTTTTCTTGCGTTGTCTTAGTTCCTCGACCAGGACGCGAGCTCGAACTTCTAATTCTAACGAACAGTCTTCCGAAGAGCGAGTCTCTCTATAACGAAGTCCCTGCGCTGGAGGGTCTGCAGCCTCAAGGAAATCTACAGGAACCTGACCTGAGGCCTGAGGGAACCCAGGCCTCAGAGGCGAGATTTAGAGGTTCATTTCGTCGTTGCGATCAATTCAACATCAGAGAGGTCTTCCAGGTATTCAGTAATAGTCGAGAGAATACATTATTCATTTTCCCTCCTCAAACGTGGAGTTTGCGAAAAGCCTTTCGGGATATATAGCTCTTGTTGCATTTTCTCCAAATGAGAGATCCGATTGGCAGCACTACCCTCGGCTCGTTGCGCAGACAGCCGCATCCAGGGCTCTTCGTGAGCGCGTTGACCAAGACCAAAACATCGCCGACAGCCGCTTTCTCTCTCGGTCGCCAAGAGTGTTGTTGTCAGTGGATGAGGCGAGAACCGCCAAAAACTGAAAATACCCCATAAAATGGGTTTCATTCATTTTCCAACACAATTGACGGAAGAAGAACAAGCCCTTAAGAGCAAGTACGCAAAACTCAAGAGGAAACGTAAACAGGTGAGTGGAGCGGATCTCGATTCGGATGATTAGTGATTTCTCCAGACTGCATTGTCGGATGACTACCGCCGCGGACTGCGTGGAGTAAGCAGAAAAGCGCAGGCATGTCCTTTCGGAGAGAGTCCCTGGATATACCAGCATGATGAGGAAGCATTAGGGAATTCATTCTTGAGGGAACTGGCGATTTATATAGCGAGCGGATCGTGTGGCGCCATTCTCCAGTGAAACATTCATGACAAGGTTCTTGACGGTGGCCAACTTGATGGTTGCAGCTGAAACCGCAGCCGAGTAAGGAGCAGGAGCAGAAGGAGCAAGCCGACAAAATCCTCGCGTCGATCGCGGCCAACAAACGCAAATCCCAAGAAGGTAAACAACGTCCCAATGATCATCAGATTCCGTCTGTCATCGGGAGCCGAAGTATTCGTTCGTTGAGTCCCCTCAATATGAATCATTCGAGTACACGGATCATCATCCGATCGTTGCATTTTGCGTCAATCAAATTTGCCCATTCCTAACTTCAGTCAGAGAGCTCCTTATTGATCGTATGGTCGGAACCCACAGGTGTCGCCAAACCTGACGCGAAGGAGCTCGCTAGGAAACTACTCAAGTCCGGAGCTATCAAACCGATAAAATCGGAACCGCAAGGGAAAACGGTATTCAAGAGGAGCAAGGGTGCTGAGCGTAAGCGTAACGGCTCCGAAGTCGGGTGAGTGATAACGCGCGTATGCGTCTTCTTCAACTTGAGATTTATGATCTGCGAGACGTTCGATTTTCGAAACGCTCACGACAGTCCTGGGCTCGAATGGCTGTCCTCATTGAAATCCTTCCCAGGTATCAACCCTTTGCCGAGCCGAGTGCCAAAGGCGATCCGCCGGCCTCTAAACTGGGCGCTTTGGATCAAGATGATCCCAAGCTGCATGCCGAGAAAGAGTTCAACGCCGAAAACTCGACCAGCACGACGCCCGTCGCCCCGCGTAGAGGAAACACCGTCTACATGAATGCTCAAGGTGACGTCATATCAACATTACACAGTATTCCATGAGGGATCCTAGAAAGTGACGGGGGAGTGAATTTCTTATCGAAGGCAGGAGGGAGGTCCCGTGTCGGGCAGAGATTCCGTTTCTGAAATTTGTGTTTGACTTGCAGGGATCACCGAGGCTCTGGTTCGCAAAGCCTGTTCTGCGCAAGGCAATATCCTCCACATATGCGTGGAAGAGAATAAAAGCTGTGCTTTCGTCACATTCGAAACATGTGAAGTCGCAGACAAGGTCATTCAAGCCTTAGACGGCAACTGCGTTGTGGGTCTCACATTCAAGGTGCGACATCCGAGATTGTTTTTCGTTCATGGTGCTACCATCTGTCGGCTCAAAAAGATTCGCCATGATTATTTTTCTGCTCATTCTCCGAAGCTTCATTTCAGGCTGCTCTAGCCCGACGTCAACCTCAGTTGCCCACGAGCGTGGTTCCTCCGCCGCCCCCTCAGAGTGCTTCTAAGGATGATCCGCGGGAACTCGTAATTTACGAAGAGAATCTGTTTTGATTCTGACATAGAGATCCGAGAGTGAGATAGCGCTGTGCAATGCGCATGTGTGTAGATATGGGAACCTGAAGCGTCATTAAACCATCGAGGAACAAGCTCATCGTACGCTCGTGATTCATCCAGATGACGAAGTCCGCACTTGGGCTAACTCTGCGAGCGAATCGTGATCGGGTAATTGATTGAGGCTTCTCGATCAAGTATATCTTGACGAGGAGGAAATTTCTCAATCTCGTCGTGGTTATGGGATGGTACCGAGTATCATCGAGAGTTGCGAGGCGCGTGTTCAGGATTTTCTCGCGTCCGGGGTGAAATTTCATCAAGAGCTCTGTTGGGTAGTTCTTGTCCTACTGCTCTTTTTGGGCAGGTCACTCGAGAAGTTCGGCATCTAGTATCGGGAAAACGCTTCAATCTAAATGTGATTGTGTCTTACCGCGCAGAAGACGTCGTTTCCACAATGGAATTGACAGACTTCTATAAAACATCAATGAGAAGGTTCTTCTCGGATAGCCGCGGGAGTGATATTTTCCGGGGGAATGGCAAAGCCTCTCTTCCCTGGGCGCGTTCCTGAGGGTTGCCTAACGAATGTCGGCCACCTACAACATCTGTGCACTCTATGCTGCGCTGATTGCTCTCCTGATGTGCGGACAGGGCTTTCAAATTTTGCATAAAGAAACTATTCATCATAGTTGCATGACGGTATCGACTGCCTTGCTTCGGCGAGGAGTCTAACACTTCTGAAAATTGAGTAATCATCAAGAGATCGATCTTTGAAAGATGGAATTATGGAATGGAGTTAGTTGAATATCAGAATCACGATGCTGGTGGTCACGACGAGGGGAGTTCTCGGGCCCCTAGAAGGGGCACATTCCGAGTTAATTATGAAACCCCTCCAGATATCCTGTAGAGTTAGGCTACTTCAAGGAGGAGACAGTCACGCAGAGAGATACCCGCTCGAAGAAGATACCCGTTCCGCTAAGATGGAGTCTCGAGCGATCGTAATGAAGCTCATTCCGTGGCACGGATGCGAGAATGTGATTATTTTGGCAATCGAGCGAGCTCTTGGATGATCGACCCCGCAGCTAGAACGGAGAAGGGCACACGAGTTTTCTGAATTCAGGGTTCCTCGTGCCCTCAGACTCGGTCTAGATATGTTCCCCTCTTCCTTTGCATCTGTGGTGAATGCTCCGATCCTGAAGATTGTCATCGACTGAGCTGCAAGAAAAACACTCGCTTCCGTGAAGCTCGTCACAATACAGTCAACGACGCGACGTCGCGGTCGGAGCGATTCGCAAGATAGGGATTCTTGTCCAGATCGAACCCCAACATCTGATCGCTGTTCACGAGATTCGGCCAGATGTCATGACCCTGACCCCCGATCCAGGGGTAGAATGTCGGTCTGGGACTTCTCCTCACGGAACACCCACGCGGCAAGCTATGCAGCTCTCGCGAAAAGTGTCGTCGGGCTGGCGGCAGAAGCCGTACGGGATAACTTCCACATTACGCACCGAAAGCC
The DNA here is from genome assembly GCF_000255335.2 of Galendromus occidentalis. NCBI lineage: Eukaryota > Metazoa > Arthropoda > Arachnida > Mesostigmata > Phytoseiidae > Galendromus > Galendromus occidentalis. Next base: position 2,078,746 of record NW_003803602.1, read on the forward strand.
TAACAATATATGGTGAAGCCCTGAATCATCGCGACCTCAGGACTATGGGGTCGAGAGGCCCTCTTGCTGACGAAGACGCTTGGCGACTGTCTCAGGTGGCTCACGGGGGAAGCCCGCTCGACGGCGTCCCTGAGACGAAGACTTCCTTGAAAGTCCAACGTGGAAGCTCAAAAATGATCCGAAACTCTCTTGCCGGAGGTCGAGGCTTCGATGAGCTCTTCTACCTAATGTAGAACCTCAACGCATGTCAAACCATCTGATTCATGAGTGGAAAATTGTTGACAATAATGACCATAGTAATAAAAATTATGTATCAGGTGCTTGATCGAGAATCGAGGTACCATAAGATACCTATTGAGCATTCTTTTCCGAACTCGAAACGGTGTCTCGGAAGGACGTCGGGTCGAACCTGAAGCAAAGGCTCCTGTCGAGGGAGAGGGACTTCGGCTGTGTGTCCCCGAGACGGCTGCTCGCGGGAGTTAGAGATTGTCATACTGATGAGAACTTCGGAGGAACCGTCCGAACCACTTCTCCCCTGATCACTGTTCCCCCGTCGCGACCGTTCCGATCCGTAGGCTGTATTTCATTCATTTTTCCTTTTCCTCATTTACTACCGTCCGCCGGTCGCGCGAAACATCTCCTCCGCAGGCCTTGCTAAGACTATGCGATTCTTAGATGATGAGACAAGCGAATCCTGACATCCCGGAGCCCCCGCCCTAATGATCGTCAACTGCAGCGTAGCAGTTGCGCAGTAGAATCTCAAGTCAGTGCTCGAGTGTCGAGTATGATACGTTTTGAGTACCGCGCCCGTTGTATCGCTCTGCAGCCCGCGAGTTCTATGAAAAGCGACACAAGGAAAACGCGAGGAACGTCACACATCGCCCTAATCAAGATTTGCTTCGGATATGCAACGGTTCCTCATTCTATTGTCTCTGCTCATCTCTTTTGTCGGCGGTAGCACTCAGATGCGTCTCCGCGTTTTTTCTTCCGAAGGGAGGGGAGAAGGGGAGGGCCAGAGAGCACCCCGGGATAGATGAGGCTCCGAGAGGACGACGGCGTGACCAGCCTCCAGGTGATCGCACCGAAGCTAGCCAGGAGCGTACGTAATGCGGAGAATGAATACGTTTGAACTGTGTACACATATCAGACACTCCCGACCACCTTCGTGAATATGGAGGGAAAACCCCCGCCACTTGTGTAAATATCTCGTGATCGTCGACTGTTGTTGAGGATGTAAAGAATTCGTCGTTTCTGACGTCATTCCGAGACCTCGTTTGTCGCCGTCGTGGACCGGCGGACCTTCTGTTGTTTCAGATCGTTCTCGGTAGACGACATTTGATCTGTCGAGAACGACACTTGTAGAATGCTCTAGTTGTGGAATTCGGAGAACAGGTTCTGGGAGCGTCCCTCTGTTTCCGCCATTTGTTCCCCTAGGAAAGAGAGAAAAGTAACCAATACCCGAGAAAGAATGCCAACAGAATATTTTTCCCTACGCTCCCGTGTCTTGGAGGCTGTCATCCATGTAGACCGAGTTCACACTCGAGGAAATCAGGCGGCCCCATTCTGTTTGGCGCGAATCGGCCCGCCAGCCCGGATTATCTCTCTCGTAGCACTCATTCACAATCGTTTGAACTCGCAGGACAATCTCGGAAGAAAACAGATCAGACCAATTCGGAGAGAGTTTTCTCAAAAGCTTGTCCGATTGTAAACTTCGCTGCCGGCGGAAATACAGGAAGAATCAGCGGTTGATGTCAGCGGGATTCGATGAGGAATCTGGGAGTGTTTGAAGTCGAGGGAGAAACCGAGGACTCAGAGACCATCGACATTTGACGGCTTGATTGCTGCCGATGCCGATATCCCCTCCTGAGCGTCGCTGACTGTTTCTGGAAATTCATCGACATGGAAATGCGGAACATTCCGAAAAGCAGGCAGTCCTCGGCTGGAAATTCCGGCACCCCCAGTTCGGGAGCTGAGACAATGGGGATACTGATTCGCTTTTTCTCCAACTCGATCATGAATATTGACGATTATAATAATATATTCAAGTCTTCCCGTGATCATACCAGTCGTCATTTTGAGCTGGAATGGTTCGCAGGAATTCCACAATAGGAGCAGCGCCATGGAAGAATTCCGTCCCGCCGCGGCGATTCCGCCGTCCAGAAGGGAGTTCCGAGCCGGGAAAGAACTCGCCTCCGGTCTGACCGTCGAAAATTCGGGATGGCGGCGTCCACGGCGTGTGACATCGCTGTTCAATTAAGGCGCGCACCAACGGACAAAGTTTCATTGATCTTTCGGGGACCTCCCAAGAAGTGGACGACAGTGATTTTATTAAATAAAGATCACCAGTCACACCTGTCTGATTCTGGATTGCTGGATCTTTGCTGAGCGACAGGGATGGCGGTCCGGTCGACCAAACGCCGATCTTTACGACAGAGCTAATAAAGCAGACCTAGCAGCAGTGCACAGCTCGAGAGAACCGTGGTGGAGATTTTTCGGAACTCATCACCGGATTATGTTCATTACCTTCCGTGTTAAGAGAAAAACGAGGAACCTTGTGGGGTCCGCTTCTCTTGGAACACGATACGGAGGTCAAATCTTCTTGACATCGTTTCCCACAGGTCATTACGTTCGCTCGGATTTTCGATGCATTCCCTTTCCGTGATGCAATTGAGAATTGAGACCGTGTGAACTCTGCAAATAGCGTTCAAGGCGTCGAATGGATTCGAGGACGAAGCCGGAGATCTCTCCATCTCCCGAAAAATTTTATGAATCGGAAACATCCAAGGCAAGAGGGTCTTCTCGGATCGCCCAGCGGCGTGGCGACCCCTGCCGCCCAGGGGTGAGGGGAAGAAGAAGAAGTGCTAAATGGAGAGCGCCGGGCGATCGCCAGTGGGTTTGTCGTATTACGCAGCGCCTCGACTTCGATTCGGCGGGTGAAATTCCTCCCGACGTGATAACACGACCGCTTCCCGGTTGTTGAGTTCTTTCACGATTCGCCAGCACTCCAAGATCCTCCTCTTTTCTTCTTCTCTTTTTTTTTCGTGGTTCAATTCGTAGTTCCAGGTAGCACGGCCTTAACAGGCTGCTGCCGATGCAGCCGCTGCCTCCTCTTCTTCTGCTATAGCTGTCGCCTGCTCGGACTGCGGATTCTTCGCGCGCTTCCTTCAAAAGCTAGACACCGCTCCGCCAACTAATGTACCTATCCCGAAGGACGAAGGAGGTGGGAGCCGACGGACGAGCAGCCCAGAGAGCAGCCGACGGACCGCGCTCGACCACGCTAAACTTTATAGGGATAGACAATAATGGTTTGGGTCATGGTTTTCGTCGGGACGTTGTTTTCGCGACACCGGGCGGATAACTTGAATATGTGTATTCCATGAATGGGAGTCACCATTAAGCTTCTCGATCCGGCCCTCAGCCATTCCTCCCACCATCATCGCTTCGGTTCCCGGAACTCGAGCTCCCTGCTTCGAGTGAGAGATAACTTTCCACGGTATTCGGGCCAAGGGTTTCCTTCACTGTAGTTTTGTACTGCCTCTGCGACTTCCGTTCTCCTCGGTGGGACCACACTCGGATGAGTCCAGATACACGGGCACTCACACGGCAGTACTCAATTAGAGCCGAGCCTCGATGCAATACTGAAGATAGACAAGAGAAGCGAAAAGAAGAACTTACACTGCCAGGTGTTGGCCAGCTTCTTGGTCAGGTCGAAAGCCACCGGACGTCGCTTTCACGCGATGAATCTACAATGACGCTCCGGTCTGCCTCTCGTTACTTTCATTCTGAATGACCTACAAATCGCTCGCTCCTGTCTTTCGGTCCCTCTACGACGTCGTCGACGTGAGCGAATACTCGTCAGAGCAAAAAAAAAAGACTGACCGGATCATCCTATCTACGTGAATATGGCTCGGACCGCACGATTCGGCATTTAATGCGAATTCCGGAATGTTGCGGAAAGAATCCGCTGCTGTGAATCGGTGCTGCGACGACGGCGCAGAACAAAATGGAACGGATAATGGAAGGTGTCAGGCGATGGAAAATCGAAGAGCGCGGGGTGATCACAGCGTTGAATTTAGATGGATGTCATTGACATTGTCATCGCTCCGATAATAATCGTCGGAACAAGACATTTGAGCTGCTGGAGAACGCATCGACAGAAGAACGCGGACTGTGCTCAACAAGAGGGTGACGCCGCCTGGAGGGAAGAGCGCCGGCGTAAAACTGTAAAGACGATGAACCAACCCTTTAAAAGAAAAAAAGGCGTGGTGGCTTTCGGTGTTGTTTCTTCTGTTCGGTCTCTTGACGTCGTCTTCTATTTTTCTCACTTTTTCGCTCGGCTTTAAAATCAACGACGTCGAAGAGACGGCTGACTACGATAACGGAATCCGGCGAAGCGATCGGCTGCGACGATCGTGAGAACACGGAGAGATACAACCGTTGGCTGAAGCCGCGGACGGACCGATGGACGCTCAGAATTACGAGGATGCCTGCCATCGGATCGACGAAAGACGCCTCACAACGATAAAGCGATTTGATAATCGTTACGTACATTCGACACTTGAGAACAGAAAGAGTTGCGGCATTCATTGTAGCCTCTAGCCTTCCCACCGAAAACGGATGCCGGAGCGAATATCGTACCGAAGCCCTACCGCAGAAAAGCGTCAATTGAAGGCCAATCGGAGGCATTTCGAGTGTATTCCGCAAACGATCTTCGAAACTCACTCCGGACCAGAACTTGATTGAGTGAATGGACTGAGGGCCATTCAGCTAGACAGCATCCCCCGACAAAAGCGAGAATCGAACACTTATCGTAAATCAGCGGGTGTCAGGGTTTTCACGGCGGTAGGGGCACTATGCCTCTCGTGGAGTCATCACTGACGGTGATGACGAGGGTAAAGACCGAATACTTGAATGAACAATTGTAGCGATGATCAAACACATAAAAAATACAGTTTGCCTAAGCGCTCGTAAATTACGACTACACCGTGCAGAACGAAACCCTCGGGACCGCCGGGATCGAATCGGATTCGTCAAAACCCCGCGGACTCTCCAGGCGAGTGAAATCTTTCCTTCGAAATCTCGATGTCTAATCACAGTCTCGATCTCTCCTGGTTTCTTCCGGCATTTTCCTCGTTCCACGTCTATCCTGCTCCGGTTTTCCAGCTCTGCCTCGCATCTGCTCCCATTGGACATCATGAGCTTCCGATTCGAGCGACAACGCCTTCTACGTTCTCTTGAAATCCTCGGTGTACGAGCCGCAACTGACCTCGAGGACAAACCGCAGCCAGAGCTCCTGACAAGCGTGACACGTTTCGTTTCATTCGTTAAGTTTCTATAAATTCCTGCTCGAGAGCAGGTGAGAAAAACAATGATGTTACAAGTCGATAGTCGGCAGCCGAAGCATGAGTCACCGTTTTGGACGTATGAACACGTTTCCCGAAGTACGCTCAAGCCTTCGGTACGGCCTCTCGGTGCGTCGCCTGACTGACTGAATGACTGACTGACGAACTAGTGTGTTGGCTAGTCGCGGCCTGTCGAGGTTTGAGGCGCTTGGGTTCGTGGGTTGAAGTCATACGGAGCACGCAAGGGTTTGTTTCTCATGCGTTCCATTCATGTCGTCGGTTCAATCATTGTCGCATGATGAATCTCTTCCCAGACTGATGGGGGCGATGAATCCGTGATGACTTCAGTGCATGATGATGCGTCGACGCTCGGCTGCGCCGCTGCACCTGAATTTTCCTGCAGTTTTCTGTACGTTCGGATGTCTATGCACCTTCACGTCGGGTACATTCATTCTCAGAGGCCCAGATCATGACATCGCTCTCGGATCGATATCGTTCGGCGAGAGACCGCGATATACCTACATCTACCGCAATGGAACCTCGCCGTCTCCACGAGCTCCAAGGTGCCTGAGCGTGGTCGCGCCGATTCCGCCAAAGTCGCACAGCTGGCATGAGAAGTGTTCCGTGTTCCTCTCCGTGCTTGGGCGAAATGTTGGCCCGGGGGGCAAAAATAAAGTCGAGTCCGCCTATCTCATATTTCATTCGTTTTGTTAGTCCTCAATGAAGTCCTTATGAATTGTTGCCGTCGTCCTCAGCGTTTAGCAACACGAGACTCACTCTGAGACGCGGCTCCGCTTTGCGAACGGAAATGCGTGGTTCGTGTGCGTAATTGATACACCTGTGCCTATCTGTGCCTGACGACGACCTTTCGTTGCTCCGTTCACGGATCTCAGAATGTAATGCGAGATGTCACGAACAATGTTACAAACAGCAACGTGTGCTGCTCTGATCACAATTTTCAACTTTTGGCAAGCGTGTCGGCAACGTACACTCGCTGTCTCAACCGACGTACACGCTCCTGTTTTACTTTCGCTTACCGCAAACAAATGGAATCGACATTAACAAAGAAGGAAACTCTCGAGGAATGCTACGGCCAGAAAAACAAAAGTACCTCACCGAAATGGATGTTAAAATCTTCCAAGGTTCGGTGATATATCGAGTCGTTTCCAACCCCATAGAAGAGAAAAATTGCATTCCTGAAGTAGGTGCGATCGACTCTCATCGATGTGGGTGGTCGTTCATGGTTGGATAACTATTTATTTTTATTAAGATCTTCATACTCGCCCAAAGTGCCGAATGTTCCGAAGATCCATTAATTATTTCCGACGGTAGAGCACGGAGTAGCCAAGAACATCCCGCCGCTTGCGGCCGCTTTCGGAGCGAATAAAATAATGGGAATGAAAAAAAAAGACTCCGCTGAATCGAGAATTGAGATCGGGGAACGGGGAGTTATGCCTACTAGGAACTAGAAGAGTCGGCTCGGTCATAGAGGAAAGCAGCGATTGACGCAGTTTTAAAGTTTCTGCTGTAGAGCAAAAGAAGCCGGCAACATTCCATCGTGGGAAACAATGAAGTTGAAAGCTACTACTCGCGTTGCCGCTTACTCTGGAACCGATGCTCGAGGATTAAAGGGGTTTTGTTTCAACAAGTTAAACACCCTTAGCAGTAGCGGCACCAGCAGCCGGAGACGCGAACAAACACAGACACACTCACTCGCTCGCTCGCAGAGAGTCAGTCAGTCAGTCGAGTGTAAACAAACAAGAAACTATTCTGAATGCCGAACTGCTTTCCCACGGCGAGCTTGCCGCTCGTCGGATGTGATGGGAGTCCTCCGTTCCTTTCAGTGTCCTCTTCGTTCATTCATCTTTTCCATTCGGAGCTCATTTAGCGGAAGTATGCCCAAGAGAAAATACCGGAATCGTCTCCCGGAGAGCACACGAGCGTGCCGAGAATTATTTCGCATTTCATAGCTTGGCGTAGGCCCAGAGGTCCGCTCAAGATGGGATAGGACGGGATCACCCGATCTATTAGAAGTTTGATCAGGGATGACCCTCGAGAATGGCTAGAGGAGCAGTCCTCGTCATGTTCCGATCCCCGGGTCCATCTCGCTTAGACAAGCGTATCGCAAGAGTTCATCTAGATCCTGTCCGAGCGAACGTTGCCTTGAGAGAAGTCCGTAATGACTCTTAACTGAATAGGATCTTTACTCCGAACACGGTTCCGTGCCCGGTCGTCTAAGAGTTCCGGCTCCGTGTTTGACGAGGCGGAGTGACCCTTGCCTGACAGACGGACCTGCGACTGTTTGGCTTGTTCGCTCGGACGAACGACTCGCTGGCCTGCTTGGCTACCGCGAGGCAACCGACTCTCTTCAACGAGCGGAGAACGTACAACAAGCAACAACGTACTACGCAGCACGGCAAGTTCATCCCAGCACGACCGCGGCGTCAACGTCAGCAACGAGGTGCTCCGTCGTACTGAAGGCCGGAGCAGCAGAACAGCGCCCACGGTCCGTGCACATCCATTCGCTCAGCCTCTGTGTGCGGATGGACGATCTGAGCAGTCGTTGCGGACGTTAAGTTTGCCGCCTTCGAGCGTCAGCCAACGATGGAACACCCTTTAAATATTCATAAACTTACGATTCGAAGAGTGGATCCCATTTTCGACATCTCGAACCTGTGTTATTAATTGAAACATATCCCGCAGAACGGTCCCACACCGACGTTTTTTCCGCAAAAATGAGAAAACCGATTTTTCATGTTCTTTCCTGTCCAACAATGCCGACACCGAAAGGTGCCAAACGGAGCGGCGGGACCAGACTTCATTCCTTCAACTTCAGAGCTCGTTGAAACGTTTCAGTGGAATGTCCGCCTTGAAAAGAGGAGAAGGACTTCCACTTACTCGACGGATCGACTACGTGTCTTCCATTGATTTTATGGACAAAGGCCGCCTTGAAGAGACGAATTATTATTTCATCTCTGGACTCGGAGCTATTTTGGTGAGTCTCCTGGACTCTCCGCGATATCAATGAGATCTCTTCAAACGTTTAACCAGGCCTTCGGTTGTAATTGGTTCTGAAACACTTGATGTCGCGATTCTTTATCGTCGACTTCTTGAACCTTCATTCACCCGAAGGAACTCAGGGAAATCACGGAAATGCGTCCTGTTCAGTTCACGAGTTCAACGGATTTTCATGGGAGACTGGCGCGAACATCCTTGTCCAGTTCCTGTCAAGTTCTATCACACACTAGGATTTTAATCAAAGCAGGAAAAAGTACAGCAGAAGCTTCTACGAGAACATCATGAGCGACACGAGATTGTTAGCCGCAAACGATTCGCACGCGACACGAGCGTGCTCCGCCGTGAAGCCGTAGCGCATCTATTACAGGGAAAGAAAAGTAGAGAAAGCACAATCTCTACTACACAGCCTAGTGGGTAGTCTCGCCGACGAGAGCCCGCAAAATCTTCATTTCGCCCCCCACCCCTAGAGAAGGGGGGCGTCTCGATCCTACCACGGGGGCGGCGAGGAACCGATATCCATCCCCTTCATAGCAACAGGAATGATCAGCCCAAGAGAACTCCGCCCTGTGGATTTCAGTGGAAAAATATTTTGTCAGGATATCGACTAGTATGAGAACAAGCAGGCGCCCAGCTAGTCGAAAGAATGGACAGAAAAAGCACACGATGAGGGCTCGGAAATTGATTTGGTCTTACGAGCGAGTCAAAGCGCTCCTACGGATGTGGCATCGGAAGAGGCTACTCGTGAGAATCTGATTTGACTCGAGAGGGAGAAAGAAGAGCGGCAGAAAGAGGGATAAAGGACGTCCGTGAGGAGCAAGAACGCGGGTGCATCAGGAAACATCAGAACGACAAGAAAAATTTCCTCACACCATTTTGTTACACTCGACGTATTTGACGACGCCGGCGCCGTAACACGGCAGCCGTCGTTCAATTAATTACTGAGTGGCTGAGAAGAGTAGTTCTTAATGAAAGCTTAAATCTAGCGGTGGGCACCATCGACAATAAGTTTGAGACGCTTTCACGAACGCGTCGAATAAATCTCCGAGCGAAGAATGCTCCAACCTCAACTCGGGACGAGTAAGAAGTTCACCGCTTAACCATGAACGAGGCTTCGGAAGTCGGCGACGACGCTGACGTCGACAACTCGTTAGCGAGCGAACGAAATATCATCATTATTTAAACGTTCGGGAAGAAAAATAGTTTCGTTCGAATGAATCCATCGACTTGCACTCAAATTTTCCGCTTTCGTGCCTTTCTGTGAGGGGAAGTTCTGCAGTGAAGAAAACCTCAATGAAAAATCGCCCCGTCGTCCCGAATTATAGGTACCATACAAATGATATCGAACAAATCAAAAATTCCAAATCTACTCGCGACCCGTCGACGGGGAATCGTTCTCCTCCATCGTCGACATCCTCATAATTCCCATTGGAGATTAATCCGAAGATTATCGATGTCGCGGCTGTGAAAACTCCATTCCGACCATGGAGTGGGCACTCCGCGGCTCGGATCAAAGTTTCAGAATCAAACGCTCCCTGAAGCTCAGACAATTCAGTCATCAGTGACGTTGTCAACACCACGGAAAGAGGCTTCGCAGAGGTGCGGTCAAACACCCTCGGGGTCCCACCCGCTACGTGTAATGATTTTCCAATTGGCCAATTTGTTGAGTGGATTCACCTCCCTTCGAATGGAACAAGATTCTTTCCAAAACACCATCGCACGTAGTCATCGCCGTACTACCTGTGCGGCGCCCGTTTCTACCATGGAACAGCATAGCCGTACATCGTCGAGGGACGACTTTAATCCAAATTATCGATTGTTCGTGAAATCGCGAATCGCCAGGAGTAATTGGAGTGGACCAACCCTTTTATATCTTCGCGTTACAAAACCCAGCCCTGTTTTCTCTCTTCTGTCGACTGTGGGAACCGAGCGAGCGAGCTAGCGAGCCAACCATCCATCTAGCACGTTAGTTGTCAGAATCGATGCCGAGGCTCCGAGCCGGCGGCGATGCAAAGGAGAACTTGAAGTGGCGTATGAGGTGTAAAAAGTTCGATTTCCGAGTTTTGAGCTCGTCCAGAACAAATCTACGGTCGAGCTTCGAAAAAAATTGCAGGTGCCCTGCGTTTTCAGTTCTGACTGGAGAAGGAGACTCGTAGGACTGCGTCAGGGGCTTTTATTTATTCATGTATCTAGAGAAAATTTGGTTAGTGAGAATTGAAATATGTGTGATTCATTAAAATTTCGTCCGATTTGTTGATTGTTGATTTTCCTAACGAACGTTTAATCGATGCCGCCGACGATTTGTCTGGCTTGGGCGTCCTTATGTCTACCTCTCTGGGGACATCCGTCTGTTTTTTTTTGAAGTTGTTCTATGTGTGCTTGTTGGAGCGTCTGCTGCGTGTCTCTGAACGGATTGACCAATGGCGGTGGCGGTCTGTGATTGTCTTCTGGATGGGACTTCCTGATTGGTGGGCGGGTCTTAGTCGTTTCGATATCCGTAACACTACTTCCGTTGCATTTGTTTACTTTTGGCAGTGACCCTATATCTGTGCGACCTAGGACGCAGTCCTACGTCAAGAGTCGATCCACTGAACATGCGAATGGGAGGAGAATGTGGGTACTATCGCCTTGGATTGGAGCCCTAAGAGACGTCGTTAGAGCTGAGAAAAAATGCGACATAAACACGGAGCCTGAGTACTCGTTCTTCTTAGTTCGTTCATTCGTTGGCATTCTTTCGGCAGGGAGGGAGCGCGAATGCGTATGCATGTGTATCGATGGTCACTCTTCAAAGAAAACTACTCAACGAACCCGAGATTTGCTCCTGCTGGCTCTAGGCCTGCTTAGTCGGGCGGTAAGTTGCTTGAGCGAACTGAGGGTTAGAACCGTACCAGGAATTTCGAGAAAGCGTGCATCCCGCCGAGAAGGAGTAATTGCGTGAGTTTAATCTACTGACTGTCAATGGACGGAAGACTCAACGGACCTCACAGACTGATCCGACAAAAACGAATCACGCCAGGATTTCTAGATCGCGCTCCCTTCTGATTATCGTCCGCGAAGCAATTAAAGACGCGTGAGTGAAACGATAGGCGAAAATGCCAAGTGCGATGAGCATTCTCAGCATTCGACTCGGAAACCCGAACCAGAATTCGATCCGCGGAGGTCACGGCCCGTTGTTTCCGTCGGTCCTTCCGATGGCGCCTGGATTTCCCGATGGATTCATCGAACACTGCTGGAACGACCCCGATTGAGTTATTGTCGTATCCGATTTTTCGCCTCTCCGCGAGAACATTCCAGAGAGAAAAATTAAAACACTGAATCCTTTCTCTTGACGTTCATAGACGGCTGCGGTGGCGTCAAAAGCAGTGAAGAATGGCGTGAAGAAAAAGGTGAAGGGTGAGGCGCGGGTGATGACCTCCACTCAATGAAGTTGTTAACCGGGAGCTGATTGCAGTGAATGTGCTGGCCGACTGGCTGGCCTGCTTGCTTGCTTGCTTGCCAACCTGCGTGCCTGCCGGCCGGCCGAGCGAGCAGTCAGAAGCAGCCACTGATTGCTTCATCTTCACTGTCCAGAGTATTATATTACTCTGGCTCCTAGCGACCGATCGAAAGTGTGTTATAATCAGTGAACAAATCAGTAGGAAATATTCGATTACTTGATCCATCCCTTCAATCTCGGATCGATGAATTGACGAAGTCACGATATCACGCTTCATGTGCCGAATGAACAAATGAATAAAGATCATCACAACGTCTTCATCACAGCCGTCGAATGAAAGAGTTCGCGGGAACATCGTCGCAATCGATCGATCGATCGATTAGCAGTCTTGTGACGCTTCAGTCAGCGATCCGTCAACTTCGTACGGCGATTGAGGTCCTGAGAACTGTTGTCCAGGTCGCCCGAATCATCCCCAGATCATCGGATACGTCATCGGAGAGATCACGAAGTCCGCTTCGGCCACGCAGATTTCCGAGGACAGCTTTTCAGCCAAGCGCCCCGATCTCCGTCTGCGCCGTGATGCAATTGCTCACTGGCCGGCAAGTCCGGGTGCGATCGGGGAGGAATTTTAAAAGAGAAGAGAGAGGAGAGGAAGAAGGAGTACGGCTAAAGTATCCTTCAAAATTATTGCCGACTCCGATCGTATCATTCATTAATGGCGGCACAGATCCAACGATAAAACCCCATTCCATGCGGTCGTCTTCGGCGCCACCACCGCCGCCGTCGTTGAAAAGTCTTCAGGTACCGTTCAGCGTGTCAGAGAGCCACAGCGATAAGCTCACCATATCTCACCAAACGGATTTACCAAATCAAGCGCTATCGAACTTTGACCGATCAGATTAACCAGATCCGTACGCCCGTTTCAGTTCGTAGGAGTCAGACAGTCAGAAACTACGACGTTTTCAGTCTCCATAAAAACCTCAGGCGTGTCGAAAAAGCGACCTCGGAGAGAGGAATACCCCATAGACTGAGACAGACTTTTGAGATGCGTCTCGTTGGGCGATGATGCGACTTTTCCCGGGGGCGCCATTCTTTTCTGGACGAAGTTGGAATTGTCGCTAGACTCTCTGCGTCCATCGTACCCTCTTCCCTTTGAATCTGGAATGCATTCGCGAACTTTCGTCCAATGGGAGTCTCTATTGAAGAGACCCTCTGAGATCGATGCAGCAGGTGACGATACAGGACGCTTTTTAGCCCTAGGTGCTGCCAGGTGCAGTATTAGTGGAATTTCGCTTTGAGAAAAAATTATTGTCGCCCAACGAGGCAAGGTGGCCAATTATCGAAATGACGCTGATTATCCATTAGACTGACTGTGTCAATTATTGTCCTCTTCGTCTATCCGTTCTCCTAATTACGATTGTATCATTATTGAATCCTTTCACGCTGTTTACCGATAGTGGGCCGTGTCGTTTCCATTCAAACGGTGCGCTCGCGAATGCGTACACGTGGAAAAATTGAATCGGAAGAAAAAGGAGAGATGGAAACGGAGCTCCATTCAGGATTCACTGTCGATGATCATCTCGGTTCGATTCTCGTTCGAAGTATTCTTCTCTCTGGTCGTCGGCTATAAAATTTCAAAGAGCCGAAGCAAGAGAGAATTATTGCTGGTTCTGAATATCTCTCCGGCGGTTTTGATATATGGCTTCGATGGCATCTGTATTTCTGCAGTATAAAACGAGAGAGAAGCGCAGAAAATCTCGTGGCGGAATTCGCAATGAATGATCGAAAAAAGAACGGCGGAAAAAATCGCCGCTCCGCGTTGAGAAATTAATTATCTCTTGTTATATCTGCCGACATCTTTCTAGTGGCTCCATTTAAACAGTCGGAGCTCTGTTTGGAAGATCACAAGGCAGAGGGAGGAGAAAATAAAGTACGGTCTGTGATGCTCGCATCGTAAACCTTGGCTTCTCCCTATGATCCCGGCGAAAATTTCGTCGTGCTCACGCGGGAAGGAGACGGCCCTCGACGTGATCAAACACTTAAATCATCGAGTCATTGGTCTGTGGGAAAAGTCACGTAAATATTCTGAAGCTCACCACAATGCAGAATCGATCCCGCCGCAGCTTCAGCGGAATTACGGTATTCTGTTGGACTCGGATGAGTCTCGGACCGTTCTTTCCATGATCGGAGATGATTCCATGATCGGATCTATTCCGAGGATGAAATGACACCGCCGCCCTAAACGCGAGTTGAGGTGTTCCGATTCCAAGCGATCTGTCGTTTCATCGGAGGAAATTTCATCGACGGAAACCCCTAAGCTCCAGCAAAACTCGGAAAGCGTTGAAAGGAAATTTCCCCAACCCTCCGTCACTCCTTCCTTGATGGGAAGAACGGCGTCTTGGTGGTCCTTCCTTTGAGTCTTTCGACACGAAAAACTGAAGAAAGCCACAGAAAGCAAGATAAGTGGCTACCGATGTTGTCTCTCGAACGGCAAGCTTGAAGCCCGCTGACAGATTGAATTCTCCCATGCCATCATTCTCCTGTTAGTTGATTTAGTCGTCAGTGAAAAACGACCACGGAACCGATGTTCGCTTAGTTAGCTCACGGAGTCGATGTCCTTATTATCCGTGGCAGGCACGTTTATTTTTCGGCGATTTACCTTTTGAATTCTTCACCCGACTCGGAGGAGCCATGCGATCGGTTCGTGCGGAGTTCGCTACCGACGCCGGCAGAAACTCAGAAGCTCCCAGAAGCTCGGAATCGGCGCACACTTCTGTCTTCAGTGAGCCTCGAAGAAGAATTTCTCTGAATGGAAATTTCGAACGGGTGCAGGCACCGAGAAGCATTGTCTGCGATTCCTCGATTATGCTCCTACGGTGGCATGCGGTGTCGCATTGTGAGCATCGTACTCCAAAGTACACAGGGTCCGTCATTGACGACTTCCCTCCAATCGCTCTGCCGACAGCCGATCGACCGTTTGCCGGGAGTACATTGAACGGTCTCGGTTCGGCGCTCGGACAGACCGACTCACGAAGCCATTCGAATGCAAAATAGCGGGGGCTTTGTCTGAAACACGGGTGTAAACGTTTTTCTATGAAAAGATAAAATGAATCAACGTGGAAATAACGATGATGAGCTCCGGTGTGCCCGTTCGTTGAAACGTGGGTCCACGTCCGACTGCTCACGAAAACTCGAAATAATCGGCGCAACTCCGATTTTGACTAAGCCATTGAGCGACCGATGAACGGACCAACGGTTTTTTGGCTTTCAGCTGCCCCTGCATCCTGACCGTACTCGCGGAACGACCTGATGTTCTATCCGTTCCATTGAGTCCGAGAAAGAATCTCAAAGATCTGCAGCAGCAGCAGCAGCAGCAGCGGTAGTGGTGGTGGGGGCGGCGGCAGAATGGGGGCCACACCGTTGCATCGAGGAGCGACAGCGAGAGATCCGGACGACCGAACGATAGAAAGAACGGTCGAGCGAGGAGAAGAGCAGATCTCTTCAGAAGAACTCCGAAGCAAAACTCAAGAATGGCCGAGACCAAGAAGCCAGCGGCCGCCCCTAAGACCTTCTGGACTTGTGAGTCCGACAGAAGGAGGCCAGATGACGTTTAAAGAAAGCACCCTCACTATGAGAGAGTATGTAGAGTAGACGGTCAACAGTAGAGCAACTGGTGCAACGGTCTCTTCGATAAGGCGTCTTCAACTATGCCCCGAGCGTATCGCCTGGTCATAGATCGACTCGGCCGGGCTTTGGAGCAATACGGAGTTCGGTTCTGGAACGCGCTCGACCGCGAGGCGTTGACCGAACGTTAACTGAATGAGCTTCCGACGTGAACGTCCAAGAGGAAGGAAGACCGGTAGTACTAACCTGTTGCGATGGCTTTAAAAATGGCGCCAAGTTTAAAGGTCTCTTTGCTGGCGGCGGCTGCGGAGTGGAGGCGGTCGTCGGTGCTCCGGCCGAGAAAGACCTCGTATGTGTGAACGAAGCGGCTTTTCGAGCGAGAAGAGGATCTTCCTGAACAATAGAGATGACAACGAGTGACGGAAATATCTGTCGTTTCGCTTTATGGAAGTGAGGAAAAGTACCGTGTCAGAAAATGGAGACGATACCGGTCGGGGGCCGAGGGGGACAGTTGCGCGGAGGAATTGCTTCCGAGAAACAATTACAGAGCGTATCTTATTGTGGTCTTCGGCTGGCACACACAGCGGTAAATAAATAAGACATCTGGAGAAGCAAAACGGAGGAATAGACAAGTAGGTCACAGGATGCGATATCGACAATCGCCCACCCGAGGACAAATCGAAGATTCCTACTATCTTGCGGGCGGGAATGCCCAGCATTGGACGACCGTGAAGAAGTCGGGCTTAGCGATCCCGACTCCGACGTGCTTAGAGATTCGACGAAGACGAGTCTCAGTCGGGCGAAGCGGACGTCGCGCCGGCGTAACGGAGCCTCGGAAATGTCCCTCTCTCTGCCGAAGAGGTCGTAGCCCTCCGAGAGACTATCGATTCTCTGTCGCCAGGAGCACTTATCCAGCGATATACGTCTGACTGAGATTCCATTCAATGTTTGTGATTCAGTTTTTCAGAATGAGTTTCGAAGCGATAGCACGGTGACATCAATGACACCGAGTGTCGGAATGTGAAGTATGCGTGGGAGCACCGAATCCACAATGGCGCTCGGAGGGGTGGGGACTCCAGATGCTGCTTGTTTCCCTAGTCGAGCCGAGGCGAGCCGAGCAAGTCCGATAACTCAGAATAGATTCAAGCGCCGGCAGTTGATTTGGAGAAACCCGGTGAAACCCGGCCGCGCTCTGAGCCGCAAACTCCAAAATGTGTGATGTGCCTGTTCACGAAAGACTCGCGGCGAGAAAGAGCCGATCGAAAGAAGATTCCTCTCGGAGTTCTGGGACGACATCGCCTTTGAGTGCCTGCTGTGGTTCGGGACCCGAAGCGAGCGACCTCGACAATCTTTGAGAAGATCTGGTGGAATTTCACCTTACGCGATCCTCACGTATTCAGGAAGGAATCGATCGGAATCATGCGGGAGATGGAAGGGACAAAATCGTGAAACATTTCATAAACCACGACGACGACGACTACCGAGGCGGTCAATTCGGAAAGAAAGAGCCTTTTGCAAAGAAACTGACAACCAACGAAGACCGGGTCAAGTGGTTATATCGTGATGTTGGTATCACTTTCTCATTGACAGTGTGATCTATGAGATTCTGATGGCAAGTCTGCTGCTGCTGCTGCGGCGGCCGTGGCGGCGACTGCTGCTCGATGCCGCTGCTTCTTTCCCTTTAAAGGAACAGATGAAATAAAAATAACGAGATCGATACTCACGGCAGGCTCACTAATCACTGCTGAAAAATAGCTCTATCTTTTCGAATGTTCTCGATCAGTGCGCTCGTTTCCGAAATCTCGGTGGAACAACGGGTTACTGTTCCGCTGCCCGCGTGCCGCACCGCCGTTGTCGGGCTGCCGTTCGGCGAATTAGAGCTTTTAGCGAGCAATTGGAATTATCTGCCGGATTAAATTGCCATATCTCCCATGATCTGACGCCGCCTCGAACGGAACATGTTAAAGACTTTGCTCGGAAGAGATATCTCCGATACGTTGATTGATCGACCCGATAGATCCAAAACGCCGACGAAAAGCCGATTCCTATCGGTATCTTCCATCGGTCCTGAAAAACTACACACGATTCCCCGACCAAACAGTCCGAAATCGACAGAAACTCAACGCGAAAGGACGGAACATATGAATCTCTTCTCCATACAAGTGGTCGTCGTGTGAGAATCGACGCGCAGGCATCGAGTGTTCATGCCCGCGTTAAGGTTGATTGATTTCACGACATGGCTGACGTCACGCGAACTCCCAAAGTCCCGAAAGAGCCGACCAGAACTACCACCGCCACGGAGAGAACGACTTTTCAATCCGAACCCTGGGCTCGGTCGACGAATACGTAATATAGCGGTTTGTTTGATTCTCCGCCATTGTTCCGAGCCCAACCACTTCCCGACGGGTTGTTTGGAACGACTTCGAGGAGCTCGCGTCGAGTTGACTTACGAACCTGGAGTCATACCGTAAGTAATTCCCCCGCCGACCGCTTAATTGCAGTCTTGTTTTTCGCTGGAGAGCCATCAAATAACCGCACAGAATGAGCCGGCGACCGACCGACCGACCCCCATCTCCCGGTGCTATCACGGCAACGAGGAATGTCGGCGCTTCTCTCCTATGATAACTATTGACACTCCCGGCAACCCAAGCAGGCGACCAGGCTACATTTAGCGGAGAGAAACTGCCAGGTCGGCTCGCTAGCTGGCAGGCAGGCCGGTCGGCAGCGGGCTACTTAGGGTCGCCGGTATCATTGGCAGCGAGGGATCTCCTCGCTGTAGAGTTGTTCTCAGAAGCATCGACCGTGCGGCTATGAAGTCAGTATCCGCGAGAACAGCAGAAGACGAAGAAGACAAGTAACACAGAATCGAACAACGGACTCGCCGCGTACCTATACAGAGTTTTCAATGCGTCTTCGTTCGATGTCCCATCCGCATTTTTGCTTGAGGCCCAGCTCTGGGTGACGTAATTGTTAACTGAGAAGGGGGCAAACAGAGTAAAACAAAACATACAAGGGTCGGGCTGAATCCCGACTGAGTTCGGCGCAGGTGATTGCGATAACTCGTCGACGAATTTCGGGAATCTACAACGGCAGGGAAGAGAAGTGCTAGGGAACGATCGAAATGGACGCTACTGCGTATCGAAGAGATGCGGCTCGCTTAAATCCACAAACACGACGGATTTGACTTCGATTTCAGTCAGACGTAGAAAATCCTTCATCGTAGTGCAGGCTGACGGACGCATGAGCGAGCGAATGGACGAGCCATCGACGAGGTCATATCTGGTAGCCGCTATCCGATGGCTAGAGAGATGGACCGTGCTTTAGAAAAATTAGCGGAGCAAACGCAATTCGTGATGGTAGCCGACTCTGTCAAGCACTATCCTATATATAATGAGATTTGTGTCGTTTCTATCTGTTTCCGCTGCTCCCAGATGATCCGAAGAAATAAACCGTTTCCAGAGATGGCGATCTTCCATCATTTTCCGGACGCTGACCGCCCGATCGGACATTCGAACTCGACAATGAGCTCCGCATACAGAAAAACTCATCCCGGATTGATATACATTCCATGAGATGATTCCACGATCGTGGGACTCCCAGTTTTATTCAAATTCCCGAGCGGATCCGGTTGCCCCCATGCGGCTACCGGAAAGGCTCTTGGCTTTTGTCAATATTTCGACGAGAAATCTGGATCACTGAGCCGGACGAAAACGAGAAATTTCGTCCCCGATGTACGGCACCGGGTGTGCGGTTTGCCCTTGATACAGAGGCGGGAAACAGTTTCAATTGACCAGATGTCGCGGCACCTTGACGATCATCTACTAAGTTCCATAGGAGGTACCGTCTTTCGCGAACGTTCTGGTGTCCAAACGCCGAAGCGCCTCTCTCGAAACAGCGAAATGTCTTCGATCCAGCTGAGTTTCTCGCGGCACCTTGTCAGATCGAGAATTGGAGATTGCCTTGGGGTAAGGAAATTCGCTCGACGAATCTCGGAGAGGATTCGATCAGCTTCCTTGGAATACAATTCTCGTGATTGATCAGGCGAGTATTCTCTTACAAACTCAATTCTTTCCAGTCGAGGAGATGGTGATGCGGAGCGCTACATATACTCAGGATGACAGAGGAGGAGCTCGAGAGTAGCACCGAGAGTATTCCCGGACGTACTCGCTCTAAAATAAGAATTCACCGACTCAATGTCATTATCAAATGCCAGTTCCGTAGATCAGGCAATAAATATTGAATCATCAGGCGCTGATGTCATAGTTAGGAGGTAGGAGGTCATGTTTCTCGCATCAAGATCAAAGACTGAAAATCTAGCCTAAAAATCGATGGAGGTGTCCGGAACTTCTCCGATTTTCTGATAAATTCCTGATGCTTTCGGAAGGATGATTCTGGAAGTATTGAGCTTAGGACGCTCTGTCCATTCTTTGGGTATGCCGTGTTTGTTCGCAGTGTATTCGATCCGCTCCGGGAAGAACCACGCCACGTGAGCAGCTTTCACCAAACGACTTGAATCCACGAGGAAGGATTTAATTAAAAATGGTTTGACGCTAACGCGGGTCAATGAAACGGAAGCTGTTTTTCCGAAAGTTCATGATTTGTTCATGCGTGAGCCACATGGTCATCAATTTCTGTCCTCAGACATTCAGATTTGTGTCGGAATCGAAAACGTCTGGGTCTGTGTCTAGACCGTCTGTCATACGCTTGTCACAATCCTATTTCATGGCGACTCCATCGCAAGTTGACTCCGATCATTCTCCGCATTTGCATATGCACTGCCCGCGCTCTACTTACGAGGGATAGTGCTGGGCCCTGTGGAAACCCTTCCAATCGCCGACCTCATTCTTCCCGCTCTCCGTGATGATCGCATACCGGGGAAAATCTGAGATTCGCCCCAATCTGAAAGGTCTGAAGATTCTTTCGCGGGGTATCGATTACGCACTGTGACGGCGTTGGAGTCACCATGTAAATCTGGAAACGCTTCAGACCATCTGTAGCCGGAATGTTAAGAGCTGTATCCGTCAATAACACCGATGCGAACATATTTCGCTTCTTACCTTGCTGACTCATAGGATTCCTTCTCCGATCCGCGGTCCATTCAGGCCCATCGATTTGTGGGTTACTTGCTGGCTCGGCTGACGGGTTGTTTGGTCGATTCCATATCTCACGCGAGTCGGAGCGCGGAAGCCGAGACGGAGGAATCACCGCTCAGCGTCATCAGGAGCAATAATTCATTTTTGCTCGAATTGACTTGCTCGCCAATTTGTTCGATTACTAAGTAGCTCAAGTTGTTCTTACGTCGCCGTTAATTGGTCGCGCATCCAGCGCTCCTGGATTTTCGGTGGGAAAATCTCCGCCGGTCGGAAAGTGCCGACCCAGCGGCGCAGCCGCGAGACCGTGGGACTGTCAGGGAACTGAGGAAGGAGCGAGGGACAAGGAGGATCGAGGAGGAGAAAAAGTTCGCGATCCCATCGAAGCTCACCCTGACAAAGATAAGTAGTCTTCCCTGGCGGAGCTCGTGGGTGTTGTTCCGTTGATTGGCAAATCGGTTGACCACTCTGGACCGTCATTGTCGTTGGAGTCATCGATCAAGCGAGGAATGCAAAAAAAGAAGAAGAAAAACCGCTCCAGAGAAGTAGTCGAACATCGCTAGCGCCGAATCATCATCGCTGCTATGTATGAAATATGAACGTCGCAGCCTCGATTTGGAAGAAGCCGAAAGAATTAATCCACGCGATTTGAGGTATTTGAAAAGACCGCACCCCCGCTCAACATCGTACGATATGTCGACGGCGAACCGTCCCTAGCCGCAGCAGCGGTCGAGTCAGAACAAGCCAGGCAAGGCTGGCACCATGTTCCCACGATCCGGAATCAAGGACTATCAAACACTACAGCGTCGTCGTACAATGAAAATATTTTGCAACACAGAGCGGAATCTACGAATGGCGACGTCGTCGGAGCTCCGAGAGGATCGGGAGATTAATTGCATCAACCGACGAATTCTGCTCCGGATTCCTCCTCTCGTCCTCAAGCTGTGCAGCAATGTATATCTCGAGAGCAGAATACGCCGACCCGAGAGGAGAGGTCGTCTCAACCGGGCGGAATGATCAAGCCCGAGCTCCCAATTTCTCTGTTCAGAGCGGAATTCGGAGCTTTCCGGTGATGCAAAATACCTGCATCGTATCACGTACCGTAGCCATCTTCGATCGGAAAATCGGCGATTCGCAAGCGAATTCGACGTCTCATGATCGTTCTGTGATTGTCTTCCAGCTGGGAGAACACCCTTTTCTTGAATTGAATACATCTCAAACGAAACACGGCTTCCAGGGGGAAGAGTACACAAGCGACTTCCTCGCTCCCGAGGCTTGTTCGGTTGCTCGATCGGGAGGGGCGGCAGTAGCAAAGAGCCTATTAGGATACATAGAGCTTCGCCCGTATGACGTCGCAAAATTAAGTCGCATCGTCAATCTTGATCTTCGTTGCAAACGACATTACGTCCCGCAGTCAGTCTGGTCACCCATTCATCCATCCTCGGAAGGAGAAAAATGGAATGGACGACTTGCGAATGAATCTCTCGGAAGCGCGAGGTAAAACACTGCGTTGAACCTACTCCATACTCAAGGGGGATAAGAGCTCTTGATAGCCTTCCGTGGCTCGTCCGTCGAAATCTGAATCGCAGTCTGGGTGTAATTTTGACCAAGTGGTAACGATTGAGGAAATCTCCGAGAAGGTTAGCAAGCCATTCTTCAGCTACGGCTAAGTGAAAATTTAAAAAATTCCCCGGCCTGCCAGCCAACTGACAAATTGTCGGAGTGGACGAAAACGACGTCTCGTAAGAAGACTGTCGCTAGCTCTGCCGCTGTTGCTCGTTTGCCAAGTTTGCTGACTTTGGTGATCAAGCTAAATGTCAATCTTTGCTTGTTTTCACTCATAACCATCGTTAGCCGGGCTAACGGAGGTTCGGCCGAGCGGACGGCATTCTTCTGAAATAACCTAATGAAGGGAGACCGAGTGCCTGCTTCTCTGAAAGAGCAAGACTCACTCGTGCAAGATATCGATGTGGCTTCAATATGGACTTCTGCTGGGAGCGGATAATTTCCCGAGAGGGATCGAAGCAGCGCTCGAAAGCTCGGAGACAATGACAGTCAATGAAGAGGTTAATTCGGCGATTCGGCTTCTCGGAAGAAAATCATTGAGAATTTCCCTACCTCATACACACGGATGAATTCACGATATATCCGTGGAGACGCCCCGAAGTCTCGCGAAATATTCGCGACAAGCCGCCGTGGAAGTGAGCTGAGACGTGTCTCCGTCTCCACGGATTATGATCCAAACAGAATATCGGCGTCGTTTCGCGACCACTGAGATGACGTGCGGAAAATCGCAATCAGTGACAGGAGTAATTAAAAGCGATTTCGGCCTCTTTGGAAAATCCCGTTCCTAAGCGGTGCCCGTCACGAAGACAGAAGCCCAAAGGACAGTCCAAGCAGTAGCAAGCGAAAAGGCAAGAATGCGGATTTTGGGTTCGTCATCAAAGTTTGAAACAAATTCGCGCGCGCGTTCGTCCAACAGTCCGTCCCACAGTCCACGTTCGACGATCGTGACGGAAGCGTCGCCAGTCGTTCGAGGAAGACGCGTCCGTCCGGCGGTCGATTTCATTAGGAGTCATTTGCCTTTGAGGCTCGATGACTATCCGACTTCTGTCAAACATGAATATCTGGACGCACACGTTATCGCGAGCGTACACCGCGGGTATTTTTTCCTTCTGAAGAGCTGAACGGATTGCCTTTCTTCCCGACTTCTATTCGTCTTTACGCGGTCCGGCAGAGTCCGCAGCCGACCACGGTGGCCCGCCGGCGCCGAATTTGTCCACAACTTCTCCGAAAAGTTTTTTCTTCCATTGAAATGAAACGACCTTGTGTCCGAGGCGGAGAAGAAGGGCAGAACCTTCCATGCTACAGTAGGTCGCTTCCCGCCTCATGCCTTTTTATTTATTATTGTTTCTTGTTTTACCTAAAAACGGCATGCACAAACTCACAAAGAGCTCGACTCAACCTTGGCATTCTCGGGGGCCCGTATGTAAATTCAGCGGTGTCCACAGACAGCAAGGTACTGCTGATGCTGCTGTTGTCCTTCATGGAGGTTGTCAAGGTTTTTCCTTTAGCTTTCTTACCTCCATTTCTCGATGCGTCATTTCGCGATTCGATGCGGAGTTTACCAGAGGTTATACAGAGGGAGACGCCGATGGGATTGATAATTCCTGGAAGCCGTGTCAATGGGGAACCTGCTCGATAGATCAATGTCCCTGAATATTTTCTGCGTTCTTCGCCGAGCCTGAGCGAAGTCTCCGAATTTGATCTCAATGGCAACGGGATCGGTAGAGCGCAGCCGCAGCGGCAGAGAATGCTGTCTCGTAGGAATAACCGCATCGAACGCAGCAAGAAGTAGAAGCCTGTCGCGTTCAATATAGAACGTTTAGTCTAGAATTAGAAATCACGCCGACTGAAAATCACCATCTGGTCGCAGTTGTCGTCAACTGATACTGCTGCAGCGGACACAGATGGGAGTGTTATTCTGAACAGAAATTGGAATGATTCGACGTTCCCAGCACTCTCTCTCCTGTTCCCTAGCCTTAGGAAGGAAGAGCAGGCTGCGCTCAGCCTCCTGTTAGCAGCGCGTCGAAGTTTTAGGCTCGGGCAGACCATGCCACGGAAAGCTAGAAAGGCTTGACCAAGTTTGTCGTAATTTCTGGGAGCGGCTCAGGGATCGGGGTCCGGTTTCCTAGAATTCTAGAAGGACCTTGTCCCCTGATGGAAATCGGAGCGGCACGCAAAGGAGGTTGAATAACCTACCTGAATATGAATCAACGCTCACCCCGAGTGGCCTGTTGATCAATGAAATATTTATCGAGCCGTGGTTCAATTTTGTGTGTATTCTACACCCGATCACACTGTTGTACGACGGGTCAGCAGAGTGATTATCCTGCGGAGCTCTATAATATCGACGAAGAAAGAAGGGAGATTAAATCTCTGCAGCGATTCAAAGAACCGGAGAGGTACAACTTTGTTCGGAGCCGCCTCCCGAATTTATGAAAAATGTCAATCTGTCGTAGATTGTACTTGCTTCGATACATACCCCGAGTGGCGTTGCCTGCAATTACATCGACAGTGTCCCTTTTCTCTCCTCCAGATACGACGTCGAGACAACTGAAACAGCCCTTGGGAGTCGTTCTGGGCACCGATGTTGTGAAGACACTCGAATGCGATCGCTTCCAGGAATACCGAAAACTGAATGAGCTCAATCTGAACCCCAGAATAAACTCCAAGTTACGGGAGGCGTAGTTTTCGGCTTCGCAAGTTCGACTGCACTTCCCTCGCTGAAACCCGTCTGAAAAACCAGTCCACGACACCGTAGTTCAATACACTAGCGACAACATTCTCGATCTAATTATGGATAATAATGTTCCGGTGATTAATGACGTCTAGTGCTGCCGACTAGTTTTCTCCCGAGTGTCGCTGTCTTGCGCACCCGATGTCATCGCGCTAATTTTCAGGGTGTCGCCGGAACGATTGAAGTGCGCGAAACGTCGTGTACCAAATGAACCGAGGTACCAAGAAAGAGACCTCGTCGCAGATCTCCCCAAACATATCGAACGAGACTCTTCTAGGCATGTGGAACTGAATCCTTGGAAGTACCTATCCCACTCCATACCTCATGGTAAGAGCCTGGACCGCTTTTGCGCAGACGGAGCAGCGGCATAGACGGTGGTCAGGAGGTGAAATCGGGCTCCAGAAGAGAATCACTCCGCGAAGAATATTCGCGTGGCTGCCGTATACCACAACTAATTCGGATGTCACGACAAACTCTCCTTTTCTCACTCCGTCGGTCGGACGAGTAATAAAGATGACGGTCCATTATCAGCTATCAAGCTCTCTCGGCGAAAACACCACTTGCACTACAGTATAACGAGATAATTTCATATTTCGCAAAACCGCTCGCTGCTGAATGACTGACTGAACGACGAACAGGAGCCAGCTGACCAGCTCATTGACGGAGCCACGGACGGCTTGTGTTGACTGTACATACATAGATCATACGTTGGCCAACGAGCCAGTCGAGAATTCGAAGCAGGCAAACTACTCTGTAATTTGGGCTGGAAATTACCGCTCTTCGATTCTCACCATGTGGCCAAAGCGAGAGGTGGCAATTATTTTTCTTTCGGTCTGGAAATCCAGTCTGCTTCGAAGCCGAGTCTCGCTACCGTGCGGCCTGCTAGAGTGCAGAAGAATCGGTTTCGCATTCGCGAAATTTGTGCCCGTCCCGGATAGGACCGAAAATTATTTTCGCGCTCTCCGCGGAAGCTTTTTCCGGCGGGGACTATGAATTTCGCCCTCGGGAGCATGGATCCAAAGCGGAAAACCGATCATATCCCGAGCGCAAGCCGTGAAAACACTCATCGCTCAGAGAGGAACCGTCATCATTTAAAATCGGCAAACCCCGGTCGAACGTTCAAATGGCCCCGATCGAATTGTGTCGGAATTTAAATTTTCGTTACGTATCGTGGGAATATCGATAGACGCCTTAGAATCCGTTTGGAGCCGCGCCTGATGAAAGGGAGGTACACGTCGCTTGATGCTAATTGCAGATTCGAGCGGACGGCGTGAAAAATCGGTCGATGGACGTATACGCGGGGTCTAAATCACGGACTCCCGTGCGTGGTACCGGTTCACGGTCAAAATCTTCTTCACCCCCGATGAACTCGTACTGTGCTTTTCGGGGACCGACGTCGGCTCTGCGGTCGCCTGATCCAAAATTCACGGAAATCATGGGTCTGGCGACTAAGCTCATTGCAGACGAGGACCTACTCATCGCTAAGCGGGGATTTGTATTCACTTAATACGCTTTTCCTGCTCACGTACACGATTCATCATCGCCGGTTCCGTAGTGGCGGTATGAGCAGAAACGACACAGACTTGAACCAATGCATCCCCGTGGGAACGAGCTTAGATCTCTGTTCCAGATCTATATGGACGTAAATTTGGGCAGAGACTCCGCGGATCGAATAACTCCGGAGACACATAAAGGAGAGGTAGAAGGCGCTTGCGAGCCGGAGAACTGAGTGAGCCAAGTGTGATGCTACCGCATCGGATCCGCAGATCTGCGAACACGTATTCGCCGTCGTTGATCGACCGATTAAAGGTGAACGAGGAACGGAAGAGAGCGTCAGCACCGTTGGTAGAAAAAAACATGACGTGTCGAGATGCCAAAAATCATCGTGAAAACCCGCTTACTAAAATTTCACTTCAGATTACACATTATAGAAAATATGACATTACATAAAATTCAGTGAAGCGACGAAGCTCTAATGGTAGTCGTACAGAAAGGAAAACTGCGTCCAGGATAACGGCAGAGGAAAGAGCGAGAAACAAGAGAATCGAAGCAAGGCTCGTAAAACTGAAAGACCCGGACGCGAGTAGTGCAAACAGAATCATTGTGGAGAACGAAGCTCAATGAGAACTACCGGGCGTGCCCGTATAGATTCTTTGATAAATGAAGTTGGTTGTTAATCTTTATCAAAGCATTGACATCACCGAGTCATTCATAACTCTGTGTCGTCCCGTCCCGAGGAGAGGCACGAAATATCCTTCGGCATCGGGTAATTTCGGGCTCTCCCCGCTGGAGGTGATACTGCGGAATGCCTGGCGAATAACGCATCCAGGAGCAAGAATTTTTTTTTGAGGGAATCGAGCAGGATCAGTCGCTCTTCGGCAAGTTCGGTCTTTTTCCGTCCTTCAGAGTCGACCCTCTGTACTAATGAGCGGGGAAATATCAAGTCCGGAACAGATGCGGGAGGAGATTCTACGGCGAGGCCGGCTTGACCTCCGCCGAACCGGAAATGCTTTTCGGAATAATTTTCTCCGACTTATGAGAGATTCATTGATCCCATTTTCGGGGATTCGAACTAGTTTCGAGAATATTCCAAGTGCTCGACAACCTATCATCGATATTTCACCCACGCGCGCAGCCACTCATCAATCGGACGAAGACGGAGATTCGACATTTGCAGAGGATAAACGATCAGCCTAGACCTGTGGAGTACGGAGCCCTTCCGTTGTCCTCAGGCTCTTACAATTCGAGACGACATTAAAGAATCACTTTCGGATTGGCTGAATTATACTGCGCTAATGAAACGCTGTTGATGTTCGAGAGATTTTTAGATCAAGCTTCGGAATGTTTCGTTTAGTGCGCGGGTGTGTTCTGTGAAAGCATCTAAGCTCTTTAACAACAGCGCTAGCGAGAAAGTGGAAGGAGGAAGATCAAGAAGAAAAACAGGCAGCATCGATGGAGGAAGAGCAGCGAGTCTGGTTTACGATCCACTCCTCAGAAAAGTTCAGACAGACGCGCTGGACACCCCGCAACAATGTGGAGGGAATTGGGCCTACAAACAACGGATTTCAGCTGAAAACCCATATGGATAACTGATGGTTGCACACTCTCGAGCCGCGTTCTTCGAGCGACGATTGTAAGTCTCCCCGAGTTCTTTTGTGAACTTCACTCATAAGGTTTCTTTCAGAACGAGGGACCGGAACTCGCGACTACGAGCCCTCAATATTCGATGGAGGTGCTGCAAAAGTTTCCGACAGAATACGTCGAGAGAATCCCGCCGAGCGCTCGTTCAGCTGTACTGATGGGATACCAGGACGAACGAGAACTTTCCCCCGTTCGCTGAGGGCGGAAGCAGCAGAAGGTTTCGACACCAGGTCGATGAATTTTGATGCTTGCGCATTGATTTTCGATTCGATTGTTTTTTCTCCTCTCACTCTTTCTCGATTATCTCCTCGTCTCTGTCCAACGAGCATCAGATACAATCGTCGAATCGAAGCCAGCTGTAATCACTTCAAATCGTTTCAGCGAAGAGGAATCGTTCGAGCGCTTGTGCCCCATTCGATTCCACAGAATTACCCCTTTGAATACTGCGAACGATTGTCTGACCTTCCGTCATCTGCAGGAATCTGTTTGAAAAACGTCACTGCACTTCCAGACGACGACGGCGACCCGCCTGGACTGCGGGATTGCAACGATCGTTCATGGCACATGACATCGAATCTCTAGCTGGCTGGCTTTTCGTCGTGCGATCATTAGACAAGGGAAAAGAGGAAGGAGAAAAGGAGAAGACAACGAGGTAGTGCTCACTTACGAAGTTTATGACCTGACTTCGATGATTTTATGGCTGGTTGTTCGTAAAACTGTGGACGGTGGACAAAATAGAACGTTGAGCAACGGTGAAGCAGAAAGGGGAAAAATCTTCATTGTCATCAATTCAGAGTCCACCGATCCGCTGATTGACTCACTGACTGTCAGGCAGGCAGGCAGACGAGCGGTCAGACCGACGATCAGACACACAGACTTTCGGGATTCTCCGTATCACGAGCGCCAGACACAAAGCCTAAATTCACCGATTTATGAGGCGCGCACTTTTTAGTAGAGAAGCGATATGAGAGGAGCCGCACTTGACGACATTTTCTTGCAAATTTTTTCGCGCGACCAACAGTGCTCCACCAAACGACCAATTGTTTCCCCGGAAAACCCTTTCGGTCGGCACACGCTTGTCGACAGCACTCTGAGCCGAATGAAGACGGCCCTCCCAGTTCACGCCGCGCTTTTGATCAAGTGTGAACCTCGAGCGGCTCCGGAAAAATCTTCCGGCCACAGTAAGTCGCAATTGAGCGTTCAAGATGAGTATATTGAAATTAATGCTCGCCTGGAAGAGAGAATTTTCTTCGGCAGACCCAGATGTCCGATGGATTTCTGAGTAGGAAAAAGAGAAAACGGAAGGCAAGCAGCACGAAGAATAATACCACAAAGCTTCCTGAAAGTGATCTAAAGTCACCCGAGAACCAAATTATCAGAGCCGAATTCTGATACTTCGGTCTTCACGAGCTCTCATTGAGGGCCTCGATGAAATTGCGACTTGTTCAAAGAAAAGGATGCGAAATTTTCCGCCACCAAGAATTAGATCTTCGTTTCTGTTCGGCAGCTTCACAGGTTTCTCGGATTTTTGCCACTTCATTAGCGATTCACGAACGCTTTGAGCAGCTCTGAGAATACTCGGGGAGCCTCCGTGCTGACGTCATTGATTGCTTCGGCCATTGATCAGAGCCTAAAATAAAACCTCGAAGGAACCTCGTGAGTTTTCCGCTTACACTTAACATTCGGCGCGAGAACTTCGCTTTCTTCGTGCGCGAAAGTTTTTGGAACCTCTACGATGGTTCGGCTCCGATGCGTTCTTCGACCTGCAAAAAGGGCCATTCGAATCGTCCGTTCGTCCGTCCGTCCTCTGAGAGTATCCGACTCCCGAAGCCGTAATCTGGAATTCCCGAATTCTGGAAACGCTAAGAAAGCATTCAGAAGTTTTCTGAATCCTGAAACTTTCTCATACTTTTCATCCTAGTGTTTTTCTTCTATTTTGAGACTCGAAAATACATATTCTCTTTCCCGACAGATAACTCTCGCTGTTCTATCAGTGAACTTATCTAAAATCGACATCACATCGTCGTGTCCGCGTAAAGTCACACTGTCATCATCTGCTCCGACAGTATATCGAGACAGAGGAGCGCGGTTGCCGCAGTACGACTCCCGTCACGATACCATTGGTTCGTCTAGAAATCCACGTAGCCGTCGTTTTTCTGCTCCGTTTTTTTATTTCTTGGCGCAACTACTACATTCTGTACTTTCTCGTCTTCTTCTTTCCATTCACATATTTGCTGATTCATAACCCGGGGTGCACGTTCACAGTCTTGTTCAGAAGGATCGGATGCGTTCTTTCGAACGTCCTTGGAGGACTTGTCTTTTATTTTCGGTCTGATCAACTACCCGACACAAATATACACACACACACTCACTCATTCGCAGGCTGGGAGCCGGAGAGGCGGACATAGCGATCTGATGACGAGAGGATATCACAGAATGAAGTGAAACTGTTTGCCAAATAAAAGCTCTGACTGAGGCAAGTCGGTCGAGCACAGATCCGCCGTGGGAACCAAAGTGCGCAAGGGCGAACGTCAGCCTCACCAGAAGACGCGCAGACGGAGCCACGGCAGTCGCGACCGCCGAGTCGCTTCCAATAGGGTCATGTGAATTTTCTGACACCTCCCTGATAAAGTCTCCGGATGAAAAAGAGTCCCGGTGTAATCGGAAGAGGGGAAGCTCCGAGTGCGCATCAGCCCGAACGATTTTCAGTGTTTTCAGCAGAACCGCAAGGATGGAATCCGATGCCTTCCCTGGGCTGGGTTTAAGGGTGAAAATCCGCGGAATTGCACTCGGGAAGCGGTCCTATGCCAGTCGAGCGGGGACATCTTCTTACGTCCGCAATCAGGAAGTGTCTTGGCGTTTTGAGCTGAACTTTCGCGTGTCGTGTGATCTCTCGTTGAGTGACTCGCTCGCTGGGAACCTAGCTAGCCTGTTGGAATGCTAGATTGTGATGTTGCAAGCGGAAAGGAAGAGGATAGATTGCAGGAGGTTCGAATAACTCAAGGCCGACTCAAGTAGCAGTGAGTGGTGAGGGCACGGTCAATACGATTGATTCCACTTCGCGCTCCATTGAGAACCGACTCCGTTATTTGCGGCGGTATCCTCGATCAATAATTCTGGTTTATCTAGTGATCGAGTGTCAGCGGCGCCATTTGAAAGGAATCTCATCGTTGCTATGATGACCCACATGTCATATGAGAGTATGCAAGCCGCATACTGTCGCCAGCCCTTCAAGTCCTTGTTGGCAGCTAGGACGTCGTGTGTAGGAGTTCGGTCCGGCTCGATCCCGCGAGCAAAATATCAGGACTCGACATCCGGTTCTCTGAGCATGGATCTCTCTGGGAACGAGCATCCTGGAATGAGGTTCCTGTAAGCGACCTACCGAGGCATTGGAACCAAGGCATTTCACGAAGTGTCTGTCGAGTTTCGATTCATCGGCGACGTCTCGCGTTCGTCGACGGATATCTCCGATTGGGGAATCTTCCTGCGTCGAGATGGACCATGGTAGTCTAGGGTGACACGAGGTCTGTCGTTTGCGAGAGCACTCCGGGTACAAATTCAAAATAGAAAATAAAGAAAATAAGGAGGAATGATCCTCCACACGGTGAACAGCTGTCCGTATCATCATCGGTTAAGTGTTCCACGTGGTATGTCAACAGTGTTTAGCAGCGCAAGCCGGGTGTTTCCCACGCTGTGCCGGCCCGCTACAAAGTGGCAAAAGGCAGACTCTCAACTCTCGTTTCAGCCGCTAGATGCCGGCGAGTCTGTCTGTTTGTCGGTCGGTCGATCGGCCGGGCGGCCGCCGGCCCGCTGGAGTCGCTAGCTTGTTCATTTGACCGTCCGTATGTCTGGCTATCGCTTTGTTAGTCTTCTCCTCGTCCTGCCGAGGTCCTATCGGTCCCATTCTGGCGGAGAGCATTCCACCGAGCCTTCTACTACTCGACGTAGAACTCCTGGACCATTCTGTCAATTGCGCCAACGTAACGGACGTAGGAAGGGTCCGCGGACTGAGGCCACACACTGTCGAACATCTAAACGGTGTCTTCGAGAAGATTCAACTGACGTCTCCGAATAATCAGGAAACACCGAGATTTTTCACACTCCTCGCTGCTGCTGCTTCCTACCCGGTTCACTCACTAACGCGTGAATAACGCTGATCGAGAAGAAAATCTACCGTTATCTTTCGAGCGAGGCCAGCGGAACAGCGGAAATCGATCTCGGCATCAGCGCTACTACACGAATCCATCTGCACGGAAACGAGTACTATTTTGTCGGTTGCTTAACGGCCATCATGCAGAATCATCATGAAATTCGAACACAACCGTTGTAGCCTAGGAGAAACGAAGGCGTGAAACTACGCGTAGTAGCGACGGCGCGGCGGCGGCGACGACGTAGGTCGGTCGGTCGTGTTGCCAACCCCGTAGTGAATGAAACGTGGATGATAAGCGAGAATCTACGAGAAATGTCGTGCAGTCGGTTGTGTTTCCCTGGAGATTTGGACGCTGGGGTTCCCCGAATGCCCGATCGGAGCGAAACGAACCAGTACTCCATCCGGAAATGTCCTAGTTTGCTCTCGAGCGTGAAATCATTCAAGGACGTGAGAAATCGATCGTCGGGTTCGCTTCTAACCGTATGGAATTTCGGCCTACGCTCCGGGACATGGAGCTCGCGTTCGAGAGATTTTCCATCATCTTGATCATTCCACCCGAAGTCCTAGAGTCTAGAAGAACGCGGAAATTTTCTTATTATCTCGAGTGAACAAGAGGTCCTTTCCTCCATTCTTTCAGGATTAGAATAGAGAGTGGATTCGTTGTTCCGCGTACAAGGCCGAGAGAATCAGATTGTTCCGGAATGTTTGCACAAGGCTACAGTTGTCTTCGCCTGCCTAGGGTGTATGTTGGAATGTACCCATGTATATCTGACTCCTTGTTGGCCGACCGAACGACCGCTCGTTTCGGTAGTGAAAGATGAAATTCTTTCTCACGCATCCGTTTTCGCCCTCCAGCTCTCCCTCTTTGCGGCGTTTGTTCTCGTCATTCTTCCTCCCGTGCTGCACCTGCACGACATCAACACCACCACCACCACAACGACCGCCACCGCCGCCAACACCACCGCTGCCGCCGCGGCTCCTGCGTGATGCATCGGTCTGCGCAAGAAAAAACCTCAGTCGA
This sequence comes from Galendromus occidentalis, assembly GCF_000255335.2. NCBI lineage: Eukaryota > Metazoa > Arthropoda > Arachnida > Mesostigmata > Phytoseiidae > Galendromus > Galendromus occidentalis. The sequence continues at coordinate 2,111,865 of NW_003803602.1, forward strand.
CGACAACGAGAGATGAGAGTGAGAGGTCCGAGGTGGGGGGAGGGGCAGTTTCGAGGGCGATTGAATCAAGTCCGGTGTTTGCCCCCGGATTCACAGTATGGAGGGTGAAAGAGAATGTTTGCCGTAGAGAACAAGTGATGAAGAGGCTGGCTTGCTCGTTCAGCCCGATGGCCTGGCTCTCCGGCAGAAACTCCGGCGGCTCCAGTGGACATTTAAACCCATTCAGATCCGATGGATGGACGGACGGAAGGAGCTGCATGAGAAGAAAGAGCTTAGGGGCGATTCCAAATCGTCGGTGCCCGCTCGTCAGCCCCCTCTGGTCCTCTACCGTCGCTTCTGCCACCGCCGCCGCGGCAGAGTCTTCCTTCTCCTCCTTCTTCTCATTCTCTTTTCTCTCTTTTCCGCTATTATTCTACATACTTTAGCCGCTGGGTTCTCGCCCACTGTTTGCCCCTGGTCGATCATCGAGGAGCTGGATTTCTCTTCTCAATGAAGATACCGACATTCTTCTAAGAACGGACGGCCGCTCGACCGACCGGCCGGCCGACCGAAGGGAGGAAGGAAGGACCAGTCAACAGAAGACAGTAAGAAAATACGACGACAACCACAATCAGAGGAAAGAAGATAAGCGAAAGAAGAAGACTGGCCAGTCGATCTGTTGAGATCGCGGACCGGGACCGACTGAGTCGATGACAAGCTCCTCGCAGACAATAGCCTCCGCTGTGGTTCAGCTGATTTGCTACGCCAACAAGTTTTGAAGTTTAATCGATCTCGCAAAAGTTTACGCTCCGTTCATAGAAGGGGCGATCGAGCCGAATGGAAATCCGACGCGGAGCTTCGAAAAGAGTTAGTTGACGCTGTCAGTCCTACGAACGCCATCTTCGCAGGCCAGGTGATCACTCAATGGAAAATTTTACATGGTCGGACGCAAACGATCGTTATGTACGAGAGACACCATCCCCCTTCTGCGGAAGTCTGTAAAGGATGAGGAGCGGGAACCTAAGGCGGGGATCTCTGTACCGATATCGACTCCTGATCGGAGTAGGCTCCCGGTTCCGAAGTGGGAGAACCTTGAACCAGAGGCGGCTCTCAAGCCATTCTACCTTGCCGCGTGTACAAATACGTGTCAACCCATCACGTTAAGGTCTCCCAGCTGTCAATCAGACGCCCGCGCTCCTCGTTGCTCCAACTCACCGAAACCATATCTCTAGAAAAACACATTACCTCAAGACTAGCCTCAATCAAGATTACCAGTTTACGCTCCAAAACTTGGGAAAGATTCTCGGCTGCTCTAAAATTGATTCGTGTAGCGCACAAGCGACTCAGGGTACCGCTGAATTCCAAAGCAGTCCGGCGATCTGATCCGAAAGCGGTAGCGGAGCTAGTGCGGACTGGGATTTCCCGCTCCTTAAAGCCACAGTGACGGAGGAAATTGTCATTCTCGAATGGCTATGTGTTAAGGCCGACAGCAAAAGTTCTGAGCCGGCATGGAACACCCATCAGGACATGTACATGCATACATGTAGCTTGCAGCCTATAGGACAGATGCGATTCCTTTCAGAATAAAGGCCGAAAACGTTACGCGGGCCTGAGCGGAGGGAAGAGGGATCCACTGAGGCCATTGGCTCCACTTGACAGAATTCACATCTCGGCTCTCCAGTGTAGCTGTAGGACGATTCCGTGTTGGTCACCGAAACGATAGGAATCGGGTGAAGCCTCGGAATGTCATGCATAGCTTCCCCGCGACCCGCGAGGCGAGGTCTCGGGGGCGAGAACAGTCTCGATTCTGAAAAAATTAAGGGACCGGCTCCAAAGGTCGGAAAGTTTTCTCCCGAACGTCAGTTCCAGAGTCCGTGGTGGCTTCCGAGGTCAGCGGCCGAGCTGCCGGATCGATCGACCGGCGAGCTTGCAGACGATCCGACGTCTGGGACGATAGAAAACGGACAAAACTCCAGACGTGTAAATCGTTCCAACGGCGCGGCGTAGAAATTCTATTGGGCTCATCGGTCTGATTCTGAGAAAACTATGGGAATATAGAATGGAGCGGCAGGAGAAAGTACAGAGCGCGATCAGATGCTCCGATCAAAAATCCAGTAGGCGGGACACCGAACCAGAGTCTACCTGAAAGTATTTTGTGGCCCAGCGAGGAGCGTGTACGGATGAGTTTTCCATCGGCTGACTCAGCTGCGCAGTATCAATGTGAAATCATTCGGGTTGAGCTTCTTCCGTTGTCTCGTTCCCTCTCGGCACAACGAGCTTAGGTGGTCGTAGACCCGGTCGTCCGATGAAAGGGTCGAAAGTCTCTACTCGTTTTGGATATTTCTCCAGCCGAAATCCCGCTGCCCATACTTGAGACACAATTCGCCGCAAGTTCTCACTTAGAGCTCCCCGAGTCATTGACCTCCACGTTCCAACGACACCGAGATGCGATCCATGCACCGATCAGAGATTCGGGAACTATTCTAGACCTAGCGATTCGAATCTGTCTGTACGGGACGTTCGGGCTCGAGGAGAACAGCGGTGTCCCGCGTGGCGAGGGTTGAAAATTCGCACGGGGATCGAGATATGCTCCTGGCAAGCACGAAATAATTGTTCCTCACTCTCTCGGGAAATTTTATTCGCCAGTTTCAACAAGTGTCAGTCAGTATCGTATATGTTGCTCATATTATTATTATTTTACTATGATACAGTTTTGGAAGCAATGCCCGATACTCGACTTGCTATGTAGTTCCGGGCTGCTTCTCCGATATCGTACCCAGACCGTCGTTCGATAAGAAATCGAAGAGTTCATGTGACGTGATCGCCTCATGGATATCGGACGGCAGTATACCGTCCACCTGGTGCGTTGAGCTATTCCGTGCGAAAGACTGTGCGAGAGATTTCCTCAAGAGATCCGAGGAGAAACTACGCAACGCTCCAAACAGAGTTCTCAGTGTCTCTTCGAGTTCTTTTCTGTCCTCGGACAGGTTGGGCTCGTCCGAGATTTCTTTCATGGCGTCGTGGATAAACCGCAGCAGAGGCGCACCGACTTGGTTCTTGCTACTCGGGGCTTCGTCATCGGAATCCGAACCGAGAATGTCGATTTCGCATAAGGTCTCGGTTTTCTCCCGAATACTGGAAACTTCCAGCGATTCCACTCCGTTCGGCAGCTCGGCCACCGACAGACTCTCGAACTTCTGTTCTATCGGCACACCGATCATTTCCGTCCCGTCGTGGAGTGGAGTGAACCCGTGTTTTCGGAGATGAACAACGATCGCTCGGGTACTCGGCAGTTCACCGACGCCATTTTTCCGCAGAACTCTGCGGATATGACTCGCGCGGAACCACTCGATCGCTCGTTGTTTCGCCAGCGGAAACTCAATGAATTCCTCAATGGATGAGACTTGGAAGCTGAGATCTCCGACGGCTTTATCGCCCACTAGCTTGAAAAGACGGCTCGCGAGGGTTTCCACGACTTTCATGACAGGCCGCGAGAAGTCCAATGATTTCAGCGCTTGTTCCCATTCGAGGACCGCCTCTTGCCACGGAGTGACAATCTGAGCGGTTTGAGCATTGTGCTGGAAGGATCTGTTCTTCAACAAGGACTCTCCTTTCATTATGCGTACGCCAGGTGGGTTATCCCGGAGCATAGCGGAGCCTGACGCGACCAATAGAAAAGGAGCTCCACTGGAAATCGGGGTGAAACAATAGTCGTGCCCATGCGCTTCCAAGTCGAAGTGACTTCTCGAGGCGAGCTCTTTTCTGAGGTGCATGCCCTCGCCATCGATGGGAGCAAACTCCGGCTCCGGGTGATGAGTTTCGTCGAATACGCTGTTTTCATCGTTGTCGAGCACTTCCTGTTTTATTGAGATGCTTCCCGGTTCCGGCTGTTCCGGATTTTTCGTGACCGGACTATCGAGCGGTTTTTCCACGAGAAGCTTCACTTCGAGATGAGTTTCCCCGCCATTAGTCTGGATACCCCTCTTGTGCTGGTCGAGTTTGAGTTCGTGGAGTACGTCTGCTGGCTTATTGAGGGGGTCGATGAAATGAATCTGGGCTCTCAGCTGGAATTCCCCCCAACCCTTACGCTTCAAGTGGAATGGGTACGCAACTTCGATGACGTCATGCGGAGCATAACTCGGATGCAAGAAGAATCGGACTTTGGAAACGAGCTCTTCGATCTTTTCTTTGCTGTCGGGATGTAGTCGCACGTAGGTCATCCAGAGATGCGTCACCCGATTTTCGGGATCGTCACGTCCGATGTACTTCGAAACGTTACCGATGATGAACCGCACCGACTGGAGTGACTTCACCGTGGGTCTCCTGGCCACCGGCTCTTCCTTCAGGAGCGTTGCGGTGCTCAGCTTCTCGGGCAGATCGTAGGTGGCCCTCACCTCGCTCTCCGATTTGGTACGCGGCTCTCGAGGAGTTTTTCCGGCGAAATACGACCGTACTGTTGGATGGATACAGTTGTCAAGGTCGCTGCTCCAAGTCTTCTCATCGTCAGCCAACTCGGGGGTTGCGAAGTACTTCGCTATTATAGCGATTCTCAGACGATTCAGAACCTGCTTGGTGAGATAGATCCGTTCGTTGATGAGTTCAACTTCTGACTGCTTGGAGAGAATCTCCTGCTCGAATTGTTTCTCGATGATGGCCCGGACTTTCGTTTCGGTTTCCGGGTCCATCGATTCAGGATCTTCTGAAACGAGAACGGAATCGAATTGAGAACGATCGCCGAAGGTCCAGCTACTCCCTCGAAATACCTATGCTCTGAAGATCAGAAAATTTTCCTCGAATGTATCTGCGGTGTTCGATCTAAGAGCCAGTCGCCGATCTTTCGCGGCTTGCTCTCGCATCTCTCTCGATCGACCGATTCTCATCGGGCCCGTCGACTCATTCCTTTCTGATGTGAATATTTCGGAGTTGGGAGACGTTGCATAGTGAGAATCGGCAATAACGATCTGGCTCAAATCGGGCGATTCTTTCTGCAGCTTCAGTCCAGGTTCCTTCTCTCGGAGGATGCTTTGTACCGTTCATTCAGGGTGGCCATAGAGGAACATGCATTCAAAACGGGAAAGAATGGAGCCTACACAAACGACAAACTCAGCTCAAGACTGAGAATAGTGTGAGGCTATGAACCTTCCGATAAGAGTCTTTTGGCTACATTCCTCCCTCGAGGATATGTACATGATGATATCTGAGCCGAACTTTCGGTGGGGACGATCGCACGGAAAGCCTCTCCGTCGCTCAGTCAGTATTCCTGAATGCCGGAGCTGACACCTAGGGAAGAACATCTCGAAGAAGGGCAAAGACAAGCTGAATCGACAGAAAACGTGAACGCGACTCCGATTGTGATGGGAGCACCTTTATCGAGCACTAAAACCGGGGTCAACACGCGCTCGATTCTGAGAAAGATGCATGAAAGACACAAGAGAAAGAACAAGAAAATATCGACGCAGTTTGTCGAAGACCGCTGTTGCCGCAGTCCGGGCCATTTGGCAACAAGATTCGCTAATCGGAGCCACAGCGTAAAAAGGAATTAACGCTCACGAATTTTGGTGATTTTTCAACCAGCCCTTCTTACTCAGGCTACTTTCGAATTCCGATTCTTCAGCCAGATATAGCACCACAGAGATTGAAAGATGGCTCCGAAACGCATTGCGAGCTACGGCAAAGCGACGAGAATGCTCAAAACCAAAGCAGAAGTTTTTCCTTGAAAGAGAAGCTAACAAGCCGTCTGGCTCGCTCGTCATGATCCCGTATCGGAATCAATGTGGGCCATCGTCTTGAGACCCATCACCAAACCACGCCGGAGGAAGCTCAGAGTTTTTTCTGAGTCTGTGATCGCGCCCCGAGACGCATGGCGGCCTATGGAAGGCGCATCGCTTCGGATATCTGATCTCCGAAGCGATCATTCGGCGAACAGACCCCCGTGCCATCAATGATTGAAAGCACGTGCTCGCATTGCGCGCATCGGAAACTTTGGAAATCCCGAAAATAGCCCGCGTTAGTCTAATATCACCACATCATGCTCTTGGAGGCATCAAGGTGAAAAATTATCGGATACGGAAAGTTCGAAATCACGATTGAATACAATGTCCCCGTCGCAGAGAGGCTCTCCAGTCCTCCATATGAGCCCCATACTTTCGGCATGCTCCAGCCGGCCATGAAGACGGGAACCCCACGGTTTTCCGCGCGGGCGACTGACTCGGATCGAGCACGGACGGGTTCTAATTCGAGGCTCATCGTTTTTCGAGTTCTCCCGGAGCCAATGCCCTCGATTCTGTCGAGGAGAGCGGCTCAGCTCGATGGCATGCCACAAAATGGGCGCCTTTGCGTCTCATAGAGCGAGTCCGTCGGGGAAGCCCTTCGTACTTCGGACCAGCTGATTGCAAGGAGAAGGAGCTCGTGCGAGCCGCCGAACTCATCTACGGAACTCTTGCAATGCCCTCCGGTGAATGGTTGCCACAGCGAACTGACGAGCTCGACGTCGAACGAGCCACAGCACGAGCACATCTCCCACGTTATCCAGGATCGTCTCCTCACAGATGAAGCCTGTCGTGTCAAGGCGGAATAGGATCTGTTTCATTTTCCACTCAGGTTCGCCACGGGATTGATCGTCATCTCGCGGAATCACTATCGATGCTGAATAATGACATCATGACGGAGATCGGGTAGTTCGAGCTCCGAGTCGGCAGAAGACCCTGGGGCGATGCGAGAATGCCTCGGAACGCCTATCGCAAGTTTCCACTTCCGCCAATGGATACGACCAATGCTTGCGGCGCTCATTGCGGACGCTGCGTCAATTTTTAGAACGTCGGTCATTGATTCTGTTACATTGTTCATTGTTATGTGAAAAACACGGCTGTTACAGATTCGACTGAAGGCGGCCGAGATCGCCCGTGTTCCACGCCGCCGCCGTGGCTGCCTGCCAGGACGACATAGCGCTGGAAAACGCTGGCCGACGTCGTAGGCGGGGTCAGTGACCGGCTCACGTCATCGATGTATACTAGACGCTCTGCGCAAGCTGCAAAGGCAGGGATCCGCTCGAGGTGGAAATTTAAAACGACCTCTCACAATAGACCTGCCGAGGAATGTTACCATCCGCTCGCGAGCTGTGCGGATGATCCACGGCGAGCTTGAGAGAAACTCTCCGGGAGCAAACTCCGTTTCAGGGAAATTCGAACGCGGGACCGACATTGGTCTCTGATTTTCCCTATCGAGACTGAATCGATTCGACGAGCTTGATCCGTCATGGAACGGGCAATCGGGCGTTTCTCCAGTCGAGACTGAAGGTCTTCATTGACAGAGTTTGACGCGGGGAATTCACTTCGCTCAACTCTCTACGGACGGGTCGAACTTTGAATGTAATCCGCTGAAATTCCAAGGAGCTCGATCCATCGCACGAGATTTCCCAGGCTACACGATCACCTGAGCTGCCTACCCCCTGGAACACCGAATGTAGAAAACATTCCGACTCGTTATCAATCGGTCGTTTTCTCGTTTCCCTCGTTGAACATCTGCATGCTTGGCTTGGCAGATATGCGAGACGATGTGAATTGCGAAGGCGTGAATAAAGATTGCAGGGTGCGAACAAGAATATTCAGATATACATATGTCGTGTCATCACGAGCAAGCGTTGACCTCCGTCCCGTCGTCGTCCACGTAGGTATACGGCGAGTCGTGCCGGCCGGCCGACTAGCAAACGGAGAATGCTTTCTCCGGCAAAACGAGAGAAGCTCAATATTCTTCTTTTCGACACCAAAGAAAAAACAATAGAGTCTGGCGCCAATGTCTCCTACAAGCTCCTCGAGAATGTCGTCGACTGGCGCTTGTTTTACTGCTGTCAGCTCTCCCGCCTATGTCGACACGTTATAATGCTTCGAAACATCGAGACAATCGAGTACAGTTCGAGAGAAAGAACGAAAAAACACAGGGAACCCCGAGATAGCGGCAACTTATCTACAACCTGACTGGCACGCCTCTCGCTGGCTCCGAATGAATGCTTTTGGAATTCCCAACCGAGACGATTCTCCCGGAGGAGATCCGTCGGAGACGTCAAGTCTTACTTAATCAGAGTTCAGAATGGCTCGGGTCCCACAAAAAAATCAAAAAGCCCCCATGGGCTCAACGCCATGGACGCCGGCTCAAGCATCATGTTCCTGTAGCCATACATGATTCACTCGCGTAAAGATTTCTGCCGGGATACCGACGGTGGGACGTTCCTGTTCGTTCGCTACCCATCGACCAACTGACCGGACCCGATTCACAACAGAGGGGGAGATGATGTGATTGCTTCTACGAATCCAGACAACCCCTTTCACGAGGATGTAGCAGAGAAGGGCGGCGGCGGCAGTAACGAGTCTTTCTTTCTTCGCTCAAGTCTCTCCGTCAGATCCACGATCTTCAAAATTCTGCGATTTCGTTGGTCGGCGATGATGATGACGACGACGACGACCTCCCGGACCTGTTGACCTCGGGGAGGCATTTAAACTTGGCGCCATTTTTAAAGCGACCCGTTGTTCCTCTCGCGATACCCACCCTTTATCCTCGTCACACATGTATGGCAGCAGATGGCGCTCATCCGACAGCTATCGACGAAGCGATTGGGATGCTCTTTGGGAGCGCTTGCGTCACTCGAAACAAGAGACTTCAACACTTGCAAACCTATAATAATTGTGCGCGCGGTCAACTGGATACGAGCGAGCGAGAAAGAGCGAGTTTTCGCAATGCTCGATCCACTCGTGGGAAGACCACGGGATCCGTCGAGCCGAAAGTATATCCCGGGTTCAAACCTGAATCGAGGTACAAAACTAACCCCCTCCCTCATTCTGAACGTTGCCTGTCCGAATGCAAGGCCCGGCTACACCTTAACGATGTTCCAGTTTGCAGAAATAATGCATTTGCCATCAGCTCACGTCCCCTACAGGTCTCAGCGATGAAACAGAGTCCCTATAATGTCTTTCTCGGGTCTCGAACACTTGTTCGGAACCAGCACACAACCGGTCGGAACCGCGGCCGCCCAATCGGGCGACGCCAGCTGATTTTCACAAGAACGACTGAGCCGAGATGCCCCACAATGCTAAGACCGTTGGACGCTTTCTTCTACTGACTGAGACTCGTAGGCAGGCAGGCAGGCAGGCGGACGGGCAGGCGGGCGGGCAGGCAGCTAGCTAGGCTTCTGCGACTGACGATGAGGACGACCATGTCGGTGGTGGCGGCGCGGCGTTGTCCCTATTCCGGCTGCGTTTCATTCTTCGAGTCTTTCTTGAGTTGACCAGACAGAGTGACGCAGATCAAGAGTAGGTAGCTTCTGAGCTCCCTGTATTCAATGAAGTCTTGGTGCATAGGCCGCGAGAGGTCATATGGTGTGGGGGGCAGCTACGCAGTTAGTCAGGCAAGCAGACCCTTTACTCGTTGGACGCTCGAAACAGATGGTGTCGCACGGGGTCGAGAGCGTTTTGGGGCATTTGGCCGTCGTCAGACCTCTGAGATCTGCTCCGAAAACCATACCGAGGTGTCAAACCTGGACTGGTCGGGACGAGATCCGCGCTACAGGGCGTGCGGACGAAAATTCAGGAAGCCGCTCCCGAACGAAGTCTCCCCAGAGAGATCTCCGTCTCGCCCCGGTCCGGTTTCGTATCCAGAATGGATAATGGGCCACTTGAAATTGAGCATGTTGCTCGACGGAATGTTGTTTCAAGGCTGCGCTCTAAGACAGCTCATCGGAGCATTTGGAAGAAGGTTTCCCCCGAAATCTGGGTCACGAGAAACGGCAACCTGTTCTCCGTCTGGCCTACTTTGAAGAGTTAGCAACAGCGCGCACTCTCGTATAGAGGAAAACAAAGGGTGCGCTGAGAAGCGGACAGCCCACACGTGTATAGCACACACACACACACGCGCGCGTATTTGTAACTAGCTTATATTGGTGATAAATTCTGTGAGAAATCCCCTGCTCGACGCTAGTTGAGAATTACAGAAGGGAGACTGTTCAGACACTCTGTTTTGTTCTCGCTTGAAGGGACGATGCTATTCGATATTTATCCTCGTCCGGGTTTAGATACGCTTCGGAGTCACGTAAAAAGAAGTCCGTGAGGGAGGAATCGGTACGCGGAATGGCTTCTGCGGTCACTTATTAGAATCGAGTGCAGCAGTCGACGCACGAGCCAACGATCCAGAAAGCTTCGCTGCACATTGATCTTGTCTTCTGTTTCCGATGTGTTGCGAATTCGAAGCGGCATGCGAGTGCGTGGGAACGAACGGAGCTTGACGGTGTCTTGGTCGGATGGATGACGCACAGATGAACTCTTGCATCGCCAGAAATCCGACACCTCAGGCGGAAGAGTTTAAAAGAAGTCCGTCCCAGGGAAGCTGGCGATCACCTTACAACAACCCGTCCCTTTACGGATACACGACACTATCCACCGAGAAAGCGGCTACTGCACCGCACCGAATGCCCGCAACGCCTCGCGACACGCAACAAGGAGGTACGCGCTCATCTCGAACATGTCCAAGCGCGCGGTCATTTGCGATGTGCATGCATATATGGAGTAGACCTTCGGTGATCATCATCGATCGGTATTTGGCTCGGAGAAGGCAAGGAGGATTCCCGACTTCCGACTTAGAACTTGGTTCCCGCTGTATTCCAAGGAGACTAGATTCCTGGACGGAACTCCGCCTCCCAACCCGTCGGGTTGGCCATCGTCGTCGAAGCCCCGAAAATCATGAGAATCATCGGTTTGTTTTATGAGTTTCTCTATCGATTTGGATCAAGGCAGCTCGAAAGGCATTTTTGGGAGCACGCCTCCAAGAAATCGCAGACAGGTCTTGTGTGCGTGTGTGATGAAATGGTCCCGGCTCTATAGAACTCGGTGGGTGATTTCTCCGTACGCGGCACGGGACCCGCTGAAAAGCCTTTAACTTCGGGGACGGTCGGTCGGTCGGATCCGACGGTCGCTCGGCCGATCGCTCGGATGGACGGCCGACTAGATAGATAGGTGGACGCACCGAAGGAAGAATGGACCTCCAGAAACCACTCCCCCAAACCCTCTACAACCGTCGAGCCCCAGAGTGTAGACGAGATCAACACACAGGGCACCTGTGACGCGACATTCCATTCGGATAGATCTCGGGCTCGCCACATTCGTTGCTGCAACCTGATTGCTCCTTTGTTCCGCTCGAGATTGTTCGTTTCAGACGTGGAGTTTGCACCGAGTTTATCGCGGTCTCATTGCCCCATCTCCGAGAGCCACGAGTCGGTCCCTGGCGCTTTCGTTCGAACCCCTGACTCGGTACATGTTCCCAGCGGGAGAATATTCACAGACGGGTTGGGAAGCTCGTTCAACATCATCATCTTGAATTTTGAAATTATTTCTCAGGGATCCTTCAGCTCGAAGGTAAGCCCCCAGAGAGCGGAGGATCGAGGAGGGACAAGCTCACCTGACATCGTGACCGGTAGTTGCTGTTGTCCTAGAATTCTCTCATCAAATCACCTATCCGGAACGGCACTCCAATGGATTCGCGCAGGAAAATGTCTCATCAGCTGATTCCCTGAAGCGGAGTGATTGCATGTAAACAATCACTGGCACCGCCATCCGATAGCGGCTGCAGGATCCGTCGGCGGAGTCTTCACGAACACACTGGTTCCTGAAGGAAGGAGATTCTCGTTGAGGAATTAATTCATGAAAATCATAAACTTCATCATTTAGGCCGGTCCTCAGGATCTCATGGTCCACGGTTTTCCATTGATCGAGGATCAGGATCCCACGGCGCGAAGTACGAAAATGGGAGAGAGAGACACACGGCATACAGACGGAAGAGAAGCATTCGAAAATCGAGCTCAATCGACACTTGATCCCCACGCCACAACGACTCAGGAATTGATGCGCATCCTGAAGATAGATGTATGCGGAGCTTTCGCTTTCGCTCCTCCTCAGAGCGTGAATTCCTGGGGACAAGTCATTACGCTGTAGATTGGAGCTCAGTCGCTTGAATTTATCTGAGATGAAGAAGTAACAGATCGTCCTCTCATCTATGACTGCTGTGTGTTCTCTCGTCCGCCGGCTCGGTCAACCGTTCTCGAGCGACCTCGAGTCGGACCGGCGGACAAACAGACTGGAGAGCGAATACTCCTCCAAACTCCAGACTGGTCCGGTGTATGACTGGGTAGACAAGAATTCCGGAATGCATTCCGAGCGTCGCCCGCCGTCGCCGAAAACGCTGCCGACGAGCATGACTGAAGATGCGAGAAGAGAAAGGATCAATGAATAACCGCGGTTCCCACAGAGATAGTTTTCCTGAAGAGGGGAAATATTTCTCTCGAGTCGTCGGCGAAGTCATTCAATCTCTCGGGGAGCGTTCGGAATTCTTTACTTCCGGGAACCGGCCTTTCTCCGTATATGAATGAATACCGGGCATTGGAGCCAGAGACTTTTCCATCAATCGATCCTGTTATCGCTCGGAGAAGTCTCCCAAGTCGATGGACCGAGATGGACCATATATCAGACGACGCGCATTGCAGGTCTAGAGGAGGTTTACGGACAGGATCTCAACGGCGGAGTTCCGACCCGGGTGTCTAGATCGAAGAGAGCGTATCGTTCTGAAGTGATTCTCCTGCGAAGCGAGCAGTTTAATTGAATTGAATCCGATCCCGGAGTCCGTGAGAAAAGAATTTTCCCCGCTTGGATTCCCATCTCGCTCTCACTCACCAAGTACCGACCTGTTTGTCGGCCGACAGCAGCAGCAACAGCGATCACCACCCCGCTTCTTGAAACTATAGCCAGCGGCGGCAAATCTGAGCCGAGAGCAAATACGGCCTTCGACGTCGCGGCGCTAGAAACAACTTTCTTCTCTTCTCTCATCCGCGAACGTCATTCTCTCAGCAGCTGAGCGCTCCGGTGGGCGCGAGGATGCAGCCGAACGCACGAAAGCACCCGCCGCCGCCGCCACCGACAAGCGCTCAACTTCCCCCAAATTTTCATTTTCCCGCCAAACAGCGGGCGCGCGCGCGCGCCAAGTTTCGGAGGTATCCCTGGCTCGCTAGAACGGGATCAACGCTTCCCCAGGCGCAGCATGTTCCCTCTGATGTGCGCATCGCTTGTGGCTCTGGTCGAGAGGTGCGCCGGATAGGGGAGCGCGAGCTCGAGAAGAATCGATGAGGCATGCCTTTGGCGATCTTTTGAAGACTCTTCTGCGGTCCTCGGATTCCTGACTATTCCGTTGGTAACGGATGCTCTCGGAGCGCAAACGTTCTCTTCGATAGGAGGGCCCGTCGGCGAGGAATAATCATCGGTCCGGCCATTGGACCGATCTGAGGAGTTCACGTCTTCGCTCGCAGGATATGCGAAAAAGACGTGCGCGAATAAAATAGAGTTTGAGCTCAGAGCCCAACTCACGATGCCGGACGACGCACAAGTACGGAACTCCGAGCGGTTCGGCGAAAGATGAAGAAATAACGAACCGATCGTGATACATCTCGACACATTCCGATGAATGAGCCCTCGCATTTTTCGAGGTCATGCCCAGAGCCCATCGCTTCTCCGATCAGACGGAATGGATGCCAAGCGATGGAGGAAGCCGCAAAAGTTGATGTTATGACAATGCGCGGTGCGCGAGTCAACAAAAAAAACGATCTCTTTTCTTTGACCAAGTTTGAAACATTCTTTCGACTTCGAAACAGCAAGCCGATACATTGTTATTCGTTTCCTCTAGTTGTTTTTCTTGTTAACTCTTTGGAATCGTTTCCACGACCGCTTGGGAAAAGCAGTGCATGTGCATAAGGGCGGTCTTTTCTTTCTTGGAATCCAGCTCCGCCACCGTCGGCGTCGCCGGACCGGTCAATCGGTCTGATCTCAAGGCTTTCCAGCCAGAGTGCAGACAATGCGGGAATAGATAAGTGAGATTCACGGTAACCTCAACCGAATGGTCATCTCGCTCGGATGAAACATCTAGCGTCTGAATTCTTCGGCGGATTTCTCGCCGCTTTCGTTTGCCGAATCCTAGCCGAGCATCCCCTCGAGAGCTTTGCTCGGACCAGAAATCCCCTCATCGGAGTCTTTCGAGATCCCCGGGCATTGCGCCCAAGCCTCCGCACTCAAATAACGATAGCCGAGAGGAAAGAGTGAAGCGATGGTTCTGCTCGTCTGCTCCAATCTTCAACCATGCATTACGACCCTTGATTTTAGGTGTGGCGTCAAGCGACGTGACGGCTCTCAAGCCCTTGTCGTACTATCGAACGTTTTCAGCTTGAAAGCTGTCGTCGATGAGCACTTTTACGCGATCACTGCGCCTGACTCCGTGGGAGCAATTGAAAAGCGAACTCTCCGCTCGTTGAAGATTTGATCACGGAAAAAAAACTCTAAATTCGAGGACTGCTCCTTCCTACGACCCCCCTTCCCCCTCCAGTGGACCTCATGGCCGGGCTAATGATTATCAAACCTCCTGGAGTCATTGCGTAAAGCATTTAATGTGTGATACTAGAATACTCAATTTTCCTCTCTAATAAATGGAATCTCATTTATTGAAACATTTTTTTCAATACTCAGCGAGAGAGATCATGGGGCTCAATATATTGATTGCAATTCTCTGAGATGCCCCTTCCCCTGTTCGACTTCGAAAAAGTTCCATTATTCCCCGTCATTGCTCAGCACCGTTTTTCCTTTCTGAGCTTCCGAAAATTCCTTCTCGAGAACCGGTCGGAGTGATTTCAGGTACCTTGCAAGGGTCATCGCGCAATTATTCGCATCGACCTTCTCTGATACCGAGGTATCTCGATTTCTGATCTCTAAATATCCATGCTCGATAGTGGACATGGTGAACATAACATTGTAACACACTCCCATCTCGTCACAATCAGCGAAATATTCCTCCTTGTCACTTTCTCCAAGTTCTCTATAGTATGGCAAGACACTGATACCGAATTTCTTCAAAATCTGAATCAAGTTTTCCGCGTTTGTTCTCATGACTCGCGTTAGGCTTCCCACAGAAACCTGGAACGGAGCCAGCTCGTAATGAAGATGGAGTGACTGTCTGCCATGTTCTCGTTGTACTGACGAGTCTTCCAACAGACATCTCACGCCTTCGTCGAGGTTCACAGTACACGTGATCAAGTTCCCATCGTTTCTTAGATCTACTGTCTCTAGTTCAGAATTTTCCTTGTACACGATTCTACAGAAATTCTCGTGGGTTTGAGCTTGGAACATCGTACAGTCGTACGAATGCCGTTTCCACCATGAACGCCTGTCTCGGATCCAATGATCGAACCATTGGATGCGAGTGCCATTCGTCTTCCCATCCATCACAAAATGGTGTTCGAGACGATCTCGTTCAACAACTGCGACACCGAGCGGCGCCGGCCTGTTCGGAGGAGGCTTCTGCTCGAGGAGCAAAGTCTTCAGAGTGTCCCGATCGCCGAGAACCGAGTTGGACTGCGGGGCGAATAGGAACGAGTTCAGCCATTGCGTCTGAAAGTTGTGGCGGAGTCGGAGCGGCAACGATGCCCTCAGAGTGCTCTGCGTCATCTCCTGCAATGAATTACGATCCGTCCATGAGCCAAATCCCTCATTACTTGACAATCGGCGAAACCACAACGAAGGAAATCGATGCCACGAGTTGACAGATATCGGCGCAGTTATCCTGTCGCTCGATGTATGCACGGCGCACTGACCCTCTGACGCAGCATTTTCCCAGATGGAGAAAACTACGGACGACTAGACAGACTACCACGGAAAACGGCAGCAGTCCAGAAGGGCTTCGGAGCCATCATCGGAGACGAGTGAAATTCGCGAGCAATATATCTCGGTGGGGTCTTTCCGTCGTCGAGATAGACGGGTCAAGAAACGACAGGCAGAGCCGAATTCAGCTCCAAAACACTGCCGACTGGATCGGGCAGTACTTCATTTACGTTCACTGACTCGGCAACTGTCGGTCGGTCGGTCGCTCGGCCGTTCGTTCGCCGGCTGGCCGCCTGGCTCGGGTCGGCTAGCCCGAACTGGAAAGGAGAGGTCCCCTGTATGGACCGCGGCTTGCCACGAGCAGCGTCCCCTGCTATAAAAAAGGCTTTTGCCATTCCAAAGCTTGCCATTCCGTGTGCGTAGTTCAGGACTACATGTTGTCCAGTGTTGTGCTCGCAGTCGGCGTCGACGTTTCCCGCTCGGATACGCCTGTGGCCTGTTGCCTGCCGGAGAATGGCAAGCGCTCTGGAGTTTGGCTGATCGATCGCCTGTCAGGCGGTGACGATCAGCTGGAGGAGAGCAGTGAATTTCTATCATCTCGATGCAAAAGCTAAACCTACCGAGGAAGAATGGGAAAGCCGAGCATAGTGAAGTGTTACTCCAAAGGAACCGCTGATTTATCAGATACCGACCGACGTAGGAGAAGCAGGATACCAAGCCAGTCCATTGGACGACGGCCTCACAATCTAGCCTGGTTACATAATATTTGCCAAAGAACTCTTGACTACGTTGTTGACGGCGCCAGATAGCCAGCAGTCCCGTTCCATCTGTTCTTGCTGCTGCCACATACCTAAGTTGAGGACCGAATGACTGTGCACAGCAAGACACCACGACCAGCACCACTACCGTTGGCGACAACGACAACGCCGACTACGGCAAGGTCAGTTCCGATAGAATTATCGTTTTTCATGAGCAGTTCAGTCCGGACACGAAGCCGATGACGCCCGGAATGAGCCCACGAGGAGCTCCTCCGATCCACCGACGACGGTCTACGAGACGGTCCCGTCTCCATCGATTTCAACACCTCGACCCACTACCCAAGCGGCGCCCATGCCGATCGGGTTAATTCGTGGATTGTCGTCGTCGTACCGCTTAAGACGTAAACAGTTATTGGCCCATGCATCGTTATCGGGCCACAGAAGATTTTCGGGGCGACAGATGGCCACCCGGTGCTAGACTTCTGTTATTTTACGTTCTGACGGAAGGCTGACCGACTAGGTCCGGAC
Source organism: Galendromus occidentalis (assembly GCF_000255335.2). Taxonomy (NCBI): domain Eukaryota; kingdom Metazoa; phylum Arthropoda; class Arachnida; order Mesostigmata; family Phytoseiidae; genus Galendromus; species Galendromus occidentalis. The sequence continues at coordinate 2,128,801 of NW_003803602.1, forward strand.
TTCATTTTCGATGAACCCCTCCCGTCCGATTTTGACCGTGTGGTGCTACAACGCCGGGCTACCGTTGCAGATCCTCGATCCGGAGCCGTCATCGGACGGCGTCATGGTGCGCATGATGTGTACCATTCGAGTGGGAGCGCAGCGTTAATAGTCATCGGCGGGAGACAGTGCCAATAGATCGACGAACCTGTGGCCGCTCGGACGGATAAGTCTTCTCGGACCCGATGCATTCAGAAGTTATTCATGTTCAGCATTCGTCGGTGGATGTCCTCTGGGAATAATGGAAATGTTCTGTAGCCAAAGCCGAATGAAAGAGTCGGGAGAGAGGAGGTTGACTTCTCTTTCCATGAGAGGTCGCTCCGTTCTTTCAGCTCTTTTCGCGCTGAACCGCGGCGAGTGCTCAGTTCCTTTTTTTGGGATCTAGCAACATGTCCCTATAGCCCCACGGACTCGAGAAACAAGAGAAGAACAGGTCGCCAATCACCACTCGACTGAGTTCGCTGGTCGTGCCTGTCATCAGCTCTCCCGTCTCTCAGTTCCTGTTCGTTGTGTGTGGTTCGTTCCGTTTCAAATCCCGACCGATCACCGTCAGAAGATCAATCGTTAACCCCTCGAGCGAGCTCGCCGACTCCGCTCGAGACCCGCAGCCGCTATAACGCTCTCGGAAACCTCAAGTGTTGAACTCTCTGTTAGTGCTAACCATGGATCTACTGTGCATGGAGAAACCCGACGCCGCCGATGGACAGTACCTCCAAGTCATGGACCGACTGTCGTTCAAGGATCCGGCGATATTTCAATCAAACGAATCCAAAGTTCTCGATCGCTTGTTGGAGCTAGAAAAGCATCAACAACGGGGTGCCGTGGATCCCGAGCTGTTCGGTAAAGTCCAACACGAGATCCAGCCGAACATGCGCCGTATCGTCTCCAACTGGATGCTCGAGGTAAGACGAGAGTCATGATGACCCAATTGGGTTCGTGTGAGAATTTTCCTACGCGAGCTCGATACCCAGAACGCACATGCCAAATAAATGTAATCGATCTGACAATGATGATTCCAATGCACTCGATTATTATGGGTCGGTATTCGTGAGACGGAGAATATTCCCAGAACTTACCCAGCTCACTTCTGCGACCCGGAGGAGCGCGCAAACCAATAGCCTAGATATGGGGCTCGGAACTAAGCCTATTTCAGGCCCGCGCGTTCCGCTCGATCTCGGTCAGAGGGAGCAGCGAGTTGGGGCTGTGGGCCAGGACACCGCTCCGAAAGTTGGGGCTGGTTGGTAGCCTGTTCGACTGGTTGCTTGCTCCGTCGATTCGTCGTACCACCTGCCGCTGCCATGGCACTACCCCAAGCGGTGTGATTACATCACTACCGGCTGGTTGGTTGGCTGGCTGGCTGCGTGCCTGGCTGCCTCCTATCCGCCTGGATAGCTGGCGAAAGTTCTCTTTCGGGGGTCGCTCGTCGATCCGGCTCCTCTACATGGTGCGCCGGTCCCTCTGCGATAGCTGCTCGGGGGGTGGGGGATTTTGAAATCGCACAGCAGTATCTCGCTCCATTGATGTTGATGTTAATGGTCCGGAGATGGACACCAGCCTCCCTTCAACATACTGATCATCATGCCGAACAGCAGCGGCATGACTCCCATTCTCGTGGCCGTAGATGGACTCATCGAAAAGTAACTGAATGAACGGAACCAAGAAGAGAGGTCCGACGCCGACTCGCATTAAACAAATGGACAAGGCCCCCTCGTTTGGACTTTTGCATTGATGGGCATCATCATCGGCGAGCAAGTGAGCAGCTTGCCAGCTAGCCTGGCCGACTGTCTGTCTGTTGGTAAGGAGCGAAGGACTTAGGGGAGGCACGGATCTCTGCTAGCCTTCGTCCGGATTCCGTTCCGCGAAGTGATAACAATCAGGGAAACAATGTCGCTAGAGCAAGCAATTATTCTCTACGCCCAACTTCAACCATTGAGGCGATTTACGACGTGATTCGTCGACGTGTTCGTCGGCGTCGTCGAGGGCGACAAATCAGCAACGACATCATTCGATACATGTAGGACAGCGACGACCGAGCCGTCGACCTGCAGCGCGAGACGTCCTAGAAACTTTCGGTCTTTTCTTGATTTCCAAGGGCGTCGTGTTCGCTCGATTCGACCGTCGTCGCTCTCCCGATATTCGTGCGGCGAACTCTCCGGTTTCGGACAAGTCAGCAAAGTCTCGTGAGGGTCTCGAGTTTCCACCCACACAACTAACGAAAACTTGGCGTCGTAACAAGCGGAAACTACGTGTAGCAGAGGAAAACCTCCCGACCGCCGCCGCCGCCGCCGCCGCTCTACCACTCGAATCCGCCAGCCCCATTCACGGTCAAAGCCATCGATTCGCTCAGCATTCGACTCGGTTTGCTTCTCCGTCCTCCTCGAAAGAAGCGAATTCCAGCCGTCGTCGCCAAGGATTCGCGCCGCCATAACCTTCGATTCGACGCCTAAAACGAGTTGCCGCAGGTTGTACACGACGGGAAGGGTACCTTGAGGAGATCGCGTCAGGCAAGCCCCGCGTGTTATCTTTCGTTCTTGGCTCTCTTGGTTTTTCTACTTTTCTTTCAATCGTACTTGAGATTGAATTTCCGTCTTTGACTCGTTTCGTTGTTGAGAAAACAATGGCTCTTATGCGTTTCGAGATATATGTGCAGACGAATCGAGAGAGACTGAGGCGAACAAGACCACGATTGCTCGTTGGGCGAATGAACCCACGGATGGAGACGAAGAAAAAAAACGCCGGATTATGAGTAGAAGAGCAAGTCGGAGGCAAGGTCTTTCGGATCGACTCGGGGGGAAGGACAACGGACCGGTCGCTCGGCTTGCCCGCCGGCCAACCGAGTTCGTCCGAAGAGTTTTCAGTCGGAAGACGCAATTCCACCGCAGATCGATGAACTGGCCGACTGCAGGCAAGGAAGCCGAAGGCAATTGCATAATGCGCTGGAATGTCTGGCGCAGCACTTGCTGCTGACGTGGATGTGGTCCCCATCACCCCAGAGGCGGGCGTCGGGCGGGTTGGCTTGGCTGGCCGGCTTTGCGTAGAACGCGTCCGATTGGCCGCGCAGCTTCCCGCCAAAAACGTTCGCCGCTTCGCGCGCGTTTCGACGCGCGCCCTTCAAGGACCTGTTCTGTCCCACGCATAATGAGTCGTCGACGACGACGACGCAATAACAGCACACTTAGACCGCCGAAAGCGTCGAAACGTTCCGGGCCTTATTTTCATCGTTCGGCTTTCGGCACTAAATTTCGATTTGGGGCTGTTGGAAGCATCCGAAGGTGAATTCTCTTCGATCGCCGGCGCGTGTTCCACGGCCGCGATCTTCGGCGAGCTTCAGGTTGCGGACGATGTCGAAGGATCCAACAATTGAAACAAACCGAGCGCAGGGCATAGCTATGATGGTGATGATAATCATGACGACCATTACTAGCATCATGACGACACCGATAATATCAGTGGCAGCAGCCACACTAGCAACAGCCGCAGCAAATAACACTCGAAGATACTACGAGGAAGAAGAGCACACTTAAAACAACGAGAGCCCGGAATACCAACGTTTACAAGAATCCACAGTCGACCTCACAATTACGGCCGTTTTACGTTGGATACGTGAATGGGGACATTTAATTTTTAAATCTCCACCGTCCGCCAGCGTAGTGGATTCCTGCCGTTGCCGACAGTTTAAATGTCCCTACGGTATTCGCTTTCGGTCGTTCCGCGGCCGGCGTCGACGATCCAAATTGAAAAGTCACCTTCGGAAAACGCGTTTTCCGGAAACGAAAATTAGCTGGCCACTTCGAGCGTCCGGGGAAACGCCTAACCTCAGAAAATCAAAAGTAATTTCCCACGGGAAGCCTCTCGGAATCGCTATTGAAATTTATCATCCGATCCCCTTGACTGAAGCGCTTGTCGAACCGCCTGTTTCGAGGGAGGCTCCACCGTGGCTTTGTGTCGGGTTTCGCTTGTCTCCGGATTGTTTCCCGGCGCGAGAAAGTCGTCTCGTTCGAGCAAATCAAAGTGTAGAGATCGGCTACGACAATGGAGAGATCGAATGTTTTCACGTGGTAACTTCATTTCACAGGTATCCGACACCGAGCTCTGCCGTCCCGAGGTCTTCCCTCACGCCACGTCTCTTATGGATCGCTTCCTCAGTAAGATTAGCGTCCACAAGAACCACTTGCAGCTGTTGGGTACCGTTTGTCTGTTGCTGGCATCCAAGATGCGCCTAACGCGTCCGCTGACGGTCGAGAAGTTGAGAATGTACACCGATTACAGCGTCAGTCGGAAGGAGATTCTGGTGAGTGAAATCGCTGATATTTCACCTCGGGGACATCATTCATTTCCAAGCCAGCGTTCCCATCGGAACCCTAGTCGCTACGAACAGATTGAGACAGAAACATTCCACCGAAGACACGCCTCAGACACGAAACCCGAAACGGTTCCCTTAACGGCAACAATGACGTCGACGACGACGGATCTCCGTCACACGTTCTCGAAAATCCACAACTACTCCCCGGATGGAATTTTCTATTCATCTTCCTTCTCATTTATCTATCTGCTTTCGAGGCCAGAGAAACAAAAAAAAACCTCTTGTTCATGACGATCGAGAATCGTAGTGCTTGGATCCACGGGCTTACCACTCGAGACAATCGATACAAACACGCAGACGCGCACGGAGAGTCCTGCGGACTCCAGCGCCCACTCGAACTTTGAGGTACTCGAACAATATATTGATCACCCGAATGACGAACAAACAAAACGACGACCGAAACATCGAGAGCGCGAAAGCCGCGGAATCGATCTAGCGAAAGCGAGCCACCCGTACCCGGGAGCACCCTGCGAGTTCATGAGAGTCATCGTGAGCGGGGTGGACGGGGGCAAACGAGCAGAAAGAAAAAAAATCGATTCTAGTCCATAGTCGAGCCACGTGGTAGATACACCGGATCTGACCGGTCGGCCGGTCGTCCAGCCGGTCCATGGGCATCGTACGCGTCGGAATTCCAAAATCCGCTCAACCTGTTCTAGACTTTCGCGCATTCTCGAATTTTTGCCGAGGGGCCCTTAAAACACTGAGTAGCACCAGCGGCCGCCTATGGGAGCCTGTCGAAGCCGCCGGGACAGATCTAAAACAATAAAAAAAAATCACAAATATGCAATGCTCTTCGGTCTCATGCATCAAGTTGATAAAAATGCAAATTCTGCAAATCATCATGAGCACCAACAGCGGCAGGAGCGAAGGGTCGTTTGTTGCGCGCCTAGCTGCTGCTGCTTTCGTTCGTCGGTGGGTCGGGCGGGCGGGCAGTCGGTCGGTTGGTCGGGTGGTCGACTGCTTGGTCTGTGTTTTCCGCGCGCGCGTTTTCACATTTGCCTCGACCGCAGTCGTTGTCTATAGCTCCATTCGTTTTGAATTTCTTATCGACTCCCTCCTTGCCTGCCTGCCTCCTGCTCGAGCGGCAACTACCACCCAGATTCTCGGTTCGTCTCTCCTCGAAGCTCGTTCGTTCATTCTCCGCTTTGTGCGGAGTTGAAACAATCCGAGTTCGTTCCCGGTCCACGAGGATTTCGAGCGAGCGGGCGAACGACCGCTGCTGCAAAATTCCGATTGTCGAGAATCGAGTCAACGAGTGAGCGCGCGAACTAGCGAGCGAGCGAGCCGTCAGGCATGTCGTGGGTTCGTCGTGCGGTGATGCGCATGCATGTATGCATTTGAACCGTGAAGCTCTTCGGGGTCTCCACGGCTCCTGGACGACTCAGCGGAGAGAAAAAATACGCGACATTTGGCTTCTGGATGAGAACGAGATGAATCAGGGGGTCTCGCGCTCGTCCCGCGATACCATACGCTCTGCTTTGCTCTTAATGTCGCTGTAGCCGACTCGACCGACCGCCCGACCGACCGACCGACCTGGCCAGCAAACGACATCAGGTCTAGATGTGTGCATCCGGCGTAACGGGACAGGTGCACGCTAACCTTCTAGTGCCTGCATCATCATCATCACCACCGTCGTTGTCGTCGCCGAGGGCCACGAAACACTGCCCGGATGGGCAGTGTTTGCGTACAACTAGCGGGACGACAGCGACGGGGCTGAGTTTCAATGGACAGCCGAAAGACTCAGCGGTAGGAGGGGAGCTCAAGGTGACCGAGAAGGACAGAGCCGAGAAGTTCCAATCCAACACTCGGGAAACTTCGAAAGTCATTGTTCTCGACAATTACCGATTTTGAGCATCCCCTTTGCTCGAATCCTTTGTGGATTGACGACGACCGACGGACGGGCGGACGGATCGATCTGTGCCCCGGCCTGCATGGTGTCATCGTCATCCATGAAAACCACCTGTCCGCAACGTTTCCAGTACGTCGACAAATAGGGAATCTACGAACGCGGAGAGTTTCTCTATTGAGTTCTCTCTTCCCTTCCTTAGTCAAAGGCCAAATGGTTCTATTCATGCAGAACTGGCGCCTGAATTCTCTGTAGCACAGGAACCTGGCGAGCGGGCATTCGCCGAACCGCCAACGCCGAGATCGAAAATACTTTTTAACGAACTCTGAATCGTGCCCCCGACGCGCTTGAACAAACCAAACATACTGATACGCGGTAGAAAAGAAAAACGACATAGAAATTCCGGAGACAGGCGATTTCGTAGCCGTAGAATCCGTTTGCGGCCGACACGACGCCGACAACCTCCGCGACGTCGATTAGGATGGTTCATAGAGCGAGCGAGATCCTGAGGGAAAAATGGAATTCCCCGCTTTGAAGAGCTCCAGACCCGGTATTCCAGCCCCAGCAGATATCAAAGTCTTCGGAGGCCAGCAGCCGTCACCAACCATATGAGTATCGTCGTCGTCGCCGTCGTCGTCAATTTCGGTATCCAGATGATCAGGTGGATCCTCTCTCCGTTCTCTACTCGCTGTTTGTGACTATGCATATGTCTTCGATCGAATATAGATCACGAATTTAGCGAGGAAGACGAGCGGCAAGTCTAATTTGACGTAAAACGTCCGCTTTTCCGCATGTGTTCGACGGAGCACGTTACTCGCCTCAGCAGCGTTCCACGATTGTGAGCCTGATGCCGCATTGGCTAGCTGAGACTTGTCATATCGGTTGGAGACCGGAGTTTTCCTTTTTCTTTTTCTCATTTGGGTCTCTTTCTGCTCTCGCTGACTGTTTTTCCGAAAATGTTCTTACCTAATGTTCGGTCTCGCATAATTTGAGCCGCTTCGGTCGCAAGTAAGGCCCGCCTCTTCAAGGACCCTGGCCTTCCACTGGCAAGATGGAACAGCAGCAATACATGCGGCCGAGCACGCTCGCTTGCTACGTTGCTAGATCGCACAAATAAACAGCGCGAATCACAGAAACTCTCGGAATCCGATTGCAGTGACTCTCCTTGTAGAACAACAACAACCGCAAGCTCAGCAACAGCAGCGGCAACGTTAGCAACAATTACAGGAATGATGAGAGAAAAGGAATAAGAGAGCTTTCCGAAACGATGTGGTATTTCGTTCTAATCTATGCAAGAAAGCCCTTTAATAATTCCAATCCTTTCGCTTTCAGGAATGGGAAATGCTGGTTCTATCGAAGCTAGATTGGCAGACATCGCTCGTCACGGCGAACGACATGCTCGACCACCTCATTCACCAACTCCCATTGGACAGCCAACACCAACGGCAGAAGGAGACTTTACGGAAACAGGCCCAGACAGTCATCGCGCTAGCAGCCACCGGTAAGCATCGAGGTTTTATTTTATTCCTTTCTTCACAAAACCTAGGAGTAACCCGCGAAATTCTCGCCGGGGTCTCAGATAGTATTTTTTTTCTTAATTATATCCAATCAGCAATCCGGTATCGCGCGCTGCTCAGATCGTCATCGGGGTAGTTCAAGAGACGGACGATTAGACGGGAGCTAGCGGCACACACCGAGTGAAACTGTCGAGAGTTTTTCTGGCTTGGCGGTACTTTCGGCCGTGCGTATGTACAGCTGCCGACGACATGCCTGAAGTGGGTATCACGTCGTCGTCGTCGCCGTCTCTTTCGCCGGATCGGCAGGCGATGCCTGTGACGGCCGGCTGCCGGAGCGGTGGCGGGCGGCAATAGCGGGAGCGAAGGGAAGAGCGAGCGCTCTTTTGGGGAAACTGGTTTCTTCTGAATCAGCTTCCGTCTCGACCACTTCGTTCGATCGCGTAGTAAGCGCGCCTGCTCCGCTCATTCATTCATTCATACATCGAACGGCTGAGAACACCGAGCCGAAAAGGAAAGCGAAACGCCTTTTCAACGCTAACCCTCGGAGCAATGATTGCTCATTCAGGAGCGAACGCGTCGAATAATAAGAGATCTGATCGGCGGTGGATTACACGAATGTCCTAAAGTTGATCACGATACCGATTATGATAACACGATAAATGATCGAAGTGATTCGACTCGATGGATAGATCGATGTGAATCTTTCTCGAGCCCCCCAGGGGCAACTCGCACCTCGTCCATTGACGACATGGCTCCGCATCTCGCGCTGGAGATTAATTTAAATGTCGCAGACGAAGCTCAGTCGGGTGATAGGAAAGCACGATCTAATTAAGATATCGGTGTCAGTGAGATAGCATCGACTTTAAATGTATTTGAGGCGGTGATGTTGTCTGAACTCGGGTACAAGGTGTGGTACTTGGGTGGTGAGCACCGATCGCAGTAGAACAGTAGCTTGAAGTGGAGCGATTGGGAGGAGCCAGTGAAGACGTCAGTGAGGATCTCGGCAGTCACGTCAGAAGCGTCAATTCTCGTTCTGTTTTCTCTTCTTTTCCTCAATGAGCGTCCGTCTTATCTTAACTGAAAAAAATCGTTGCCACCGCCGCAATTGACTAGCGTTGGAGCGATTGAACGGAAACCGGCCGGCCGGACGGCAGACTGTTTAGTTAGTCATGAATGACCGCCGATGACTAGCTTGAAGCTTGCGGTAGCGCCCGTTACGTCAAATGCATTCGGTGCCGATGATAATGATAAGATGCTCACGAACCGCCATAATCGCTCGTCCGAGTGTACTTCTCCGAAGATCTGAACGCCGTTTGAGCAATGCAGACAGTTTGACCGGGTTCCGGTCGATTCCAACGGTTTCTTCGACTTGGTATGTTTTTTCTTTCGTGAGCTCCGAGACAGTTAAGATTTTTTCCTTCCATTGAGGGCGCCCGACGACGCACTCGCTTACTCGTGAATGCCAGCTGCCTGCCCTCGGAGTAGTGGACGATTTCCTCGTATGCGTTCGTTCGTTCATTGATTTCATTCACTCTCAGCGAGTGAGCGAGCAAGCTAAGCAGTCAGTCGCTGTACGTCGACAAGAAGAATGGTTTCATTGAGTGAAAGAAGTTTCGAGACCTTCTGGTCGCAGACTAAGATGCCCCAACATTCCTTGGCTTTGTACAAAGGTCGCCGTTAGGGATTCAAAGTCGGTCGCTCCTAGAAAGTCTACCCTAGCCGAGTTCGGCCAGAGCGAACTGTTGCAGCAAGCTGTTGGTGGGCTCGCAAGTCGGCGTTTTTTCGCGAACCTAAAAACTAGGTCCCGTTTCCGCTATTTTGTCCGCTGTCTCAAGATCAAATCCGAGTCGTCCTGAGACGCCACTCGTAGACATGCGAAGAAAGAAGGCGAACGGGAGGAGAAGCAGACCATCTTGCATACCTCGCATAGCTCGTCCGAGTCCCATGTGCAACCTGCCGTAGGTCTCACAGGATAGGCTCCGAGCTCTTTCAGGTCGCTCAGCGCGAAGAAAGCACATCCGCATTCCGCGTCGAGAGACACTGTTCGAAGTGCTTCACTTTTCTTGAGAACGGAAACGGAGATTTAAACGAGAAATTCCTCTTTTTTTTGCAGAGTTCGACTTCAGCCAGTTTTCGCCGTCGGTGACCGCAGCAGCGTCGATGATCGTTGCGTCGGCTTACGTCCTGCGGATTTCTAGACGACAGAAGTCAGATCTGATGCGATGGGTCCACCAGGCCGTCAGAGCAGATGAGGTGAGTCTCGTGCCTAAGCGTAGCCCGATCCCGATATTTCATTGATTTTCGCGAGCCATTCGGGACGATCGGCGCCTTATTGTTAACGAGCCTTTAGCTCGTAGACCTGCCGCCCGGGATTCTTAATCCGAAAAGCATGCGAAACTCAAATAAGAAGAGGTACAGTCACCTCACAGAGCGCATGATCGTCAGTATCGGTCCGGAAAACAGACCGACAGACGGGCGCATGGACGGACGAACAAACACACACGTTCACGGGCGCATAGACAGCCAGTCGACGCACCGATCGAGCGAGCAGCGAAGGGTTTTACCTCCAGCTGATACGTACGCCCGCGAAAGCGATGTTCTTCGCTCGCCAGCTCGTTCCGATGTTGCGTGAGAATTATCACTGTTAAGCCGCCACCGTCGGAGCGGACTGTCGTTGATACAGGCAGGTATGCGGCCGACAGTTCAAAGTTGGGCTGCACCGTCGAAGCCGCCCGACTTGCTAAAGCGGCTTCTTTGCGATACATTTTGTTCCTTCTGGTTGTTTCTCCGCCGCGCGTCCAACTCCATGAGTTGTAGGTATCCACTAGCCGAGCAGATATCGAAAATGATAGCCCACAGAATGGGTCGACGCACCGGACCGCTGGTCCATCGAATCTGCTCCCGGCGACCGACGGAGTGAACGGGCGGTCCCGCTATAAGTGCCTCGTATTTCCACAAATATCAAGTATGCAGTAGTGGCGGCGAGGCAATAATGAAAATTAATAATAGTGGACTCAATCAAGCGTACAACCGAGCGAGCCGGTGAGAATAAACGAGCGAACGGGTTCAATTTTCAAGGCGTGCCGCTTTAGACGGCGTTTAAGCCGATAAATCTTTCGCCTGTGTAGCAGCGACAGAGCTCGCTGGTGCAAGCGGATTTCGAGTTTCTAAGCCGCGCTACTCAGATACAAGTGACGAGGACATCCGCAAAGCGACCAAAAGGCAACCTTTATCAGTACTATTGGTAGACAGGCGGCGCCGTCGCCGTCACCGTTACATACGTCCACCTGAACAATTGCCACGTTTCGGACACTATTAAGTTCCAAACGATGATCAAATCATTTGAAGGCGAAGATCGGATCGAACAAGAGAACACGGGAAGCTGTCAAAGCTAGCTGAGCTGTTTTTGAAACGACCACCTCGGCACGCCCATAGTAATAGGGAATCCTTCTCAATTTCAGGTCGAACTGAAAACCTGCACCGAGAGCATCGATGAGTTCATCACGAAAAACTTCGCTCCGCAAGTTCCCCAAGAACCCTGCGGACCCACCGGAAGCCAAGAGTCGCAGCACCATAAAGTCAAAGAGGATATCCCAGTGGGAAGTCAAGGTCAGCCCGAAACGCCAACAGACGTGCAGGACGTGCTCGGTAACTTTTGAAGGGACGCGTGATCGTAGAAAGAAATCGCCTGTTCCGAGAGAAAAAAGAACTCACGAGGAAAACGCGGCGCCAAAGAACTCAACCAAGTCTGCAGTCTGTCGACGGTCAGATATCGCGTTCAAGTTTGAAGAATGAGAGCAGGAAAGACATGCCCTTCACCATCTTCCATTCGAACCTCTTTACGTTGGGAGCCACATGTACATATACACCCCAGAAACGAACGACTGGAATCAGGACAAGCTCAATCAATTGTGAGCAGTGCCATGCGTCTGTTCGTACTAAGCGTTGCCATGTCGTAATCGTAGCGTTGATCGGCTGCGTTGCTGTTCTACGGAAATGCCTTTATGTGCTCCTTTTTCCGCCGTCGAGGTCACATGGAACGCGTTCTCAAGACATCGGAGAGTCTGCTGGCCGAGAAATTTTCTTGCGAGAATGAGCATCACCACCGCTCGAACTCCATCTCGTTTGCTCTGCTGTCAAAGACTTCTCGACATCTGTATTTTTAACTAGTCAATACAATAAACACAGCAACAGCAAGTGGAGCGCTTCCACTGGGTGAAGACAAATGATTTCTCCCAGCGCCCGAGCGGCGGATGGCGATCGCCATCGTCCGCCCGACGCGGCGGTCAGCTTGAATCAGTCTCATTTCAGTGAGAATTTCGGAGCTCCTTTCTGTAAATACTTATCACAACGATGGGCATTCAGTTTCCGCTAGGATAGAGAAGAATTTAAATGTCAGCCACGTCGGTATTTAAACGCGTGACACGTACCCTCCAAAGAGATTTGCTCATCTCGTATAATGCATGATCATGTGTGATGGTAAACCAGTATTAATTCAGCCGATCCAGGGAAACAGTCGATAGGAAACAAGCTCCGCCCCGCGGACGAGATAGTTGAACGAATTCCCGAGCGGTTCACGTGAAGGAGCAAGCGTTCCGAATACCCTGTGGCATGATGGAGATTGGTCTGGACGTATAATTGCGTCTGGAGAGCATTGTAGAGGACGCGGGGAGGAGCGAGACGGCATTTTGTAGAGCGAGGTTCACTTTCTTGCGCGAACCAACTATAACACACAACTTTGCGAAGATATCGAAATCTGTTATTTCACGTACCCTTACAATTATATTTATGTACAAGAGACCCGTATTGCGGGCGAAAATGAAGAAAAAACCCACAGAAAATGTGAAAAAAAATCTTAAGCGAAAAACCTGATGCAAAAAAACATCGACGAAGAGATCGCTAGACGGAGAGAGTCTGGCGAGAGGAGGAGCATGCATAACGTGTATAAGAGTAACGAAAGTTCAAATTCGTACTTTCATTTGTGATAAAAGGGGAAACCTGAATGGAAGAAAAACAAACATAAAACTCCTCGGCTCCTGTTATAAGTATTATTTTATCACGCGTATTAAAGTTTTGATTGCGAAGCTCGCCGCAGAGGCATGATCGAGATACTGCGCAAAAAAAAAGAATTGCGACGATGAAGAATGAAAATGTTATGGATTGAAAGAGTTACAGAACGTCGAACCGAGATCATTGTGTGTATGTAAAGATGACTTTGTAAATATACCCGACTCAAACCGAACTGATTGTAATGATTCAGAAGCGGCGAGAAGAAAACTGCCAAAATAAATCGTGTTATGAAAAACTGAGTCTCCCGACTTATCCGTGAAGCCTCCGCGGTAGCAAGAAATAGCGGAATTTCCAGCAAGCCCCGGCGTTCCCTCGCTCGTACTCGTCCGCGAGGCGAATCAGACACGACAGGACAACGCATAAGCTTGCCGTAGCGCGACGCAATGCTCGAGCTCGATAGAGACATCGTTTTCGTTGCCGCAGTCAAACGTATCTGTAGAGGCTCTCGGTCGTCGGAGCACGCGTCGCCCCATTATCCCTAGGAAGAATCTATCACGGGCTCGTGACACATCCTGTTGTGGTAGAGTTGATCAATACGCGAAGACCGATACGGGGCGGAGAATCGCTCGCGAGAAAATGCTATCCGACAATCTCGTCCCAAATCACAATAGACACGCTGCCGCGAGAAAAGCCGTTCGTCGTCGGAACGCGACAGTATATCGGCACGCAAGTGAATTTCTGAACGCTGCCTTCCGACGTCCGCTCGTCCAACGAGACGAGCGGTCTTTGTCCGGTCTGCTTGACATTCTGCCGTTGTTCGCAACGCAAAACGCTTCAGAAATGCCGACCACCCGAAAGGGTTCAAGCAAGCGTGCACTTTCTTCTTTGCTTGTCGATTTTTTCTCCTGTTTCTAATTTATTGATGACTTCACGCACAGCAACCGAATCATCTCCGGTGGAAGACGAAAGCAACGACGACGTCGCAGCGAGCGGACTGAAAGAGCGAGTCAAAAGTACCGCGGTCTGCGGGAATGCGCATAATTTTTTCAGCGACTGCATTTTACGCCGACCCATGCTCGGAGCGATACCCGTCATTCATTCTGGAAATTTTCGCGGCCCGGCCGGCGTGGTCAGCTCATCGCCGCTGCCACACCGCGCCGATCGGAAAATGCAATCTGCGGAAAAATTTGCTTTAAAACGCAGTAAATTATCAAATTGACCAGTTTTGTTCCACAAGAGCCTCTCTGATGCCAATGCTGCCATCGATTGACCACTTTTCCTGTCATGCTATGCAGCGCGAAGTCGCGGCAAGGCAAGGCATTGCGAGGAGAGCCCTTCCGCTTTCGATCGAAGTCGGCGACGAGCAGCCGACGCGCTTTCGTTCATTATTATCTGTAGTATTATTATAATCATTATTATTATTTTCTCGTCGAGTCAATCGAGTCAATGTTTGGCAGAAGTTCAAGCTCTCCGCCATGTATTTGGCTGGTGAAGTAATTTATTCGCAGACAACGTAAACTACTCGGAGCCGCTCCGAGCGCATGCTTTCTGTTCCGAGTCCCTGCCCCCAGATAAGGAATCTTGTATTCACACAGAACCAGATGGAATCGGCGGAAAAAGAGGCAACTTTACCGGAAAGCGATGAATAATAATTCGATAAGCGACTCGTCTCGACAAGGAACGCAACGTCAGGGATGCGAAGCTGCGACGTTTCTCAATCTCTCCCGGTTGAACTCCGGAGTCGAAACACCGTATGCAGTTCCAGGTCAGTAGTGCATGAGCGTCTTGGTAATCGCGTCGGGGAATACATCACTGCAGTCGTCCGTCTATCTATCAGTGTGCGTTCCAGTCTATCTCAGCGATCCTGTCAGTAAAATGGACAGGAACGCCGGAATATACATCGAATTTATATGTATTGACGATAAACAAACTAGCGGCGGCGCGAAGGAGCACACGGGACGAGTTCATCGCGGGGAGCGCTGACCCGTCAGTCAGTGAGGCGATCGTTTCAGTGATTTGGCAAGCGATCCAAGGAGATGGATCTAAACGACGGGAATTTTCTCGTGTTTTCTCCGTTTTTGCTCCCCTACCCGGCTCCCTAGTTCGAGTGTAATGCCTGCGGCGAAAGTCCCCGAACTCGGACGCGAATAGCTGGTCGCCTTCCATTCGAACGAAATACCTAACGACCACCACGAAATTCAAAGGTCCGTTGTGACTCTCGGAGCTCAACACAATCGATTCGAGTCGTTCGCGAGAGGAGTTCTGAAGGACAGGGATGCCACCCCAAAAGAATGACACCCAATTCCAAGCGTCCTCGGGGACGAGAACACAGGACTGAAACGATGTCTCGAATCGACAATCGACGAAGGCTGTCGCCGCTCCTAATGCATATGCGAGTCGACGAGCTAGCGAACGTATTTAAGAACGGACGGCCGTCGGTCCGGAGAGGCGACAAAGCGCTGCCGATACTCCGCGTCGGATAATTGAAAAATCGAGAGGAAAATGCTTCTGGAAAGAGCCTTTCTAGAACTCCTTTAGATGCGCCCGCCGGCTGCTAATGGAGTCTTGTACGCGCCGCCACGGGGTGTCGTTCATACCGGTGGTCAGTATCCGACTCTGCCGGCCGCATCGACGAGAAACATCCACTCGTAGAGCATGGAGAATCTCCTTCTGCTTCCCTCAGGGTATTCGGGATCTGATCATGGAACCTCATCACCCAGCTCGAAAAAATCAGGAATCCTTCAGCGTCCGTGATTTCACCGCTAGTTACGGGAGAGGTTGAGGTGCGATCGATCCTTGTCGATCAAGCACTTGGTGATGACTCGATATATGGACTAATGGGTCAAGTTGACAAGTCATTGGATCTCTGGGAAAGCGACCGCAACTCTTTCGGTTCCCACGGAGACAGCCGCCAAAAAAACACGAGTCGCACCTCATCACCACGGATCAATCTTCATCTGGCCACCATCGAGTAATTTTCGCTAAACGAGCTTCCTTTTTCTTCCCTAGCGTCAAGCGGCACGTTTCTCCGGTGAACATGATCCCACAATCAGACAATCTGAATAATTCGAATGTCAGATTGCACATACTTCCTTGCATGACGAGCGAATTCAGTGGAAGAAGAGGGCCCGTGCGTTTCATCGCAAGCGAAGATCCCTCCTCCTCCCCCTCGAAAGCATCGACATTCTCTGCAAAGTTCCATTGCAGAGATCAGCTCGTTCAGACATCGCTTAATCGTCACTTCGTTGCGTCGGATCAATCGTTCATGCTGACGAGAATCATCGAAGACCGTTTTACAGAAATCGTTTCTCTTCGAGTTGTGACAGACGCTCCCTTCGGGCGGCTACGGCGGCGTCTTTGAGGAGCAGTTGTAACGAGCCGGGGTTTGTGACATCGCGTTGCATGCCTTCGTGAGCAGTGTTCGTTACGTTTGGTGTTTTATTGCGGCCAATACTTCTGCACCTTTGGCATTTCAGTCTTCAATCGAAAATCCACCGCGACGACGAGCGATTGCGGCAGCGGCACCAACAACGACTCCGTCGGTCGGTCGGTCAGCCGAGCGGTCGCTTGCTTAGTTTCGGTGTGACCATTGCCGCCGCCACGGGAAATCTTCTAGTAGTTTTCGACTCTCCTCAATTTGAAGGTTTCGATAAATTTTTCGATTTTCCCTCGTCTCGTCGAAGGTTCGTTTCTCAGCTCGACAAGTTGTAGAGCTAAGCCGACGAGGGCTTGGCCCTTCATCGGAGGCAGCTCCGAACTGAGCTTTCACCATCGGTAGATTCAGCTGAGTGAGGAAAGCAAGCCAACGTTTCGCAAATCGAGTGACGCCGACTCTGAGCGGCACGCTTCCGACGTGAATGGGAGAGAACTAGAGGACACGGTGGACGAGTCGGAGCCCCGCGGAGCGTGCTCGTCCCCGTGCCGGGGTGAAATTCCAAACACCGCGTCTAAGAAGAAGAAACACGGAGAACGCTTCGGGAAACTCTCAGCTAGCCGCGTTCTCGGCCCGGGTTATTGTTCACATAATTCACCATAAGATCGAAGGAATCCAGATTTGTTTCATGCTCGGGTCGCGGGCGGCAACGCTCGTGTTTATTGAACCTGCCGGATGCCTTGCTTCTAAACACTTCAGAGGAAACGGAGCATCGTCGTGTCCATCTATCCGAAGAAACTCGCGAGGATTTCTTCGTCGTCGTCGTCGCCGCCGCTTTAACTGAAACCGCTCGAGCTAACAATTCGCAGGCGCACAGAACCACACGGTTCTTCTGCGAACGCGAAGCCGAGAAAAAAGAAGAGATCGAGTGACAAGCCTGATCTCAAAGCGGCCAGAAAAGCCCGAAATCATTGTCGCATCATGAATCTCGTGGATCTGATCTCCTGCCGAGATCATCGATTGGGTTCGGAAACTTTCGCGCTGCTGCATTCTCTCCCTGCCCGAGCTCGTCCATCGTGGAGAGAGCGCGAGCCGAAGAATACTGCCGTCCACCGCCCCGCCCGACGTACGCTCAGAGACCCGATGAATTGCCGTTCCACTGAATCGATACCGAGTACATCCGGAGACTCTATTCTGGTCCCGCGATAGCCCAACCTTGGCAAGTCAGAGTTTCGGAGGAAGGAGCAACTTTCAGCGGTACAATTTGACGCCAGCACATATGGTAAAGCTCACGCTCCAGAGCGCACAGTTGGCTCGGAGTAACGACGACGACATCTCTCATCGTGAGGAACATGCCCGATGTCGTCTGTTCGCGCTCGAGATAACCAGCCTGCCTGCTTGCCTGCCCGCTCGCTCAGTCGTCCGTTCGGTCGGTCGCTCGTTTGCTCTACCGCGCGGCAGCCAGCCAAGCCGAGACTGCGACCGACCGACAAATCGACCGACCGACACTAGCCTCCGCCATCCAGTCAATCAGCCGTCCTCCACGTTTATCCTTAATTCCATACATCCCGAAACCCGGTAGTCCCTCCGACGCAGCCGCAATCGGATGAACATTCTGTTCCAACTGTTCGATGTTTAAATAGCACCGTTTTTAAATGGCACCGGAGCGAGCGGGAGACGACCGAAAAATTAAATGCCCCTCTCAGAAAATCGCCGCCGCCGCCACCGCCTTCGCTGTCAGAGAGCGGCTTCCTGACTGATGCTCCCGCCGCTGTCGCCGCCAACGCCGGAGTCGGGGCATGCCTCCGGATCGTCTGGGGCTTGTCTGTGCGTCTCTTTGGAGGCCTGTCCGTGTGTCCGCCCGTTAGGTCGATAGTTCTTTTTCCGTTTGTCAGTCAGTCACTCAGTCATTCCGCCTGCACAAAGGTCTGTGGCCCTAAAGTTCTGTCTGTGGGATGACGACGATGATGACGACAACAACAACAACTATGCCGCGGTTCCAGAAAAAGTTCTCAGCAGTCTTCACATTCGGAACGGCTGCCGCCGTCGCCGTCATTGATAGGGTCGGAGACCCCAAAAGCGAGTTTAGAACGAGCAAGCGAACGAGTGAATGCCCATCGAACTCGCTGCGGTTTCCGAGAACGAACATCAACATCAAACATACTGCCTAAGAACAACAGGGGCAGCCAGCAGTAGACACCACCAACACCAACAAGAGCAGAAGAAGAAGAAGGGACGAAAGAGGAAGCACGGGGATCGGACCAGGATTCCTGGCTCATTGCTCCCGTCGTCGCCGTCGTAGAGGAATCCGCGCCTCTATTTCCGTTCACCGAGTTCATGACGGCGGTCGAGGACGACCTCCGGATCTTCCCGATGGTTTTCCAACCGAGCGGGAATTTCACGGAGAAATCTCTACGAGCACAATCACTCAGTATTCAAATCATCATAATTATATCACTCGAATGAGTGCATACAATCGACTCCATTCGGTTTGGTTTTCACGTGAACGGGTCAACAGAGTGGCCGCCACGACCGAAGACGCGACGGCGAAGCGGCGCGACCGCGCTAGAAAGGGCAACTCACACACTTTGAATGATCGGAATTCTGATCACAAGTCATCCATACAGTAGGGCATCATCTACGGCTACTGGCCCACCGCATGCGATCACTGATGTTATGCCGGCTGACTGCGTGCATGCAAAGGCTCTCACGACCTTCCCCCGTTGCGGAGATCGCGCGGTGATTTTTCCAGAAGAATGAGCCAGCCCGCTTGAGCGACGAGCCGACCGTCCGGTCAAACGCTCGGCGTGTCGGTCGGTCGGTCGGCCTTTCGGTCAGGCTGCCAGCTGATATCGCCCCCATGGAGTTGGAGCGCCCGTTCGAATCCATTCCAAATCAGATCTATCAAGCCCAGCAATCACGACCAGTCGTAAAGACAACCGTCGGGCAAAACACGAGAAGCGCTCACGTCCGCCGAGGAATTCGAGTCTGGAAGCCCAATCGAATGGGTTATTCATCTCGGCATGCTCTCTCTCTCTTTCTCGTGGCTTGGTCGACATCATCGGCGCGGAACTCTGGATGCTTTCTTCTATTTTTTATGTCCCACAATACGAACGCATTCAATGTTTACTGAGATAACAGGCACTTTGCGTCAACGGATACCAAGCAATCCGAGAAAGACCGGCTCGATTGGGAATGATTCACAGGAGTGCCGAACTCCCTTCTCCTCCTTCTCTCGTCCCTTCCAGGCTTCTTCTCTATCCTCAGTCTTTCTAGGACATAGCCTCGCACTACACATCCCGATATCAGCATCGACCGTCGCAGCAGAGGATTTTTCCAACGACCGCTTCGGTACTCTCGTCGAGCCGAAGTCGTTTTGATTTCTGTCTTAATGAGAAGGGATTTGGATGCGCTTCGGCTCTCCGTTTTCGGACGGAGCGCTCCGATCAGAATCAGAGCATTTGTCGATTGTCGACATCTCAATGAGCTATGTAACGGTAATCCGGGAGAGCCGCTCCAGAGCTTACGGCTGATCCGTATCAGTGGGGACGAATCAAAACACAATTATTACGATCCCCTTCACTGCAATCCCTCAGAGAGTTCCATTTCCTGTCGAGCACTTCGATCCCGGGCGACGAAAACGCGAGGGACGGAGGCTCTATCGACAAACCAGAAAACAGTTCGATGCGTAAAATTACGGCGGGAGAAAAACGGCCCAAAATTGTGATTCGCTTTACACCACCGACATTTCACGTGGATCCCGCTCCGCAGTGGATCTTGCCTGGGGGGTCCGTGTTCACAGTGTAGGCTCGGCTTTATAGGCCACAATTCTTGCCAAAGGCCACCTGAGCCGCTGCTCACGTTGCGCTGTCGCATATTCCAAAGTACGGCGATTGTATTCAGGGGAGAAATTTATTTTTCCATCCGACATTCTCGCCACCACTTCAGATGTGGTCGCCTATATCGGCTCCGGCGGCAGCAGTAGCGGCGAGATCGGCAACTGCCGGATTTTACAGCAATTGCGACCCAACACGAGCTCGTGAATCACTCCATTGATGACTCGAGAACTGCAAGCGGGAAGAGGGCACCTAGAAAAATGTTCTAATTTCTCCGAGAGAGCCCAAATATTTTTTCCCGGAGAGTAGGTCATACTTCCTGCTTGGGAGAGACGTGAGAGAACGTTTCGTACACGGACTCTACAACTTGAAGTCGCTGTCGTCACGCGTTCTCTTGCGGTAAGCCTGGGAGCTTGGCACGGAGCTATCGCCCACCTTTAGGAGCGTCGCGTGGATTTTCATCTCGGGCGGACTCATTTGCAAATTTTTGCTCCGAATCCCACAGCTGGCACCCGAGTGGAATTTCTCTCCGAAAAGTGGAATCCCCCAATCGATGCTCGGTTTCGTTAATTCATTCCGCCGAGGGAGTAGTTTGATCGATCGAGCGATAGCATTACTGACAGCTCTGATCATTCAAGTCTCAGTCAGTCGAGTATTAGTCGGGTCCTGAGTCCTGAGAGACGAGCAGAGAAGCCCGATGGGTGGGATGATGCCTGTCGTTTGACGTTCTTCTGACGAGATTCAGTTTTTCGCGTACGACTTCAAACCGAAAAACGAATGAATGATTCGTCGATGTCGTCGTCGTCGCCAGCGAAGGTAGCGTCAACCGCCGTTGAAAGGCTGCTACCGGTATGGTATAACATCCGACAAGTAGCAAGCGGAAAAGTTGTTACATTTTTAGCTTTTTCTGCCACCGCCCCTCTTCATCGATGCGACACGACGAAATTCTTCTGCCACTACCCGTCAGCCGGATTGGTTGGCAACCCGGGCGCCCGTTGGCTCTCATCTTCACGTCAGTTTGAAATTCACAGCTGAACCCAGTGGAGCGACTCAATGTCGTTATTGTTGAAAGATTTCGTGGTTCGCCACCGTCGTCGTACCGCCGCCGCTGTCAAGTCGGATCGATGCGACTTGCGCGCGCGCGTCGTTTGACCGTTGCGATCACGAGGAAAATGGATGGTATTAGAATCAGACACCAATCATTTTATAGTCAATCGAGCCCGCGAAGTTCCTCTGCGCTAGTTCGAGCGCAGCTACTGACCGTGAGCATTCTATGTGTATTCCGCGAGCTCCCGAGAGCGCTCGGGGCTCAGAGGGAAGCGAGAAGCCGTGCCCATAACGGTGATGAGAACGCCGACGATGGGAGTCTAGATCGGAATCGTACTGTATCCTCACTGAATTCCTCAGACGTAAAAGTTCACAGTAGCGTGTGAACGACGAACAGTTTTCTGAAAACAGCAATTCAGAAGAGAAAGCCGCTCGGAATGGCTCCGGCGACGGAGCAACGGGAAAAGCAGTGGTCGAAGACGAAGAAGAAGAAGAAATGTATCTTCCTAGCTTTACGACTGTCATGTGTGCCACCGGCGTTTAGGTATTCTCACGAAATTTAATACGAGTCGTTCGTCTACCTGCTCGTCGTCCGTACGTAAGTGAGAACTCCGGTCGTGGCGCTCGACAGCCAGTCCTCGATTCGGTCGCCCGTAATGAGGAGCGAAAAACAACAATCGAACGTTTCGATTCGATCCGGTCATCCGGAATCCGACACCATTGTGTAAAACCTCTCCGCCTGCGGGAGGATGACCACACCGGGAGACCGATGGCGTGAATCAAAGACCGAGGCTGCTGACGGGCGTGAAATCCCTGCGACGTTTCAATTTGACATGAAAAATCATTTCCGGTGCCCACTCCAAGCGGGGAAAAGATTCGCGGGCCGGTGTAGAGAGTCCGAGTAAGATTCTCTCGCCGGGAGGATTGCCAAGGACCTGAAGTCGGGTTTGCGGAGAGTCCGCGGTCCCTCGTAAACGAAGAAATGGTGTCGCGACGAGGGACGTGACGACTCGGAGAGGCGGTAGCACAGGCCAGAATTTCGTTCGATTCGTCGACGGTCATCCTCCGGGCCGCAAAGAACCATCGACGACGACAATGCAAATTCAAAAATGGAGGATCTTTCATACATATGGCTTTTATTCTTCTAGCTGAGCGCCAAGCTGCGTTGTCAACCGTTCAAGAGTTATGAACAAGGTTCGGAAGGACCGATGAAAAAAACGAGAGAGAATAAAAGGTGTTCCTCATGAAACAACGAACGAGCAGCGATATTGTTTTCCAGTGACAGTTTCCCACATGGTCGGAAAGACGACCTTGGTATCAATCGACGACTACAGAATACCCCTATCAAGTGTAAATTACGGAGCGGCTCGCATTCAAAGCCGACCATTTGGCCGGGAGGCAACGGACAAGCAGACTAGCGGCCGCATTCAATGTTTTTTTTTCTCGTATTTTTACTCCTCTTCCATCGATATCTAACTGGGGGCGACTCACGCCATGATTATAAAGAATTGAGCACGCAGAGGCGAAATTCGATACACGAAAATTCGGAGACGAAACCAAAAAAAATGATGCGAAACGTACTTCGATCGTTCGTTGGCTGCGCGGAAGAGCCTTCCTCTTCTATTCTCTTTCAGAAAATATGCACAGCCGTTGAGATGATCAGAACGTTCGATTTTCTTCTCGGCGGACATGGCTCAGTGCTGAGACTGAGAATCGTAATCAGCCGAAGCAGACGCCCATTCCCGGCACCTCTGAACGGGGTTTACGGTGTGACCATGTCCGGATCGATTCATTCGCGGTGAGGTGGATGCATAGAATGCGACAGAGAGCTCGACTCTCTCTCTCCCGATGGATATTTCCGTAAAGTGAAGCGCTCATTGAATCAATTGGAACAATCTTCTGCGTGGCTGCGATCCCGGCAAGATACGATGTCGTTAATCTTCGGTCGGCGACGAAATTAATTGTACTACTCACTCACTCACGACGCACCGTTCCACGAATCACGACAAGTCGCGAGAAGCACGCATCTTTGCGTACATCGTTCTTTATTACCACTTGAATTTTATTATTTGATTGACCGGGGAAGCGACAGAATGGATGAATAAAGGGACAAACGGGATGAAAGGATTGACACATTCCGAAGACTGACGCATTCTCCGTCTGAACCGGAGGTCCGAGATAGGGGATCTGGGAAGACGGCTCCGATTGAGAATGGAGCAGAAGAAAGAAGACGTTCTTTTTTACGAATCTCGGGCCCTTCACTGACGGCTTCCTTCAGTGACGGCTCGGATGACTTCGCTCCGAACTGATTCATGTCTCCCTTGTTGAAATTCAAGTGATGAAGACGAAAAGGGATGGGTTAATTCCGGTTTCCTTCTGCAAGATTTTATTTTCTCGAAGAAGTCTCCAAGCACTGATCACGCAACGCAGAAGATACTGACGCACCATCGCGCATGAGATGGATTCTCCGCTGCGAATTCCCAAAACATCATGGGTGTGAACAAGCAGCGTACCGTTGTCGGTCTTGATTGAAGAGATCTTCCGAAGTCGTCGGATCACCGAAAGGATCTGCCAGAATAGATCGATCCGTTGGCTCTCTATCCATCGTTCCCCTCAAATATCCTTCATCGATCCGCGGCTGAGAATCTCAGCTTTCAGCCGATTCCTCCATTGAAAATTATCGGAAAGGCGCCCTGAGTTCCGTCGACGGCTCGATCTCTTGTGTCAGTCTCCACCGAGACCGGGCAACCGAGCAGAGCAGAGAACATGACAGGTCTGTTTTGGCATGATGTAGAGCGCAATCTCCGGTATATGCAATCAGGATATGGCCTGAGAAGATAGCCGGAATTTTTCGAAAATTATCTTTATAAGCCTATAAAGCCGCCGACTCGGCAAGGAGGATCTATCGACCTCCGAGACATAGGCGTAAAACTATTTGCCAAGCATCATTGCAGGATTGCCGGCGCGTGAAGAGAATCGGCGATCCATCGAAGTGAGCATTCTTGCCCCGCTACCGGCATCCTGAGACTGGGCTGGCACGATGTCGTGGAACAACGTGACGGATTGGCTGAAAATCAACCAGCAATACTTCAGTCCGCCTATTTGCAACAAACTCATGCACAATGATGGAGTTTTGAGTGTCTTCTTCGTAGGAGGACCGAACGAAAGGGAGGAATTTCACATACAGGAAGGTCAGTGAAGGCTCATCGCAGCTCGAATTCGGGTTCCCTCAGCGTCTGCGCGGATTTTCTACCGTGCGAAATAGCAGGCGAACTCCCAAAGAGGTATTCGGATGGACTTGGTCTGCTTTCGACGCCGATTAGACATCGGTAAAAAAAATGTAGTCCTCAGATCGCTCCGGGATGGCCAGAGCGAAAAAAGGGGGAACTGCAGTATCCGAGGCGGACTAGTCCGGCTGATTGGGTCAGATGGAAGACGCAAATAAATTTCTGCGGATTTTTTTTGGCTATCTGCCTAGTGCAACGAACTGTCGACGCCCCAAAAGCAGCACCGGACTAGGCATCAAGCCGGCGCATTCCAGTGCAGGAATACTGGCAGGTCATCTGACCCGTAATCAGTTGAGCTCATAAATTTACGCTGAATAATCAAGTTTATGAATTCGCAATTAATTCTTGTGTTCATAAGTGAAGGGTGAAAGGTCTCCGTGAACTTCTGTGACGAGACTTGTTTGTGCGGTCGATACCGTCTGCTTATAGGTGCGTGATTGTGCGCTTCTCCGCGTGAGAGTGGGTATAGAACTCGTTATGTTTTGGAGAGAAAGACGGCGGATCTCTAATTCCTCGCTCTTGTGCCAGGTGAGGAGTTCTTCTATCAACTCAAAGGGGACATGGTGCTAACAGTACGAGAGTGCGGAAAGTTCCGCGACATACCTATCCGAGAGGGGGAAGTTCTCCTACTGCCTCCGCGGACCCCTCATTCCCCGCAGAGGCCAGCGAACACTATAGGCCTAGTCATTGAGAGACAAAGGGTGAAGGACGTGGAATTCGATTGCCTGAGGTAAAAATCGATCAATTATTATTCTCTTGATCTACTCATTGGAAACAGACCGGGACATCCGCGTGATGACTGGGCTTTAGGAAAACCGGGATTTAGGCCCGTCTCGAAAACCTAACGGACGGCATCATCCTTCACAGATTCTATGTGCATCGGTGTGTAAGCCCGGAAGTTCTTTTCGAGAGATGGTTCTACGTCTCGGATCTCGGAAGCCAACTGCCTCCCATTATCAACGAGTTCAAGTCGTCTAAAGAGAGAGCCACTGGGATCCCCGGTCCTGCTTCAAGACTCTGCGCAGCTTATTTCGAGGACGAAACCTCATTCGTAATCGATGAACCAAAAAATCTCATGGATACCCTGAAGGTAAAAGACTCTCCCCAAATAGAGGTGACCTTCACAATGACTATGACGTCTGTTCCCTTCTTGTGGGTTTGAAATATGTCTGATTCGATAAGTTCCCTCTAGGCCCATCAGTCAGAGCTCGAGAGCTCATCGGGAAGCTTACTCCTGTACCCGGAAACGAAATACAGGTTTCACGTAGAAGCTCTTGGCAATGGAACTCACTCGAGAGACATCCCGGCAAACGCCGAAGGTTTCCTCTACCAGCTCAAGGGTAGGAAATACGCTACCAAAGTCTCTCCGCGGAGGGAAGGCGGTAAAGAGGCCTCCGAGGGAATATTGGCTTGAGAAAATGCCTTTCGTCCGCAGGAAATGGTCTGTGCAAACATTCAAGTGGAGAGCACATGATGAGTCAACAGAGCACACTTCTGGTTCCCGAGGGTACAGGAATGAGCTTGACGAACGAACCCAACGCCAGAACTCTGTTCGTCGTTGCCGCGATGCCGACCGGTGTGTGAGCGTGCGTCGCCGTCGCATCGGAACAAGAGGGCTCGTAGTCCACAGCACCGCTCTCAGACTTTGCCGGAAGTTCCCTAAGTCGATTTCTCCAATCGGAACTCACAACAGACGGATAAGGATAACAAAATAAAGTCCCCATTCGAAACGATTCCATCGAAACACTGTCTCCTAGTATAGGGCGAGGGTTCTGACGTGATACGGGCCGAGAGGGGCGGTCGGACCCGCACTTAGGGTACTACGCGGGTGGAACGATGACGTCGCCCAAACGCGACTCCATGTCGAAAAAGGATGGACATTATCGAGGGTGATGAGATCGAACGTTTCATGGTGGCGGCGCGCGCCGCGGACGTCCGCCTGCGCACTGCCTAGGTCTTGCAAGGTTCCGGGATCGAGAAAATGGTCCTCGAGCGAGACTCCCGCAGTCAATACTTCCTCCGATGCGAGGCCTCCCATGGAGTCGGAATGGGCCAGAGATCTGATCTCCGGGGAGAACTCAGGAGTCGGGTCCCTTCTACGCGAACCTTCGAGCATAAGAACCTCTAGGGACAGGTTCAGGGGATCGATGTTAGTTTCTCACACACCTATGTCTCCTCTACGCTCAAGTTTTTTTAAAGCGTACGCCGCGCCGCACATGAACGCGTATCCGACCGTATGATTTTAATTCAGTGGTGACCGAGGTTTGAGCGCATAGAGTTCTTAATGAGCCTCCGGGCGGCCCCTTCGACAGAAAATCCCAGAAGCCGTCATCAAGAGACTCACGGAGCCATCGATGTCCGCATTCCGAGTCCCTTGCTTAAGGGTTATTTCTGACTTTCAAGGCCCGAAGTGAAATTGGGGCAGAGGAGGTTCTAAATCTATTCGCAGAACCGAATCGTTCCGCGACTTGAAACGAGGGCGAGGGAATTCACTCCTACCCGGAGAGAAGATTTCCATGTTCCCGCCACGGAAATCGCAATAATCTAGAGACCCGGGAGAATCGAAGCCCCCTTGTCGCGTAATCACTCCGTCCCGTACATTTGGCATGGATCTCTACCCCGTCCGCGATAGATCAAGCCGCCAACGCGTCTCATCCTTCTACCAGAGACGGAGGAAAGCTGGATAATTCACAATCGTTCTTTAAGCGAAAAACTCCCCGTCGACTGCATGTCAAGAACGGGGTCGTTTTGTTGTGGTCGAGGGACACAACAAGTTGGACGGCAAACAATTAGTTTTGACAAACGGTGTTCGGAACTCTATTCGAAATTGACAGCGGCAAAGGGATGACAGCCATCGGCCTCTCCTCGAAATCTCCTGCTGGACGTTCGTAAAAACAGTCATTCATAAAACGAGGGAAGCATCGACGTTCGGAACCCTCGCCGCGCAGGAAAAGAAAACGGTCGCCGGGTCGCGCGCATCTATAGATCTGCCATTAGACTGCCGGACCTTAGAACGGAAAGTCATAGGATTGACGAAAATCGGGGCACTGGACTCCACGCTCCCGAGGCACGCCCGAGAGTCTTTTCAGGAAGAGAAGACTCGCTCTATGTGAGAGCTGAATGAAAGACGAAATTAAGCGAAACTCTTCCGTTCCTCGATAAGTAATTCAATTACGGCAGCCGAACATGAATCAAACGCCAGCGCGAAGGAAAAGGAGGAAGATAAAATAAGCATTCCCTCCTTTACCTTCAGGTGACGATAATTCATCCTTACACAGCGAGTCCCGTGACTTCGCCCTGGGCCGATGCGCATTGATTGGCAATCTGGAGCGCAAAGAGCTTTCCTACTAAACGACGCCACACGAGTGTCCCTCGGCTTCGATTCTCTGATTTTTTCCCCCCTCTCTGTCGGATTTGACATCTCGGTAGATAAACGGCTTCCCGGTCGCCAATGGGCCCTAATTAGTATTCAGAGTGAAAAATTCGTACACGCCTCGGGAAATCGTACGATAGAACATCGCAATCTGAATCATGTGTTCCCCGGCGAGCCACGATCATGGTGTACGGCAGTTTCTCCATTAAAGCTCTCATTATTACCATCATTAGCATTTCATTCTTGACATACTGGGCTGGTATCGTATCGGCTCTGCGTTGAGTTTTCGTTGTGTTGTTGTTCGCGCTGACCGCTCACCGTGGAAGGCGCGACCGCGAGCTTCCGTCGTCGCCGAGCTCGTGGTATGGCTCAAATCGAAACCTGATTTGGAACTGACTGAGGTGTCGAGTATCAGCTATCAAGCGCGTTCTTGAACGAAGTTCGTAGAGGACCACGACATTTTCGTCTCAGCTCAAGCGGCCGCGGATGTGTGCGGCAATCTCACCGTAGCCGTGAGTCCCGACCAAGAAATTCCTCACGCAAAAAGTCCCCTTTTTTCTCGGGAGCGGATCAACAACTTTCCTCGGCTCTCATTATAATCGAAGAGAAATCTTCCTCCTGATCTCTCACACTTCACTTTGACACACATGCACCAGGCTGACAGGGAATGCTATTTTCACAACTATCTTCTAAGGAAGCTTTCGTCGTTCTACGAATCTCGGCGCCGACGTCAAAAGCCCAGACGCCGTCGGGTACCCCCGGACGGTACTATTTATCAAAGTTCCTCTCCCTCTCTCTCTCGAAACTTTCAGGACGTAATGGCATATCAATGAATCGAAGCGAAGGAATGTTTTGCATCGTTTTCCTCGGTACATTTTCCCCGAATCGACAGAGGAGACCGAATGTTCGATCGATCGTTTTCGACCCTGATGGGAGTAGGTTCCCGCTCGAGAACGAGCCGCAACCTACCTGGCAGTGTCTCCGATCCCACACCCGATTTCCCTGCTCTCCTAGCAAACAGAAGTCCGCCCAGACCTATAACGACGTCTCACAGTCTCTTTAAAGTGTGTTTTGACATCTTGACCATCGTACCCGTGATCGATGGATTGGATACGCCAGTAGTCAGATCCATGAAGTCGAAGAAGCTCAGTTTTTGAGTGGCTATCTCCCGTCTTTCCGATATCGCCGATCAATAGCGACCCATTCAAAGATCCGAGGCGCGTTCGTGGTAATCCATTTAACCGATTTGACGTTTCTCTTGTTGTCGCTGCTGCTTTTCGCGATGGTTTCGATATCGATTTGAATTCGGTTGTGGGGTTCATTTATGATGCTCCCAGAATGGCGGGAGGAATTTCGCCCGCTTTCTCACCCGACTTTACGCTCTCTGGGAGCCCATTTTCTCATGTGGGCATTTCATCTGAATCAGTGGGTTCTCGCCGCTAGCTTAGCTGGCGAATTGACTGACTGACTGAATGCCTGCTTGTACGGCCGATCGATCCTAGGTCGGCTCTTTTAAAGTAAAGACACATCTCGGCCTCCGTTCGGCCACTCGGTGATGATCCGACGTTCCAAGACACTCTGGCGCCACCAACTGTGCCACGAGGGCGGGATCCTCGTCCGATATTCTCGGCAAGAAACACCTCTATGGAGTGCTCCCAGCTGTCATTGTTACGCTCCTAAGCCGAAAATCTTACTCACTCAGCTCAAATTACTTAGCACTTCGGCAACCGAACGACAACAGCGAGGACTGCGCGATTGTCGGGGAGTTCTGCTCGGATTCGCCGATCGCGGTATGATTCTCTGTGAGAACACGAACGCGCTAACGTCCCGAGGGGATTTCTTCTTGTAGGGGAGCACAGCTCGTTAGGATCTTATTCCGCAGATGGGTCAGAATAATAATAATAATAGATTCCGAAAGCACCACTATTCATGGTCAATTGAGAGCATTTCATTCTCCCGACCTATGTATCTTGAAAGTTTCGTCCCGGACGAACGTTATTTTCCGAATCCCATTCCCGTACTCCCGGAGAATGCAGTCATTTTATGCACTGTCCTGGAGCTCTCCTAATACCTATCATCGGGGATTCAGGAAGGTTCAACTGGTGTTTTTCCGAGTGCTGATGCTCGGTATGGAGCCGGTCGAGCCCCAACGCGGGAGTTCAAAGCTCACTCGCCTGAACTAGGAATAGTTCGAACCCTTGACTTCCTCAGAGAGTTTATTCAAACCGATCAGACTCACCTGACTTCTCTTTCGATGACAATTATTATTTCGGCGAGAACTGGAGTCTAATTTTCTCCGTAAAGACAACGTGCGCGCATCAGCTGATGGAGAAAAATTCTCGGGCAAGGGGAAGAACCTAAACAGAAATGCGTTCATTCCAAGCAGGCTGCCACCGTCTGAAGTTTCGAACATGAACGGACCGGGTTGCCGTAACGGGACCCTCCGCGTTGGAAAGGTTTTCCCTTCAGTCCCGCAAAACCGTCGCATCTCATTCTAGCACGCATGCATGACCATGTGCCGGATGAGCAATCGTTCCCGATAGTCCTCTACTGACCGACGATGCTGCGATTCCGGAGTTTTGTTCCTGAGAGAAGATCGAGTTTTCTTCCGAAGGGAGTCGGAATAGAAGTTCCGCATGACGATTCCGAATTCAGGGACTCCCTCACCACCTCCCGGTAATCTCTCGCTACTCCGATGATCAGAATCAGAGCGGATGCCTCGCCTAGCCCTTCGATTCAGAACATACCAGCTGTTCTCTGATCGAACTACGTGATGAAGGGTCATGTGAATGTTTATGTTTGGAAACGGATCAGGAAGGCCGTCAAAGACCTGGAGATGGGTTTCGCCCCACGTAAAGTTCGTCAGCTGTTCTTCGCCGGGATAGTCCTCTGTGTGCTGTGCACTCTCTTCCTCGTTTGCTTCCTGAGCTTTGGAATTCTGGAGCATCCGTACACGCATCGCCTTGCCGTCATCGTACCGTTCCGAGATCGGTTTGAGGAACTCATTGAGTTTGTGCCGCACATTGGGAGATTCCTGAAGGCTCAAGGCGTCGCATATAGGATCATAGTAGTGAACCAAGGAGACACTTATCGATTCAATCGAGGTGCCTTGATAAATATTGGCTACCATGTCAGCAAAGCACAGTGTGATTATCTCGTGATGCATGACGTTGATCTCCTGCCGATGAATAGTAAACTCAGCTACCGCTATCCTCAGCAAGGTGAGTACTGCCCTCACTCCCCGGATTTCGGAAGTCTATGGACGAAAAAAAATCGTGAATTAGAGTCCCCGATTCGCATGCTAAGTTTTCGGCGGTTCTTAATAGTGCGACGCTTTCAGAGGAAGTGATTCACCATTTGGCGGCGCCCCATCTCCATCCCAAATACCACTACGCGACGTTTGTGGGAGGAATCCTCATGATGCGGCACGAAACCTTCGCGCGATTGGATGGACTCTCGAATAAATACTTCGGATGGGGTCTCGAAGATGATGAGTTCTATGTACGCATCAAGGAAGCCGAATTCACCTTGGAGCGACCCGCAGTCGACATAGGAACCGGCATCAACAACACCTTCAAGTACGTGGTGCATCCAGGATGAGGTTCCATTCCTGAGGCTCGACAGTCTCAGGAAAAGACACTCGAAAGACTCATCAGTTTCAGTTTCATGAGGTGTTCGATAATGACAGACGCTACCTTGCAGGCATATGCACGATGCCCGGCGCAGACCTCGGGACATGGCAAGGCTTGGGAATCAACGAGAGGAGTCGCGGAGGCGAGATCGCGTCACCGGTCTTCACAACGTCGTGTACAGGCTCCAATCCCATCACAAGATGCAAATCGACGGAATTTCAGCGGATGTTTTCAACGTCTTCTTGCATTGTGATGTCACCCGTACTCCCTGGTGCGAGAAACCCAAGACGAAGAGGGCGCAAGCTGGATAGAGATGGGGAAATATGTTGAAGAATTAAGGAGGATATGGAATTCAGGGAATTGGAGAGTATCGAGAGGCATGGACGGAAATCGAGGATAGCTCGCCGCACTTATCGAGGCTACCGTCGACACCCATCCTCGCTGTATATTCATTCGCTCACACGCTGTAGCCAGGACGCTACGCCCACTGCTTAAGCTTTAGTCGTCAGATTCTGACGAATGGTGCGCCGGAGTCTTGAGGCGATCGGAGGTCCTTGCCGAGCCGAGTCTCCCAGACTCTCAGGACTCCAAACACTAGTTCGTCGGCTGCGGTTTCGCTTCCTTTGCCGCGTTTTCAATCCCGACCGTGCCCTCTAGTGCGACTCCGCTCTATTGAACATACTCATACCTCTCGAACGGGTGAGCGAGTCCGAGTCAGAAATCTTCCGTGGGACTGCCGAATCTTCCAGTTGCCAGCGATTAGCATCAAGTCTTCCCATCACGAATGAAAGCTCCATTCAAGAGTTTGAGTCTGAATCTCGTCTGTCTGATTCACTTTTGTACATAAACTGATCGATATCTGTTTTTGGAGGATGAGTTGTCTTGAACTCTGTATCAATGCAGCTTTATTGCTCAAGCATAATGAACATCAACCAAATATTGCTTTTCCGGAAGCTATCAGCCTATCTCTATATCCTGACCCGGAGCACAAATTATTAGATCACACGCGATTACCTTCTCTTAGGTAGATCGTTATCGGGCCTCGGCGAGGGTGAGTTTTCCTCGAGCAACGTCGCGAGCAGTTTTCATGTCAAAGTTGTACCTGGCGATGGAATACCGGTGTTACTTCTGTGGATGACGTCATTTTCCAGACCAAGAATATCGGACGGTTCTCTCTGAATGTCTCAAGCAGCTCGGGTCGTGCTCACTTCCTCATGAGTGCCAGCTTCACAATTTCGCTTCGTCGTCGCGGACATGATTCATGGAAAGCTTCCGACCCGATCTCTCCACAGCGAAAACACATGACGAAACACGCCTGCGGAATGGACAATGCTGAGCTCAATAAGTCGCAGGGAGGAAGGAAATTTTCACGGGGTCGGGGTACACCGAACCAGGAAAACGACTTGTGAGCCTCATCGAGTCCAAGAAGGAATCCCTTAAGAAGGAGCATGGATACGTCGCGTCGGCACCACATGCGAGACGAACATCGGTAGCAGCGTTTGCGAACCACCAACGGACACGCTCTCCGGAGCTTACTCTGCCAAACTCCTACCTCGCGAGCGTGACTTTCGTCGCTTCCACACCTCGGGCAAAGCGGTTTGTCGTGGACGCACTTTTGAGTAGGGTGCTTTCCAATTTTCCAGCAGGTTCTACACTGTTCGACGACAATCTTGTACTTATCTTGGAGTCTCCGGTAGTAGTTGTTTTCCTTCTGGGTCACTGGAGATGAAGGGACGCAAGTAGTGGCAGCGCATCGGAACTCCGAGGGAATTGTCCAGCAGACGCTTGTTCCAATCATGGCACATGCAAGAGTTTTCATAGACGGGAACTTACACGCGATCATGATTTCGAGCTCACTAGTTTGCTCCTGAGGGGGCCTCGGGCTGCCCGGCGTCGAGGAATCCATGGCTTTGGTCGGTTGGTCGAAAATGCGAATCTCCTCGGAGTCGTCGGAGGCCAAGGCTTGCTATCACACGCTGGGAACGTTCCAATTTTCGGAAAGAGCACGCAGGGGAGGATTCCGAACGATACCTTACAGGCTTGCTGTTTGGATTTCAACGAGCCGCGGCGATGTGGCGCGTTCGATGTTCTCCGTCGTTCGGAATTCGATCTCGCGCGTGATCATTCACGGATCCGAAGACGAGAGCGAAAGTAATGAGGCCAACGGTCTTCCATCCAGCGCTCCCTCCAGTTTTACCGCCGAATCGGAATACTTCGGACGTGAGAAGAAAATGTATCTGATACTATGTATGAGAGATTTGAAGAGATTCATTAGACTCGACGTCGATTCGACGGTTTTTGCGCTTAAATGCCTCACAAATTGAGGCATCATCGTCTCCGTGCGAATATAAGACAGACCACATTCTTTTCCCGAGAGGCGCGTGTGAGTGAAGGGTAAGTAAAGATCACAGTCGAGAATCACGTCCCGGCTCGTCACGTCCCGACGTACTCATCCTCGAAGTATCGGGGTACGGGCGTGAGCTCTTGCGGCGGCTTGATTGCCAGCTCAGTCAGCTAGGGCGCTCTGTGGAGAAGATCACCGATACCGGCTCAGCGAGTTCAAGTCACCAAGCTGAATTCTCACGGTCTGAACTTACAATCAGTCAGAACAATCATTCGTTTCTCCTTACTGAAGACTAGAATGAATCTACGTCAACATCATCATGATCGCAGCCTCGTAGTTCGTGCTGCATGAATATGAGACGGTGTCTCTGTGCGAACTCGAGGGAGCGTTCCGCGCCGCGCTCGGCTGCGGCTGTGCTTAATGCAGCTTGTAGTCGATGGATCGATAATGAAAGATGTGCTCCTATGCTTTTCCACATTGTTCTCCGGCTCTGATGCCTTGCTCCCGTTCTGTTCATCTTTTCCCGGTTGCCTCCTGCCTCCTCCTTCTTCATCTGCGATCCCCGAGCTTTCCCCACAACTTCCTACATCCCTCTCCCCTACCATTCCCGTCTCCTCTCCTTGTGGCTGGAGAAGGTGCACAGTTTTGCGCTCGTTTGTATTGAGAAGAGAAGAAGATACACGAGAGGGCAGTGTTTGGTGTCACCTAAGACACTCGAAACTACACATACCCTTCCCGCGCTGGATTCTGAGCGAGGAAGACCGGGAGCAGACGACAGATATCTGGCTTCCGCGGCGGCGGCAGCGACCAGCTGACAACAATAACACATGTGTTCTCTGCCCCATTGCCCATTCATTCATTGATGGTGAGACTGTGTGTTCGCAAAAGCGTTCGAGGGAAGAAACTCCGATGCCGAGCGCAATGAGAAGATAACTTCCTTGATTCTGGTGCGTCGCAACATGGAGTTCAAACTCGATGAGGCAAGATTGGCTCGCCTGAATGAGGCCGAGAAAAGGCTCTTCATCTACGAGTGGCTCTGCTTAGTGCAGAAAAATCTTCACTCTGCTGACAAGGTGTGTTTTCCGAGAATCGTCGCCCACTCTGCGAGTTGCTCCTCGAGGGCTCAACAATGATGAGCAGCTTTTTTATTTTGTTTCCCCATCAAGGGTCTCGAGGGATCGATCATGACGAAGACTGTGGGGAAAGTTGTCGCCGTCGAATACTCGCCTTGAATGCCAGTTTCCGTGTGCGCTTTGTCCGCCGCGCCGTCTCGGTTTCCTGTGTGGCCACCATTGTGACAGTTCAATAGAAATACTGGCCGTGACGTAATTTGCATTGCTCACGGCTCTCGGATAGAGATGGAAATTCTTCGCAGCAATCGCTAGATCCTATCGAATACTTTTTGTATGGACTTCTTTTCCCCGTCGGGGAGCTCTCCCGTTCCCGGAGGATTCGATCGGCAGAAAAATCCAACAAGTCCCGATTTCTGCGCTGGGCAATTGCCCGGATCGCGCATTCTTGAAGAATCTTCTGAATCACGGGGCCCCATGAGAGTGGGCGATTTCTTTCCTATGGCGAGATATCCTTCATGGCGTCAGCTCCGAGCTTTATTGTTTACACCTGGGTCACTGATGTTTCGATGCGATTCCGAGAAACTTTAATCGGTATTAATTAGACTCAGTCAAAGATGATCTCCGGCATCTTTTCCTTAAAATGATTCTTTCCTCCCTGCAGATGACCATCAAGAGCCAACAGAAGCCCCTCGTCGATCAGCTGTTAAGTCTGCTGTCATCTTCTTCGGGACCTCCGATCCGACAGCTGATCGGAGGCTGCTTAGCGACTCTGTTTGCTAAAGGCGATACCTTTCTGCTCTTCGAATGCGTCAACAAATGTAACGATCTGTTGAAACATGAAGCTAAAGGCAGTCGGTTGAGCGCCATCACCGCGCTGGGTTGCATGTATGAGAGACTCGGTGAGTGAGATGGACCCGCTCTTATCGAAGATGAAGAAAGTCGCATACATATTCCCGATTCCGGGGGAGGCCGACTCTCACTCTTCGAAGGGAAATCCCAAACGTCTCGAAGGTCGAATAAGTTCTGATGCAGGTGTCCGCTGTGTTTCAGGTCGAATGATGGGCCGCAGCTATGAAGAAACAGTTCAAATTCTTCTGAAACTTCACAAGAGCGGAGATCTACAGACAAGGCTCGAAATCATGACTTGTCTGTACAAAATTCTGTTCGGCGTAGGAAATGCTGCAACGCAGTATCACCGAGATATTTCAAAGGTGAGCGTAATCTCGCATCCCATACGTTTGCCAGAAAAAGTCTTCTGGAGTCCGAGTATCGCTCAGAATCCTCGGATCCTCGATTTTTCTTGAATGTCGGAACTCCAGTGATTAGAGAACATCGAGAGGAACCGAAAAAAAGAGGCGAATCACTCGTGGAGCTTCTCCCATAACTCGTCGGATTTCCGATCTCGTGCATGATCTCGTGACCATATGTAATTGGCTCCTGGACGCAGAGCGCCCCTCTTCTTGATGCGCGCAGCTCTTCAGGTTGTGCGTTGGTGGAATCAGGTCTCTTGGCGGAGGAGGGGGAAGGCTTCCGGGCATTATAATCACGAAATCTGTGCGATTCAAACTCTTCGTATCACAGAAGAGGGTTTGATTCACCGCACTAGGTAGAACCCCGGATGAACATCAGCCTTCGTGTAGTGAGTGGAGCTTGAAGTGGTTCCCGACCCGAGACAGATTTTCGGAAGGTAAGATGTGGAGAGGAATGAAGCCCTGGGTATCCCCGAATACATTTCGTCCAAATTATTGCGAGCGTCAGACGCCCCCGAATTGCGAGGTCTTGTCGATGCGAGCCGATCAGAGCTGCGAAACTGTTCCAACCGCCGGTCGTCTTCCTCCATAGAATTTGGAAACTCCGAAACACAAGTCAGAGATACTTCATCGGCGAAGGTCTACTATTTTGCGGAACAGAGTCCCGGATACGGATGCATCTCCGCTCCTCCTCGATGAGCGAGCAATCGAATTCACCCGGGAAGATTAATCGGTGGAGACAACATGACGGATTGTCTCCAAGCGATGGAAAATCTCCAAAAGGGATCCAGAACATTTACTCAAGGTCATGACGCGCCTTCCCGAGAACTCTTCACCAGCTTTACGACGGCTGGAGTATCTCGTATCACTCCTCTGTGTCGACAGATACGAAAAGGCCCCGGAGACCCCTCGCTAGAGAAACCTTCGCGCCGTGGATCACGCACTTCGCTCGACAGTATGCGTGAAGTGAACGTGGGCAAGGCCCTAAAGCAGCGAACCCCGTCCGCTTATCCCCTGGAAAATGTGTCCCATATCGAAGACGACTCCGACCTTGTTCATTCTCGGAACCATTTGTCCTCCCGATTCCCAGGGGGGAATGCCTGCCGGGAATCGGCGCGTTGTCCGACGATTTGCTCCCTGACATTCCGCGATTCTACAGTCTTTACCTGAATCGACAACCGAGATCGAAACCCGATTGGTTTCCGTAGGAGCATGTGTTCTGATTCTCAACAATGATGAAATTTTATCGCCGCCCTGGCAGAGCATCGGCGGCGTGCTCAGTTCCCTCTATTGCCTGGGAATTGGTCTCGAATGCATCAGCTCCCACCGCGCGCGAACGTCTGCGTCGAGAACGGCCCTACTCTGCCGGGTCCCGCGGCGGCATCGATACCTGTTCCGAGAAGAACGAATTTGTTTGTGTTTATTTTTGTGCCGATATTTATACAAATATATATCTAGAAGCTCGTCTGCGCCGCACCGCTCATCACGCTGTCTTCGGAACAGCTGCCGATCTGTGGGTAGGTCGCATCAGGCGGCGGTTCTGACTGGAGAGCCGGCGACTGACTGACTG
The DNA here is from genome assembly GCF_000255335.2 of Galendromus occidentalis. Classification (NCBI taxonomy): domain Eukaryota; kingdom Metazoa; phylum Arthropoda; class Arachnida; order Mesostigmata; family Phytoseiidae; genus Galendromus; species Galendromus occidentalis. The sequence goes on from NW_003803602.1 coordinate 2,166,361, forward strand.
GGACATGGCAGCGCACAGAACGTTGATACTTCCAACCGCACCTTTCAAAGGCTACGGGTCTAATTGAATTTTCGAGCTAAAGCTGTTTACACGGGAGTCGTGGGACGGCGAACGATTACACCTGTCGGGGTAGGCGATCTGATGAAATCACCGACGGTAGGAATTATCCGCCGTACGCGAGCCTCCGCCCGGGTTCCCGTACAATTAACAAGGGTTCAGAGGGAGCGAATGGAGAGGGCTCGCATCATCGGAGTCGTCGTTTATTCGTCTCCCCTTTCGTCAAAAATTCGCTAATCTATAACCATGGCTCGGATACAGGCATGGACCTTATGTACAACTCATTTCACTTCGGCAATGCTAAAATCCTTCGGTCATCACGACAAACACTCGGAGCAGGTCCTCCGATCCGCCGGACGTTCTCCTCTTTGCTGCTATGCTCCTTGTTTCTGACGCTGATACTGATCTCGATACAAATGGCGAAAGATCTGGTGGCGATGAATGGCCTTGCACTACTTTTCGAGTCGACCCTCTTCCGAAAAACCTCTTCTGGGAGTCCCGCCTCTGGTCAGCTCCGTCTGATTCCCAGATTCCTTCTCGATTCCCTCAATATACTGGTGCGTTCGCTTTCTGGGGTTTCTTCGGCGTTTTCCGTAATTCGTCTTCGATACGTTCGACTTCGACGGCACTGAGCGATGTCTCCTCGTTGCGATCGGGTGGTGCGGGTCTCACAGGACGGCAGCGGTTCAAGCCGTGGAATATTTTCGCAAAGACCGCACTCATGAACAGTAGAACTGCTCCAAAGATCGTAGCGACGGCGTTATTCTTGTCTGAAACCATTACAGGAACTTGATCCACCAAAGACATTCCAAAATATCTGAGCTCTATTCTGCTAGCGTAGAATCCTCGGGCTCGAGGAACAGGAATGCTTCAGCTCGGAAGGGCAGCAGAAAATAAACGAATGTTCTCGCTGAGAGTATCCCTGCGATGGTCTCTTTACGGTTTTGGCTTTACAACTTACCCTGGCCATTTTGATCGCCTGTCATAGTCACGTCGTCGCAACCGTTCACATAGACGACTTTGAAGTCGGTTCTATTATCTTTAACGAGTGTGGTCGAGTTCGTCGTCGACGTTGACGGTAGTCGAAGAGTGTCAAGTTCTTCGTCGATGGCATGGCCGTGCACGGGGGCCACTTTCATCCTGGACCAACAGACGTACGCATGGAACTCGATCGACACCGTTCACGTTCCTCCTAACTTGAGCTGCCCGAAGAATAAGGCTGCGCTAAAAGTTTACGAAACGGCCGACAATCTCCAGAGATTGATATTATCGTCGCCGCTTGTTCCGGCTCGTACAGGCTCCTCCTGACCTGTTTGTGAGTAAGCCAGCAAGCCGAGCGACTACTGAGAGTGGATCGAGTAGTAGATCGGCACGGCGTCGTCCTAGGAGACCAGCGAATGGTGGAGCGAGGGTGGGAGAGATGACAACGGCATTTGTGGCGGCGCGGCGGCGACGCCGGCAGCAGCAACGACTGCTACAGAATTGCCGTCGGTCGGTCGCTCGACATATTTAAATTTCTATGCGTATCGTCGCCGCACGGAAGTCGTTTGGTTCATCTCGATTCCAGAGACCGCTCCGTCAGGACAGAGAACTGTCCTAGACCTCCTCGTCGCTTCGGCGCGGGCAGAAGTGCTTTTCTCGACGGATCCGAGACGCTGCGAGAAACTCGATTGCAAGATGCTCATACGTCAGCCTAATCCATGTGCCTCACCATCAGTCAGTAATTTGGCCACACACACACGCTCTATCATTCTCCTCGCATGCGCGTGACGAGGTATACGCTCCGAATATGTGGTCCTAGGGCCGTCATGAGGACGTTCAGAATTCCGCAGACCGTTGAAGTGAAAGGAAGTCCCAGGCAGACGGAGAGCTTATCGAGGATGGGAAATTGAGCATATTGCGTCAGTTTGAATCCGGATCTGGTCATCTTGCCAGGAGCCCCAGCCGATCCCTGGATACCCTTCGGGCTCTTGCTCCGAAAATTCGGGCAATGGCGATTACCTTGGGAGAGAATTCTCATGAGCTCCGCGATTCCTTTCCAGAGTATGAAGGCTTGTCTAGCGGAGAGGACTCTCGCTATCCGGGAAACCGCCTCAAGCACGTTGTCGCAAATCCCCAGCCTGGAACTCGACGTTCTGCTCACCTTGTCGATACGCGCGCTAGAAGGAGCAGATTATCGGACGCGTCTGGCCGTCTCTCATCTCCTGGCAACGGTTTTCAGCAACGCAGTAAAAGGTTCTTACCTCGCATATCCCCTGATCGTAATTGGTCCCGGTGAGCGATAGCTCCTCAGCCACACGTTCGGGAGAAGCATCGCTGAATTTTTCGCTCTCTGCTTGCAGCAAAGCAAAAAACCCTGGAAGAATGTCTACAACTCCTTTCGACAGCTTTCATCCGAGGAAATCTAGGAGGTCTCTTCAAGGGTACCGAAGGAGTCAAGGCCGGTATCCGGGAGACGCGTGCCGGTATCGCACATGTAGGTCGAAAATCGAAACTCTATAATGGGCTGACGAGCCTCTGAAAGTGAAAATAACCGCCTACCGAATTCTTTGAGTATTTTTGAAGTGAATCTTTGGATTACCTTCTTCCCCTCGTTCTCCTTAGGCGTATGTCTATTTCTTGGACAAAATGGGCGGACTTTTCGTCGAACGACACTTCAAGCACATCGTGACGCATCTCATCGAAACTGTCGCGAATCCGAAAACGGCTCAATCGCATCTCGACGGGGTATTCAGCCGAAGTTGTGTTCTGTTCATTCTGAGATCCGTTTTCTGCAGTTTGCTGAGCGATAAAGCTCAACGATCAGCCTGCCGTGAGCTTGGACACATTCTTCTCAAGCAGCTCAATCAGAAAAGTGGACCCAATTCGTTGATCTGCATTTTCGAAGTTGTTTCAATGATTGTTGTAAATCTGGAGTCTACCGTCAATTCGGTGGTTCAAGACAGCTCTGTTGGATTAGTTGAGATCACGTTCAGCGCTCTTACAAATTCGAACGCTACCGTGAGGATTTACGCGGCGTATCTGCTCAGGTGAGTTTCGTTCAAAGACGTCCCAGCGATCCGAGAAATGGCGAGAATCAAAGCAGAATCATGAATGAAGTCCTCGGAGCCCGATCTTCGGGACATCCGGAGTCGAACAGAGGGGCGAGAACTAACGTTTCCCTGCTGCCCCTAGGTGGATCACCCAAGCTCAACCCGCGCTTTTATCGCCCATTATGCAGCGTTGCATCGATCAATTTGAAGTTATGAAATCGTCAGCCCCCTGCATTTCTGGATATTCATGCGCCATCGCTGCAATGCTCAGCTCGAGTGACGTTACTCTATCGCAGCTGACCAACCTACGGAAGTACAAATTGATGTTTTCCATATCCGAAGAGATGCTCCGCAGTGCGAAGGATGATCCGAGCATTGCTTTATTGAGAGCTCAAAAAGGTCAGTCGCGTGCCAGCTCCACTTGACAGCTGACTTCTAGAAGTTCATATGACCCATGGCCCATCCCGGCATTTTTCCCGAGAGTACCATCCGATTGTTTCCCCTTCAGGTTGGCTCATCATGGGATCGATCATGGGACTGGGGCCGTCCACGGTGCGCAGTCTGCTACCGCGTCTGCTGCTCCTATGGAAGAGTTCTTTCCCCCGAACCCACAAGGATTTCGCTATGGAGAAAAGTCGAGGCGACTCGATGACCTGGGAATGCGTTCTGGAAAACCGGGCGGGAGCTCTGGCCGCGATGTCGGGCTTCCTAAGTCACTGCCGAGAGATCGCCAACGAAGACATCCAACGGAGGCTTCTCTCACCGATCGAAAGCGCACTTTTCATGGTTTCAAATCTAGCCGATGTCATAAAGCAATACGGTCAGCAGTTGAAAGCGGCGGCCGCCATGGTCCGCTTCCGTCTGTATCAGGTGCTGCTCCAAATTCCCGCGGTGATGTACGAGGCTAGCTACAACATGCTCCTGAAGCTCCTCGTCACCGACATAACGCTAGCGGATCATTCGCAATCGACTACAACCACGTCCCGCCTGCACATCAAATACATGACGAACAAATTTTACGTGAAAGAAGAACACAAAATGATCGAGGAAGCTCTTTACGCGGACGGCGCCCTGGAGCACGACCTCACCGACCTCTATCGCAAATGCGACCACAACCTTCGGACGAAACCCCTACCTCTGGGCGTGAGCCTCATCGACGCCGCCGTCGACCTGTTCGGCTACGTGTTCCCGCACGTTCAAGACAAACACCGTCAGCAGGTGGTCGTGCACTTTACTGACTGTATAAGACACAACTCGAAGCGGGCGGACTCGATCTACACGAATGTTTTGTCCAGTCTTTTCGTTTCGATCAAGTCGCTCGTGAAGAGCCAGGCGAACCTCTCGAACATCGACGTGGCTCGGAGTGTCGTCGACTTCAGTCTAGCGGCACTCAGCAGTCACAGCGAGCTGGTCCGCCACGCGGCCGCGGAGGTCATCGGATACACAGCCGTGGCGGCGAGTAGTCGTCAGTTGGTCAACGATACGTGGAGCAAGGTGATGGACGTGCTGGACACTGTCAACGATCCGATTGTCAAGAGCGGGCACACTCTTGCTCTGGGGTATCTCCATCGATACACTGCTGGTTACATGTCGGATTCGCAGCATTTCGCTGCTAGCTTGAAAATTTTACTCTCCATGGCTCAGGACAACACGTCCCCCCTGTCACAGTCCGGAGCTCTTTTCGGCCTAAATTCGCTCGCGTACTCCGGTAGCTCATTCAGACCTCATGTCGATGTAGCGCTCTCGGTTGTCCTCCAGACCATGCTCAGCGCTCCCCGTGCCAATATCGAAGTCCACCAGAACCTCGGGCGCTGTCTCCAAACCTTCATAGGTGAGTGAGAGTTTGATCAACGTGAGGAAGTCCTCCTCAATTTCATAAATTATTCATCAAGCGATTTTGAGTACCTCATTGTCAAATCGTTCCTCCCGATGCATCAGCTGATTTCCGCTCTCCTCCCTCAGGCACGCTCGGTCCTGAACTTCAAGTGCTGCCAAGCTCAACGAGGAACCTCAGAATCGGCTGCCGGATGCTGCAAAATCATTCAGACCCTGTTGTGAAATCCGGTGCCCTCGGGGCCTTACAACAGCTGCAGTTGTTTGCCCCGAAAGATATAAATATTGCTCCGATTTTGTCGTTTTTATGTGTAAGTTTGGGCAAGGAGATTGAAGGTGCCGGAATTCTTCTGATTTGAACTTCATCGGAACTCAGAACTGAGACCGGATCCTGTTACAGAGTTCACTCGAAAGCGAGCATGTCACTCTTCGTCACGCTGCGATTGCCTGTTTGCGACAGTTCTTGCAGAGGGATCCTATGGAAATATTCTACCACATCGCTGAGAATCCTCCTTTACAGGATGCGAATGTTATCGGCCAGGTAGGTGCAAGACCTCATTCGACCGAGACCTGTCGTCAGCTTTGACCGCTTTTTGAGCTACCCGGAGGGGGAGCGCATTGTCCGTATCGTAGTATCTGAATCGTTCTCAATTCTCCCGATCCTTCCCTCTTCGCCGATTCCTCCCCGTCATTCAGGGAGATGACGATGCACGAGGACTGCCGTGGGAACGTGGTCTGATTCTGGTCATATTCAGCGTCATGGACGTGGAGACTGAAAAGCGCGCCCTATCCCAGCTGAAAGACATTCTGATTTCGCTCTTGTCATTATCCTGTCTCTCGGATTGGCTGTCCATTTGCAAACAGGTTCTCGCTGACACGTCGACAGAGTAAGTAATTTCGGGTTCAATTCCCCTACCATTTCCTTTGGTATACTTCGTCGGTCTTCGGGCTTCTGACCAGATTCGCTGCGATTGTCCCCCTCTTCTGACAAAGATATTCTACGGATTTCAGCGGTGACGAAGAAGACAAATTGCTAGCGGGAAACGACGATGGTGAGTCCGAAGACGCTGAACAACAGTTCCAGCACACCCAGGAGCCCGAAACCCATCCCTGGGTTGGTCCTCGGTGGCGAACGAAAGCCTTCGCCCTGGAGTGCGTAATCCGCCTCGTCCAGCTCTGTGATGAGGACCGAACCCACTTCGACGTGGTCATGGTTAGTGTTCTCTCTCTCTCTACGGTCGCGGAGCCATTTCTGGCTTCCGTCAAAATCTCCGGGGTATTCCCCATGAATCGGATGGCCGAAGGCTTCGTATTCAGTCAGCTTTCCGTATTTCAGGCGCGGCAAGCTCAAACAGCTTCGGTCGGACAAAAGCAGAAGTCGTTTTTGATTCTCCATTTGTCCGAGCTCATCCGAATGGCGTTCATGGCTTGCACGTCCGACTCCGTTCAGCTCACAGTGTCAGGTCTCAAGCTCCTTCAGATGATTATCGACCGATTCGCTGACGTACCTGAACCAGAGTTCGAAGGTCACATGATCCTAGAACAATTCCAAGCACAGGTGGATGCAGCTCTGCGTCCAGCTTTCTCGGCCGGAGACACTCCGTCCGAGGTGATCGCTCTGGCGTGCCATGTTTGTTCTACATGGATATGCTCAGCGGTCTCCGACAACCTCCTTGCCGTCCAGAGGGTTCACACATTGTTGGCAAACTCGCTCCACAAAGTTATGGCGCAACCGTCGGCCAAGGGCGAGATCAGTTCACTAGAAATCATCTCGGTGCTCAAAGCCTGGGCAGAAGTTTATATTAGAGGCATCACGATCAACCCGAACCTATTAACGCTGATCGAGGCCGACATTCATCATTTATCACAGTATTGGCTCGCCTTCATGAAGGACTACGCCATGTTGGGTCTTCCAAGCTCTTTAGCGAGTCAACTCCCGCATGACGGGGGCGCTTTCTTCACTCACGAAGTCGCGGAACACTGTAAATTATACTACAAGGATTCGTGGCCGCCGGTCCTACATGCTGTCACGCTATGGCTCTGCAAAGAGAACGGTTTCGATATTGTTCGGGACTGCACCGAAGAAGGCAACGCCCAGTTGCCTCAGAGCTTCTCGCTGCCGAAGTCTCACGAAGCGACCGGGAAACGTTGGTTCTGTCTTCTGTACGCGATCTGCTCCGAGGCGTTGTACAATCGCAGTGAGCACACAATGTTCGCTCTGAGTAGTCTCGATCTCTTGGTGAGTCACGAGTACTCGGATCTGTACATCGAGCGTGACAGTTTCGTCGAGCTGATCAGTATTCTACACCGGACGTTGATCACCGAAAGCCAGACGGTCTGTCGCGACGTCGTACTCGACATCGCTCACAAAGTTGCTCTCAAATTGAATCGCAATCCGAACGAAGACAACTCTAGTCCAGCCTATAGTCTATTGAATCTCAGTTTATGCACCGCTGTGATTCACTGTCCCAGCCTGAGCGAGAAATTGGCACGTGTCGTTCCGAAGCTCGACCCCGGCTCCAGCTCGGATGTCTCGGACCTCGAGAACGCAGTGGCTCTCGCAAACCTCGTTCCTAGTCTCCTCAATCCAGAACTGGCGATTGAGGTTCTCCCTTCGATTCTTCACATCAACCTCAGACTGCTGCTCGAAGGCTGTGCGGGCAGCAAGGTTCTACAAAGCCTCAGGTTCCTGTGCTCGATGAGTCGCTTCGAAGAGAACGACGACGCCGACGGTGGTCTGCAGGAACGCTACGTGAAGGTCCTGACGGCGGCCTTGCATTCTCTGCTGGTCAGCTGTAGCGACGACGCGATATTCACGCACAGCTCTAAAGGCGCCTCCTCGATCCTCCTGGCGGTCGCCATATTCATCTGCACGGCGCCGTCATCCGTCACCAACGTAGCGAGCATACATGAGAAAATCCTCGATCTGTATGAACGTGCACTGGATTCCGATAATCCAATCGTGGTGAAAACCGGCGTGAGCTGCGTGAGGAACATCTTCGGCCACACGAGACGCAACGTGTTCATCCAACGCTGGTCGGAAAAAGTATACGGGATCCTGCTCGAATCGCAAGACGCCAATATCTGCATGGAGTGCATCAGCTGCCTGCAGACCCTGCTCGAGATCACCCCCGAGGAGCACCGCTTGCCGGTCCTCAAAATAATCGTCACCATGTTACTGAGCCTCGCGATGAAGAAAACTCTCTCAGATCAAATAGTCATCGAAATTCTCACGAATAAGTTATCTCAGCACAGCGGAGATCTCAAGAAAATCCTCGCCGAGAGTCCAGCTCTGAAAATTCAGCTCGAGAAAATCATCAAGTCGCGGCAGATGCTGGCACAGGCTCGCAATAATGCTCCGGAGCCCGTCATCACCTCGAAGCAACCCACTATACAATTAAAGAGCGATTTTAGAAATTTCATAAAATAAAGTTGACGTCACGGCCGATCATCCGGCCTAGCATGGAATCAATCAACGATAAATCGCGCGAGATTCTGACGATCCCGAAACGTAGCTTTAACAAAAAGCGTCTTGGCAAGTTCACGGTGCCAAATGTTTCTATACGGCGCCTCGAGGCGCAGGTGCGGAATCTGTGCAATCGATCCTGGACGCATATCATGTTCACCGATAGTTCTAAATAAAACTCGAAACACAAGTGACGAGAAACAGGCAGCCTGTCTGGAATAGGTTTATGAAGGTGACGATGCGATTCCCCCCGGAAAATTATAGGCTCAGGCGCCCTCGATCGCTTTCTCGATATGGAATCGGAGTTCTCAACAGTAGCTCGAGCCCAGAAACAGGACTCGTACGGATGAGAATTCCTCGCGCCGACGCTCGCCAACATCCCTCGGAACCGCGGATCCACTTGCGCCCAACCGATACTTTTCCAGGGGGTGATGGCTGGTCTCTCTGGAATCGTCTTCGTGACGACAAGATCCTATTCCGATTCATTGGGTGATAGAATTGAGTTCGGAATGACTCCCACGTAACTAGTTTTTTCCCATTCCTCTGATCGAGACAATCGGTATTCTCGTTGTCAGTTGCCCAAGGATGATGTGGCTAAGCGTGATCATTCCCGACTGCCGTCGTCAGCTCGTTCGCTGAGCCTTTCTGCAAAACGGATGCTGCCTTGGTCTCCTCGAACGGTCGGCCGGTAGAGACTTCAAATTATAATAGATTGTTACGAAATTCGGAAAGTCAGAGCTAATAGCGCCGGGCCGCGACTGTTGTCGTAGACGTGAGAGATCGTTTTCCACCCTGTGCATGAGCGGTATACATCCAGCGAAGTTTTCCCAGCCATTTCATTCACCCAGTCTTGCGCTGGCACCGTCTTGATCTTCTCGCTTATCTTCCGAACGCATGTTCCAAGCCGCGCGGAGCGGAGAATCCACTCATTTCCCGAGTAGTCTTTCATAGAATTCCATTCCAGGATGTCAGCCGATCTGAACTCCCAGCGAAGAACGTCACGGAGTTTCGACAAATCAGGATTGTCAACCGAAGACTTGACGCACGAAAGAATGCCAATCGCCACCACTGCTATACAGCATTTGTTTTATGCAAACAAACACTTGTCTGGTTTAATCGTCGATAGTTCCTTGTGCGATGTGTATTCATTACATGGGCATCACTGATTACGAAACGCCCGCGGGATATTAGCAAGGCTCGGAGACTCGTTTTTTTTCGCTCGATTCTATTACAGCCGCAGACTGTCCCCGATACGACCGATATACATCCATAGAAACAACAAGTAAGTGGAGGTGACGATTGGGACGATCCCCATCGAGAACCTGATGAAGCGGCGTCTCGGATGAACGCCCGCGGTTGTGATCACAATTCCTGGCATCTGCGGAAACTCGCGAAGAGGCAATCGCTGAGCCGATGCTCATCTCCTGTGAGCTTTCCCGTTCGTTCCTCGTCTCTGCGGATTGAGAACAATCCAGATTCACTTTTGAGTGAATCTAGTTACCAAGTCTGTATCCTCACAAAAGCCCTCGCTGCTCTCCGGAAATGAGCCCTCTCAAGTGGGGAACATCTTCTCGTCAATTTACGGGACGTTCAAGCTCGGTCGCTCGAAGACCTAAGGGGGCCCGTGTCCCAGCCCAGGGGGGAAAGCGGCTGGGAGAATATACGTACGATTGGTATGAACCAATCAAACGACTCTGCTCATTCTGAGCGGATTGAGGACATGCCCGTTCGGTCTTGAATGGATGCATTCTGTATGTGCATCAGTGCATCAATGACATCTCATGGGGGGGGGCTCGATATTCCGGGTTCACTCGTATCACTCGAACTTCAAACCTGAATGTGAGCGCGCGAGCGTCCCATGTTTAATCCTTGTTGACATCATTTTGAAAGTTATGGAAAATATCGAGCGTGAATAAGGTTCAGAGACTCGAACCCTCCGTGATTAGGTATCTCTCGGCCAGACCGCACATCCAAGCCATCATCGAGGTCGTGGAGCTCGATCATATGGGGAGCGGTCACAAGACGGGGGAAAAAGGGCCCGTATTTGTCCTTCCGAGGGGATACATGCCCAGCGGCGACAGCAGAAGCTGGTGAACAACGATGACGGCGACAAACGACTCAACTTTGAGCTTTGTTTCCCCCGCCCCGAGCTCGAAGTTAGAATCGAGTGAGTCGGGAAACGTCTGGTTATTTATAGACGTCATTCGCGCAGCTGATGCCGCTTGCGGGACGATGACGATGGTGGCGGCGGCCTTTTAGTCTCCCACGTCAAATTCAGCCATGCTGACTCCGTGTGCTCAATGCGTCGCCTGGAGCCGAGCGGTAGACAGACCGGCGGGCGAGCGAGTCGCTCGCATTTCGTTCTTCGTCACCGACGACTCCCTCCGGCTACAGCAGTTTCCGGGATTGAAATTAGTTGCTGCTCCAAAAGCGAAGGGGAGAGGCTCAGATCCCCGATCTCAGCTCGGGGGAGCGCTCCGGACCTTCAGCTTATCACCGCTCGGACTCCCCGGCGACGAAACAGGAAATCTCCGCCGATTTCCGAAGGGGGGTCAGAGTTCAACTCAGTGGCTTCGGACGCAAACTCGTTCTGGTCTGAGAGAGCCTCTGCTGCGAACCGTCGGTAATCACGCTTGGGAAGCTTCGAGTTTCATTCAGACTGGGGCCGACCTCCCCTGGATTGAGTGGAGTCGTCTCATTCGATACCGGGCCAAGCCTGCGCATGCCACGAACCATTCTGAAGTTGAACGTAATTCACGTTAGGCTTGATTTCCCCGCGGGTGCATTGCCCGAGGGAACTGAGCGAACTCTTCAATGTCACCGTAGACATTCCTGACGAGGAACGAGTCAAAGGGCCTGGTAATGAAATTTTGACGTTTAGGAAGGGAGGACGGTATTCATCTGAGTCGAGAATCCGTATAAACTTCGCGGCAAGTCCTGAATGCAGTGGAGTCTCGATCGTATCAGCTTCCTGAGAGCTCGTCTCGGCTATTTCAGCTGACTGAAGTGAAATGTGCTCGATATGATCGAGATTCCGACTTATTCCGATTGAGCCTCGTTTTTGTCAACACTCGATTAGGCACCTATATCCACAGTGGCTGGCAGGCGTCATCCGAGATGATCGAGGCTGTCCTGTATCTCGGAATCGTACTCACATCAGCCGCCTACGCATTCGGCCAGCACGAACGCGAGCGTCTCAGTAAGGAATGAATCCAGGGTGGCTCAATATCTGACGCATTCCCCATGAGCGAATTTCCTCCCCAGGAAGGAGGAAATGTTGAGGGATCCGGGAATCTGGGATCTATGGCGCCCGCCTCTTCTATGTATTCTAGGCCGTTTGCGTATCCGCCATTTCAGAATGACTCGGGAAGTTTCGGGAAGGACCGAGGACACCCCCAGAGCCAGAGTGGATACACGCGAAGGAGCCAGACTAGTCAGTCAGTCGGAGAGAATAAGATGATTCGATACAGGCATCCCTGCATCTGACCAATACGGATCACCTCCTAGGCCCATTGGAATGATGCACGATAAGGGACAAGAGTCTTGAACAGAAACAACCGGCCAGTCGTATCGAGCAGGTCAATCGAAGGCCTTCTCTGTTCTGAAAAACGGGGGAACTTCTCTGACGAGGCGGGAGAGCTCGTTCATCACCGCGCTTGACGTGCGAACAGGAGTTCGTGCGACTATCGAGATAAGACGAAGGTATGGATCGGGATCATTGATTTTATTGCGAGGCGATCCAATAACACATCTCTCCAGACCGAATGATTATCTGTGACTCATGAACTTATTCAGTTTCCCCCCGTTTGTCCCTCATTTCTCAATCATCTCTCACCTGTCATCTCTGACTACGATTTCCCAACGCTCGGAATGTCGCTCGCAGAGTAGCCGTCGCAAGTATCCGGTTAGCGGATAATAATCATAATAATCTTCACGCAGAGCGGCATCGACTGCCGTTGCTGAGGGAGCGAGGACACCGGACGCTCTCTCATGCTTGCGGGAATCCCTCTCCTTCCTGCTCCGGCCGGAGAGGATCCCGAGAAGCAAGCGGGCTTCTCGAAGCTTAATTTCCACTGCTTTTCCGAGGACGTCCCGAAATCGCGGAATCGCGTCACGGAGTGTCCCCCAGTGCCCGGGAAACATGTGCATAACTTTGGAGGCGGTTTTCGAGTCGATTCGATTCGCGCGACATCCTTCTCGCCCGGGAAAAATCTGTTTCCGTTCTGCGCTATGCTACCGCTCGGCTTTTACAATTTCCTGCTTCCGATTTCAAGAAACTTCTTTGCGACGGTCATCCGGAGCGCCTGATAGAGCTGAACGGAGCCTCCCGGTGCGGGAGAATACGTGGGGTCGTCGCGATTCGCGGCTCGAGCGGAACCGTCTGGTATGATGGAGACTACGGAAAATGAAATATTCGGGGAACCCGCTGTAAAACAAGTACCTACTGTAACAGTAGTATTGAAACAATAGTACTGTTTCAATCCTCGTTCAGGCACATGTCTGGGCGCAGTCAAAAGCTGGGAAATCAGCCGTTCGAGGTGCCCACCGATTGCTGCCAAGGTGAGAGACGACGAGGCGGTTCTCACTCAGCTTTCACTCCCGACAGCAGAAAACATCCGACTCACGCGATGCGCGTGTTTTTGATATTAGCGTGGTAATAGCGGGAGCGATGTTGCAGTGCGCTTCTGGAAGAACGACTTCCTCTCTTCCGACTTACGAACGTGCAAACGTGATCCCCATGAACATTCCACAGGTACCTTCGTCCTCGCTGGCTCTCCTAATTGAGTTTCAGCTGCTTGCTCGCCTGTCCGTCCGTCTCTCTGCTAGAGAACAACTCAGTTATTCTCGAAAAGAGAGCCCGGACTGACAGGTCATATCTCGTCTTGAGAGGGGTCGGACTGCGTTTCACTCGTCCTCTGTGTCTCTCGGGTTCCCCGAAAAATCCGAATGAATCCCGTCGCGCCAGACCCGTGCCGAGCGATTCAGACAGATCGAGGGTCTTGAGCGCGAACTCTCCTCGGACGTCCCTTACCGAAGTTTCGATGAGAGAGCTCGAATCGATGCCCGATTCGTCGTTTCTCTTTCTTCACTTCCATGCAGAGCGGGAATCCAGCAGCTCCGAGAGTCGCCAAACTCCGCTCACAGCACCTGCTGTTCAACGCTCCGATTCCCCGAAATGATCGGCCATCTTGCCAACGACCATGTTCCTGAGCGGGCTAGATGCAGCTGGACCGCGCTCGGGATCACTCTATCGCTCTAGAATCCTAGAACACCGGAGAAAAAAAGTATTTTGGACTTTCATGAGCTTACCAATCCATTCGGGCGATGATGATTGCCCTCAGGGTAGAAGCCCCGGAATTCCGTTTCTTGGAAAGGAAGCGGACGGTAGGAACTCCGACGCGTTCGACCTTGTTTAACAAAATGTGCTGAGCGAGCACTGCGAGGCCGGATCGCCAACGAAATACGACGGATGTACGAATTTCATTTTTCTAATGCGGAAACAGCGAATCAAGTAGTTGCCTTCCAGCTTCTTACCTCTCGAGCTTGGCGGGTTTTTGGGCAGTTGGCATTTCGCGTGATCCAGAAAGGGATGACAACCACGACGACGATGACGACTTGACGGTCAAGGCCGATGTGATGGAACGACTGTTGCAGACAATGGACACACAGTGGGTGAAGTCTTCTCATTAACTTTCTATCTCCACGGAGCACGTCTCACTTTCTCGGCGGTTTTCTGCCCTAACTGAACGTCAACCCCGTCCGTCCGTGCGTCGGCGCGACCACCTAATGACTTACCGACGGCTCCGTCCGGCTCAGCACGGACGAATGAATGGACGGCGCGCCATGAATGAATCGTGTGACAGGTTTTTCTCTCCCCAAAACGGGAGCCGTAAATAATTCGCACTAGATGATCCCGGTCGCCAGGAGCTCAGTCGTACAGGGGCGATTTCCAGGATACGGAGAAGGGCCTCATTCTGCGAGATCATTCGGAGAAGAAGTCTCGGGCCAGGGATCTCGATAGAGGAAGGCGATGTATATGTCCGTGTGCATCCTTGCTGCCTCCCTGGATGGGCGGAGCCTCACTGATCGTAATCACCTGAATGGAAAATTATCCGAGGGTATCTATCTTTCCCCGAAAAATCCCTGAACGCTACGAGCAAGAGATCGTTTAGATTTTCTGTCGATCTGTATATGCGATGTATTTTCGAAACAACTGTCGAATAGCCATACTGTTAGCTTATCTTGCTGGAGCTCTAGGCCGAGCGGTTCGTTTGAATGCCCGCGCCGATTATTGTTCTGGGGATGGCTATGAAGTTTCTGTTACTGGTTCTCGCTTTTGTCATGCCCCTGTGTTATCTACTCTAGTTTCCAAAGCTCGCGTCCACGTCGGCGCAGGACAATTCTATTTCTGAACTCCGCCTCGAACATCTTCCGATAAGCGCGTACGGCCCAGGATCATTCAATTTCAAATCCATGCCCTCTCGGCCACCGAATGCTGTGGAAAATACCCCCAACACGATGAGGGAAAGCTCCAACGGATGTGACTTCCCACAGACCATACCGCGACAGGCCGGGGAAAGCAGAAATAGACACTGGTCTAAATGCAGCATATTCCGCCTCGTCGCTTCCGTCGGCGGAAATTTACGTTCGCATCGAGTGCAATGTGCTCCGTGCAGCGAGTTCTCCTCCCTAATAATAGTATACCTACAACTATGAAACCCACTATAAATAGGCCGACCTTCATATCTAGTATGACGTGTTTCCGGGCCGTCCTACACTACCGCTGAAGCCATGACAAGAACTCGGGCTGAGGATACAAAACGAGGTGACTTATGTCGAGTAGGTAGTCGTTTTATTGCGCTTCTCTCTCGCAATGCCCGCAAGCGACTCCGTGGAGGTCGGACAATGCCCTCGACAAGCGTGTGATTCTTTCTGGAGGTTCACATATACGCGGAAATTCAACCCACGGTGCCGGCGCGGCGATCAAATCAGGAATCGAGATGCATGGAGAAAGGATGAAAATCAAGAAGATCATTGACTGATGAACTACGTTATGGTGGCTCCCGATCTCCTTGATCGAGCTGTCGAATCCTCGAGATTGGACTCGATAAGGAAATCCCGCCGATGGTGTTCACGAAAGAGTTCTCCGATAGGCTTTCCTGATGGGCTGTGGAGCGATGGACTTCCGTCTCGGAATTCGCCCTCGACTGCCGAAGCGGATACCCGCCCCCTTAGGACACGCTGCTCCTCATTTGCTTGGGAATCGGTCTCCGCTCGTATGTGACCTCACAGAAAACACACCCGCCCGTAAGGGAAAAGTACGAAGTCCGTGACAATTAGTCAAGCAAATGTGAGCAAAAGGGAGAGGCAAACGACCACGATCCTTGACCGCCAGCAAGCCGAGAAAGACCACCGCAAATTATAATCGTAGGTCGCAGCCAGAAGACGGCATTTCTGCTGCGTCTTCGGTTATCCCATCAGCCTGGTGTGTTCTCCTCCGATACTCGGTGTGTGCGCTCCAAAGGATCTCACACGATGCGATTGGTAAGTCCCCTTGTCTTGGAGCTATGCGACGCGCAGCCCCTCGGTTTTGAGAACCTCTCGGATCCGTTCGCTAAGTCAGTCGAGAACCTGCTGGCGACTTACCTGATGGTGAGCGGAGGACCCTACCGACGTTGATTCGCGCCAAAAGTAGAAATCGTACGTCGAGTTCCCCGGATTCCGAGCACTCGCGGAAAAGTTCTCCGTGACCTTCCGTTTCTCCGGAATCTGCTTTGATTATCAGAAGCCGTTGGTCTTACGTCCGGAACGGAGCTATCTACTTGTTTTGTGTAGAACTTTGAGCCTCGGTGGGCAAGCCTCGTTTGTATTCCACGGTGAGCCAACGCCCGTCTAGATCGATGATAGTGAATCTGATGGGAAATTCCACCGTCGCGTTGGCTCTCGTCGACGAGCGCCCGATGCCTCGTCATTAACTAGCGTTCGCTCGAACCCACCGAATCTCGGCCGGAAGTCTGAAAAGTCGTAGCCGAACAATCGAAGATCTTGATCGGGCCATAATTCCAAGATTACTAGTCGGGAGAGACTCGAATGCTGAGATCGACTTGTTCTCCGGACTTTTGTGGCCCTATGTTTCGATGAGCTAAGACAGAATTTCCCTGAAAATTCCGGATGCCTGAAGATACGCGTCCGCATCGATTCCATTGGTGGGAAAAATTTCATGGCGGGCGGGGGCGCTCGGCGTGAAGTGAGTGATTCTGAAATTTTCAAGCTGAGTCCAACTTTCCTCTAGCTCGCGCTCTTTCTCGCTTGTAGTCCTTAGTTTGGGGGAGTTTGTAGTTGAGCGATGGACTTTTCCTTAACGTGTTCACAAATAGAAGCAGCCAGGCCCGTCGCGGACGGGCGTCGGAAGTAGGTACATTCAAAAGAAACTAGGAAGGAACAGGCCGTTTGCCTGCTCGTCCATCCCGCCTTGCGCCGGCTGAGCGTCCGACAAACTCGCTCGCTCTTCCACTCAGCAAAGCTTCCCCGCAGCCCGTGAGGAGTGTTTGTTCCAAGCATCCCTCGGGAGTCGTTGTGCGCACGTCGAAAGAGTTCCATTCTGAGGGAAACAACTTGTTTCTCTCAGATGCGAACGGATGTACTCGAGCCGTGATCCAAGGGTTCGAACCGTGGCTCTTCGGCGTCTCCGTTGACACATCGTGCAGGAGAAAGGGAACGCAAGTTTTAGCGAACTAACGGCTCGTGGAACAATATTTGCAGTTCGCACACATCCTGCTGCTCGGTCTTATGCTCGCCGATGGACAGGTGGTGGCCCAGCAGAGACAGGAACGCGTTTTCGGCTCGTCTTCGGGATCTTCCGTCATTGTGGTCTATAAGAAGGAGCACGACAAGGACAATGCCGGTGATCGTGTCGAAGGAGGACCGGGACAAGGATTGGATCGGGGGATCGGACCAGGTGACGTTGGGGACGGAAGAGATTTCCGCCTCAGGGATCAAAGGGACCGCGACACTCGCAAAGTGGATATAGAGCTTCGCAAAGACCACGGAATAAAGATCTTCCCTAATGACGACGAGAGGGACGTGAGACACGATGATGCACGCCGCGATCATTCCGTATCACGGGAGGATCACTATGGCCAAACGCATTCGAAGAGTCGTCCGCGCGATGGAGGGTCGTTGACGTCGAACCCACACCGGCTCCACCGAAAACCCGAAAGGCGTCCAGGGATACTCGATGATAGAAGGTAAGCCGTTATAGAGGCTCAGACCTAGGGAGAAAGCGTACATAGATAAGATCCTTTTCGACGCATCCAAGCAAGTCTAATCTGACAAGTCCAGTTCAGGCAGGTGGGCGGGTCCTCACTTGGAGCTTTCCATCCACGGTGTTGACTCTGACAAGATCGTCCTGATTTTGCCAGGATATGCGCGACAACGAACTTTCGCTCCGGAGAGCTCTACCGATTCCGAGAGCCGATATGCTCCTCGAGACTCAATAGATTTCTCGACGCCGAACTTCCGGAGATTCTCTCCGGAATCGCGCCTGGAATCCTATGATGAGGGGAATCGGCTGCGAGAGTCTGATTATCCCGCAGCTTTGTTGACAACCCGATCCATGCCGGAATATCTGAATAAGCAATGTCTCGTGTCCTTGAGACAATGAAAGATCGTAAGAGAATGCCTTCTAATCTTCATAATAGTGTTTCGGATCTCCTCGAGGAAGCGATTGAAAATGATATTGTTCCCGCGCATCGGGCGAGCACTCCCTTTCGACACGAACATTCTGGATAGAGAGATCAATTCACTACATGAGACTCGTCGGTGTGGTGCTTCAATATTATCCGGGTCTCATGGAGATGTACACTCAGCTCGGTGACAGATATGCCTCAGTTCGGACGCTATTCATCCAGTCACAGAACTGTTCCGCCAGCTCGAGCGGCCAATTCCCAACTCAATTGAAAGGGGGGAGGAGGACCGTCTTAGAAAAACAGGAGTGCAGATTGCCGAATTAAGTCAAGCGTCGTTGTGCGTCATTCAAGGCGCGGAATCGGTAGCATCGATCCACAGCGCTCTCTCTCTCCGCAAAGCTTTCCCTCAGTTCCTGACTAAAGTCTTGGCACTTCCAATGAACGGACACTGTCGCTCAAGGTCCTTTCTCGAACAGTGGATCTAGGGAGCAGCTCTCCTCGCAGACCCTACTATATTGCAACGATTTTTCTACACGCTAAGCGTTTTCTTCCGATTTCCGGGCTTAGATTGCGGTGTTGAAACTGTCGGAAGGTCGAAAACTCAGTATAGACGGACGCGTCGAGCCGAATGATCCACGAGAGCCAATCGGAAACTCCTCATCTGCAGAGATGACGAGGCCTATCAGCTTGGGATAGGCCCAACTCGGGACATCCTCGCTGGCCAATCACCACAGGGCTAACAGAGACGTAAAAATTATCGGTCTCGCTTTCCTGCTCGACGCTCTCCGGGAATAGTGCTTGGTGGTCGGCTCGGGGAGGAATGAGCTAGATTATCCGAGACGGATCCCGGGAGTTCTCTAAACTCAGTCCCAATAAGGAATTCCCGAATAATGAATCGACAATTTTCGGGGCTCGACAGATCGATTCCGTATTCCAATGGAGAATCCTCCCTCCCGTCCGGGAAGGGGGAATATCGGGGAAATCGAACTGTTCTGCGACTAATCGTTGTCGTTCTCGTCTTTGATTCGTATTGCTTGTCGCCTTCTCCTTGAATTTCCTTGCTGTTGTCAGTTGCCAGCGTGAGAGAGGCTGGCAAGTCGATGCCTGCTTGCTCCCAGCGAGCCATTGCGAAAGGAAGTCCGGTACCGAAGCCCTTCGCTCTATAGGCTCAAAATCGAGATTCTGTCTCTCCATTCTTTCGTGCCCCGCCTGTCACCAAGCTTGTCTCCGAGTGGGGGATATTGGACATTTTTCCCATTGTATGTTCTTGTTCGGCTGCGGTCTCTCAATCGTTCAGTATATTTCGCAAGCTCAGAACTTCGATCAATTGAGGAGCGAGGGATGGGAAGCTCTTCCGATTTCCTCCTCGAATTTTTAGGATCATCCTCTCACGTTCCAGGGACTTCGACGATGCCCCCGGCGTAGACGACGACTACCGATTCCCAAAAGCGAAGGACAGTTTCCCGTCGCATCGTGGAGGGCCGCCCCACCGAGGGGAGCCAGTTCCACCGGGTTTCGCCTCCGACGCCAGACCCGCATGCGCCCGGGAGCTCGATCTTTGTGCCCACAACCATGACTATCCAGTGTAAGTTCTCCTCTGAATCACGACTGAGCGATCAGAATCGAGTTGTTTCCCGGGAAAATTGTTGTCTCCTGAATCCTGGAATTAGGTTTCCGGGAAACGCTCGAGGATAGATTGTAGGTCCATTTGTTCTGCTCTGTGGCACTAGGAAGGCTTCCGAAGAGCCGGCTTTGATAGATAGGCGAAGTCTCTAGCCTGATGGAGAATAATCGCATGCTCCGCATTTTTCCATCGTGTTATTTTCCCCGCCTGCAGCGGATCAACTGTTGCCCTACCAACTAAGTTCTCCGGACCCCGAAACCCGTTCCGGACGTTTACACGTTTCCTCGTCCGTGGGCGTGTTGCCTCGCTCGGATCGAGGCCGACAAAGCTGTAAAAGCTGGATGCCAACGCCTAGAGCAGGACATGATCTCGTTTCTCTTGCCCGCCACGTCTCCGCCTCTCGATGTCATTCCACCGCAGAAGGAGTTTTTTGAGCGCGGCGGTAATCGTGGGAGATGTGATCTAATGACCAATACTCACTTATATCGATATTCTCTCTCCCGCTCTGCTTTTCTCCTCGATAATCCGCTAAGACGATCGCAACGTTCTCCGTCGAGCGTCGGAGGAGCGAATTCGCAGCGATGGCTTGATTCAATTTGGTCGCTCTCTTTTACTTTGAGCGCTAGTTTGCGACGAACGAGAGCGCGGTTTATTCGCCGCCGGCCTGAACAAGCTCTGATCTGGAGATCCACCGATCCCGGTGCCCCCGCCGTCATTAATTCATACCAGTCGGCACGACAGACAGCTCGATATCGATAGACGCATCTTGCCCTAATAGCTCCCTGTCTCGGGCGATTCCCGGATTCGCCTGGATACTCAAGCATTCGATAGGCATGGAGGGTAGGTGAGGCAAGGGACCATGGTGTCCATCCGACTCGCCCCCCCCTCAACCGAGTTAAATCTGGGCATGCCCCAGCCAGCATCCGACATCTTTGGGTCTCGACCTTACGCAAACGTTCAGTCTTGCATTAGCCGCTCTATTCCCGTGAATTTTCCACGATGACCGATGCGACGGCTTCATTCGGAAAGAGTGCCTGTCGGGCTAATGCAGCCCATGCATCTTTTGCATCACTTGATAAACAAACAAAGAGCGCTGTCACGAGACGCCTCCGTACTCCGCCTCTTCGGTCTCGAGCTTCTTCGAAAGCACAAGAACAAACACCTGCTCCACGTGTCCTGCGAAATGAACAGCGGAATCATGGCGCCTGCCGGACGGATGGACCTGGGGTCGAACAAAGGAATCGCAATGAAGCGCGGCCCATCGGGTAGAGTGCGGACAGCGGAGTGGTTCCAGTCGAAGAAAAAAGAGAGCAACAGCTGTTCCATTAACAGGTTTTCGGGAGAAGCGGCCTATCGTAGAGAGTGACGGAAATCTGTGACGAGGAGAGGAGAGAGATATTAAATTTCTTGGACCAAGGACCCGATCCAACCATAGAGTCGCCTGCTAGTCGCTTCCGCGTCCGTTTCGAGAGAAGTTTCCGAACAAACCGAACTCTGCTCCGAGGTCGGAGAAGAGGAGCTACTCTCGACTGGATGACTGAATTTCGAGTTCTCGGCTCATTTTCCCTGCCCGGCAACTCCACCTCGAGGGGGAGTTTACGAGCTCTAAGAGAGGAATTCGAAGTGCACGGGCGATATGAGCTCGCGAGAGAGGAGGACAACGGTCTCCGACTTTCAGACTACGACAGAAAGATAGAGAGATGGGGAGACTAATTGAGACAGATAGTCGACGAAAAGAGCGAGACCGAGTTCCCCGGGGAACTTCCTCACTCCTCCTGAACGAGGGCGTACCATCCCGCAGGTGGTCGCGAAGGCCGTTTCGAAATCTTCTATGCGCCTGATGTAGACGATTTCACTCAGATTATATTTATCGCTGCTTAGAGGTCATTCATGAGCGTGTTCGAGCTCAACACTCGCCATAGATGGGGACATCTCTTCGAGGCAAAGCTGTAATTCTGCTGCTTTGAGAACATGCTCGATTTTCTCGTTATTTGTGATTCATATAGTCTGTAACATCATGTCAGAATTCACCGGAAAGGCTCCTAGAAACTCGGTCGGGGGACGGTATCTCGTATTCGACGAAAAGCGAAATCCCCGAACTTGATTTTCAGAGAGGGGAATCGGTGCGTCGAATTTAGGTGCTGTCGACCGCGCATGCGAGAGAAATGCTCTGTTAGAGAAGTTTTCTGGTTTTTCAAATTAGAGACCATCGCGTCCCAGAATAGGTATTCCACGAGCATTCACCGCCTCCTTCTCATATCTCGAAGCCGAGGGGAGTTACTCGATTCTCCGGAGTAGCACGTCGCGATTCGTGGGAGCGGGCCCGAGGGCAGGCATCGCCAGCGTGGCACGCTACGCCAGCCGCAATCATGGCTCCTGCCCGGACGGGCCCGGGAAAGGATTTCCCGGCGGAAGTTGTCGATACTTTAGAGATCAAGCAAGGAACGAGGAATGGGAGGATTTTCGAAGAGAGAAATGGGAGTTTTTGTGTTTCCACTTTGGCAGGCTTGGATTCCAATAACCTCGTACTTTGGATCGGAGCCGGAGAGGAAAAGAGAAAGGGAATAGCGCACCGCTATCATTCTCGGAGCTGTTCCGCTGCGTCGGAAAAAAAGCAATCCGATGGCTCAGGATAAACAACACAGCACCTGCAGGGCCCGTCGAGGAGTCCGCAGCGATGAGGACCTCACCCGGTCGCTTAAACCGCTTGCATCATATGTTTTCGGCGGAAGTTCCATCTGTCGGATGCTCCCAGTAGTGAATTAACTATCAGATGCGAGCGAGATGCAGCTAACTGTCAACCAAGCTCCATCAGGAGACGACTGTATTGGGATCATTACAGCCTCAGGATGACGGCGGTGTACGCGACAAATATTCCATGCGGAATGCAAGAGAGAATGCACCGTTTCCCATTATGGTGGATATCTCTCAGGGGAGCGGTTCAGACGTCAGACTAGCCAACTCTCGAGCCGCCCCGGCGGTGAATCCTGATCGAGAGTCTCGCTTTGATGTATCAACGGACTTTACTCGGACGGAGTGCGGCACTTCGCGCGGTCTAATAAGCCTGAAAATATTTCCGTGCGCAGAAATCACCGCATCTGCCACCTGTTACGCAGATGGCACGGATGGAGCGACGTCAGATTCGAGACACGGAGCTGACGTCAAACAGGTCTGCGACCGAATCCGGTAGAAGCTCCCCATTCACGTCAGAGCGGACTCGATGCGGATTTATCTTCCGCCGGACCACGCTCTCGGTCGGAATTTTCCGAATCAGTCCTTCGTGCTATGTTCAGACTCAAAGTAGCGCACTCAGTCAGCTTCAACGTCGATGGGAAAGAAGCGCACAGAGAAGCCCGTCAGCCCACCCCCCATTGCTCCGATCCCTTCCCCATTGGGCACGGAGGTTGAACATCTACGGGAGGCTTGCCGGGAAAAAGAAAGAGAAGTGCTCATCCAGCATTCGCCCTCTAACCCTCGACGCAGCTGGGGATAGGAATCTGCTCCAAGTAGCGAATGGCTTGCGGTTATTCCTGGGGATAATCCTTTGCTCGTCCTATTTTTCCTCCAAGTCTGAGCTCCTTTCACTCTTTTCCGCTTTTCCACTCGACTGCCGAGAGCTAGCAGACGAATGATAGCGAGCGAGGAAACGAGGATTGCGAGCTGCGGAAGGAAAGGGCCTGTCTTCTAGGAATCCTAGGGAGCGCCCCTAAATCCATGTTCTCCTCCCTTGGAAGCAATTGGAGACGAGGAAGAAAAAATCTGAAACCGATGAATCAACGCAGAAAACGCACTCGGGGGATGAGCTTATTTTTGCGCACGAAGTGGAGAAGAAAAACTAGAAACGAGACCCGGTTCATTCGGGGTATGATCCAGGGACGATCTTCGCTCTGTGAGTAGTTCTAGTTCAGGCCAGGGCCTCGAAGATTTACCCGACGAGGAGTCCTGCTCCTCATGGAATATCCGGCTCTTAGCTAATCTCGCCAAGATGTACATCAATTATTGGGGAAAAGCGGGCTGTCGAGTGAAAATTTGAGGAATCAGTAGATCTTCCGAAGCCCCTATGCTGTACCACTGAATTTTCAGGACAACCCGGTGCTCCCCGCGCTACCCCTAATAACCTCCAGCGATAAATACATTCCGAATTTTCTCATCAGGGAGAAGGTCCAAACCATCGTCGACCGGTACTACAACCAGATGTACGACCTTTATCACGCTATGTATAAGATCCCACCCCATGAGGTCCAGTGGGTTGAGAATTTCACGCATTCCTTCAGTCAGGAGAAAGAGCACGGCGATTCCGTCTGTCGGAGCGAAACATCCTACCTCAGAATCGGTGAGTTTACAGCACATTCATTGCATAGCTTCACATCGGAATAGGTACTCTCGGGATAAGAAATAATTCCCTCATACCCAGTGATTGTTGAAGTTTTTCAAGGTGCGTATATCTCGCAGTCGACCGAATTGAAAGTTAGCCTGCTGGAAATCGCCTCAGGCGTCTGCAGGGCCTCGTTTTCGAGAGTCTTTGAGAGCTCTCGACCACCTCGTTGAGAGAGGGTGAGGGGACCTCCACCGGGCCCAAGTTGGAAGAAGGCAAGCCAAACGTAGCTGCTTCAAGCGTTAAAAAATGAGCGAGAACATTTTTCGAAGACGGACGTCTTCACGACGATGCGCCGTAGCAGCAACCACTCAGAATCGTTCTCCAGGATTTAATTTGGAGGAGGCTGGAGAAACCGAATAGATTCAATGTGGTCGGCCTCTCTGAAAACCGCTATTCAGTCTTCGGATATAGCCCACCTGGAAACTTCGGCCGCGAGTTTCAGAGAAGGACGGGCAGCGGAAGTTGAAACCAGAACAATTCAGGAGGGGAGGATTCGAGAAACGTCTGTCTTTTTCGCTCGGAGATTCCCTTTCCTCGACTCTCTGGTTGCCCCCGCTCTGCCCGGCGAGGTGGGAGCGATGAATTCCGCTTTAGTGAGGTTCTCGGAAGTGTGTGAAGCTGACTCGTGCGATATCTCAGACGGCAGACTAGGGCAATCCGCTCCCCATCTCTCGGAAGGTTCCTCCTGGATACCACGAAGCAGCACTTCGATTCTCCACCCTAACGAAACGCGGTCGGAGGCACTTCCGATACTCTCTCACATATCAGAATTTACGGAATGAGCGAAAAGCAAACAATAGAACGGATTCGTTGTGGTTGCCTAGACGTCTCCTCGGCACTCGAGTGGGGAAGTAATGCTTCTTTGCCTCTGTTTGCTTCCACGAGAAAAAAAGGAAGTAAACTCTCCCCTCTAGCGAAGAGGTGGCATCGACGACCTCCTTTTTTGAAGCAGAGCCGTTGCCTCTGCCGTCGATCCTGAGGGGTGACTCGACTTTCAGCCGGATTTTTATTCCGGCCCAAGCTCTCAACCTCCGCTCCGGTATCGTCTCCAACCTCCCGTGGTTCCCCGCGCTAACTGAGACGGGGAAAATACCATCGCAAGAGAAAGCTCCATGGCTGTGAATCATCAGAGATTTTTTTACGAATCCATACGCTGTGTCGATTATATGGGTACTTCATTCCCTCGAGTTGATTCAGTCTGCTCCGTACTTGGTCCCATCTGCTTTAGAGATTTGTGCACTAGGAAAAGATTGTCAACTTACATTGTCGACATCGCTGAGCGATTTCGATCGAATCGCCGGCATCGAGACAAATGGCTGTGCGCTAGCTCGCTCGGCTGTCTGTCAACAATGATGTGAATGGAGCAACAATAAAAATTTATGTCGATCTCGCGCATTCTATGCCCAAGTAGCCGCGTCTCTCTTTGTACGCGACAGCCGCCCGCCCGCCTGCCCTCCGTGGCAGTGGAGTTTCCCCCAATCGGCAATATGACGTTGTTCAGTGGAGCAAGCGTATCATCGGAGCCGTTCTACGTCGTTTAATATTCTGCTTTCACTACACGAAGGCCCGTGACGAATGAGACCAATATTTCCGCCCTTCCGGATGAGACGTTCAGATTCATTCTATCGCATTCGATTCCAATAGACCAGATGAATACTCCCAGTACCTTCGGAGAGATTCCCTCTTCGGAAAGTCTGGCGTTTCTGCCCAGTGAAAAAGAAATCAAGTACGACAAGATTATTATTCTCCGTTCCCAGGTTGGGCCAAAAACTACAAGGGGCACTGGATGGCTGTCGTCAACACAGAGAGGTTCCCTCAAACGACCCGCGTGGAGAAATGTCGCTACCGTGACAAACCGTGCGAGTACATGGCGCCCTGTTTCAAGACAGCCTGCAAGCAGCGCGAAATGCTCTTCCCCCTGATAGCCGTGAACCCTCATGATCCAAGTCAGAAGCCGCAGGTGGACCTTTTCCCAATCCCTTCTGGATGCGTTTGCTACGTTGATGACCCATTCTTCCACAGCAGAGCGCGGAAGAATGATCCCGATCACGGAGTACACTCGAAACTACCCGCGTTCCTTCGCTAATGCCAGAGTGGCCGCTACCTCGTACCTCAATTGCTTTCCATAACCGTTGGAGACTCGGTGTCAGGACATCTCTGAGGTAGAGCCCAGGCGGCCGGAGCTCGGCTTATGTTTATTTATTGATTCCGGCCGGAACTCTTCTCGTTGAAGTGTTCCGAATCGGAAGCGCTCCTTCGATCGATACGTCTGATGCTCCGATGCGAGAGGGGGAGAAGGCCAGGAAAGAATCATCGCGAATGACAGTCTATGCACGGGGATCATCGTGGAATTTTCAGAATCCCTGAAGGCTGTCGTCGCAAATCGATTCGTCGTATGACTCGAGAGAGAAAATCAGCCATCCTGCGACGGAGTATCCGTCCGTGCCCGAGTGCCTCCGCTCCTCGATACCAGTTTCGTCTTTTTCTCTCGAGGAAATCCTTTCGAAAATTCCTCAGACATTCATTTCATGCCGGATTTTTCTTCGTTCATGCCGTCCCATCCCTCCCTCGTTCAGGAACTTTAACCCGTACATTTTTCACACTTCGTCAGATGAACCGCTCGTTGAATCGTTTTTTCAAGTCGCTCCTCTCATGAATCAAATTCTAGCGGAAGCCGAGACGAAATTCTGACTGTCAATCTAAATTGAAGCGATAGGGAATGTATGCAATAAATATGCGTTCACTCCGACTATGCTGCGTATCTGTCCCGCCGCCGAACAAAAGGTACAGCTGGGTGTCCTGTGCGCTTCGATGCACTGAGCGTAATCTACTTAGCAACACTTTCATCGAGCGTGTGGGAGATAGCGAGCGTACATAGGGGAGAAAGCGGAAAATATTCAAAGAGGATTTCGTGATCGTGGCTCTCTTCCTCGTCGACGTCGTCGCCGTCTCCATTTCTCCAGCGACTAAGCGAGCCGCCAGTACGGCTCCTTCCTTCAATTTATGAAGCTTCGAGTAAAGCGAACTAGCTTGCTCAACGCCTGACAGCCGGTGGAGAACTCGGTCAATGTGACATTTGAATGTTCCCGAATCCTATCCGCAATTCATCCCCTTAGGCGATTCCCATCTCGAAGGAGATCCCTGTTGCAAAAAGGTTTTCCCGTCCCGCAAATGGAGGTTCCGCTCGAGAAAAGTAGGTACTTCCTTGCTTGGCAGATTTGAAATATGTTATTTTCTGAGATGCGACCGAAGCTCAGGATCCAGGGTCCACCGAATCCACCCTGCTTCCCTCTCCGTGACGCGGTGACCCGCGGCGGAACTGATGGACAAACCGACTTCCGCACAGACTAGCCGCGGGCGTGTTGCACCACGACAAAAGAAGATGAAACGGCGCATAACATAGCGCCGTCTGCGCCGGCGCCTGCGTGGGTGACCGAGAGTTATGTTCTCCTTGCGGAATGTGCACACCAACCTACCTGCCCATTTCTCAAAATGACCTCGCACTTCAGATAGTTCTATCCACGCAAGCACCAAAAGGGCATCGTCAAGTGTCGTCGAAGTATTTCTTCCGATGTGAAGTGATGGGAGACTCATTTCGAACATGGATTAATCTCCATCACTTCGATCTTCGGTCTCCGAGCCAGGCTCCTACGAGACGTTCGAGGATGGGATCGGATGTGTTGACTTATGACCCGACTCGAAGTCCTGAAGTTTTTCAGGGATCTCCGCGCAAGGTGTCCCCTGCTTAGGGGAGTCCGCATCGCCTATGTCTCCGCTGCTTTCAATACCGCAGCCCTTGTTAGAAGATGACCACTATCTTTTGACCCGTCTGCGATGGTCGTCCACGGTGCTTTGCGGGTCAGCATCACACGCCGCAAAAGCTCTCAAGGATTCATTCGATTTTCGTGCCGTTTTCCCCGTCCTCGTCGACGACACGGTAGCCGACGGGGGACAACAGGTCCCCAAGAACGGGAGATTCCAGAACGCGGGGGCATGCGCTGTATGAAATCCTTTTCCCTATCAAGGACCGTCGTGAACCAAGCGTAGGATCGTCCCGGACGAGAGAAAAGTCTCTGTATGTTTTTAGGCGCTGTGTATACAAACTTTGCTATCTGAGTTGTCGGATCAGAGAGTCCGAGCGAATCGGAGTGCGCTCCCAAGACGCATTTCACAGCCCTCCGGACTCGAACCCGCCCACACCATATCTGCGGTCAGACGCAAACATACAGCGAATTTCCACGTGTTCCGACTCTTCTGAGTCGCTATACTTCCTAAGTCGGCAAGTTCTTCTCCCTCACCGAGACTTCTCTGACGGGGGGAGCTTCTCGGTCATGGAACAGCTATACATTCAAGAGCTATATTCAAGACGACGGAGGGATCTTCGAGGCCTGAATCCTCGTTCGCGCGCTCTCGGTAGATATATCACCCAGACAGAAGAATGATTCTAGATCTCGAAATGCGCTTCCTTTGAGGTCTCGGTGCCATGACAGCAGAGATAAGTAGGGAGGAGTTCGACGTTCCAACTGCCGTGCGGAAATTATTTGCTCTGCTCAAGCTCTGGCACGTGGCGTGCCGATGGTGGGAATCGGGAATCAACCCTCATCAAATATCTCATGGATCCCTTTCGCCCATCGTCAGAGCTATCAAAAGTGAAATGTCATTTTTTGCACTTGGTGACTTTGCTCGGCAGCTTGATGAACTCTGCAAAAATGAGTCGGCGTTCTTCGCTCATTTTTCTCTCGGAATATCTTTTCGTCCCGATGACTTGGCATTGAACTGCCAGTGTTGTTCTCGGATCCTCGGCGGAATATCACACCAGCATTGGTCCGCGTGGCACGTTTTTCTCGTCAGCACTTTGATGCATTCTTTTCTTTTTTCTATTAGCAGCTAACCAAGGAGAGTCATCCGACGCATCTGATATTCCCTACTCATACATTTGCTGATGATGATGGCCCATGGAGATATCGTTTTGGCAACTAGGTGGTTTTCTTGTCATGCAATACTTCTGTGGAAGACTTCGGACCCTGGAACTAAAAGATCCGAAGGATCACCCGAGACCTTCTCTTTGAAGGTTTGACACCTTCTCGATACGTGACGGCTGCTATGCGGGGAAATCAACACTTCGTATCTCATCTTCGTGCTCGATCGAGGAGTGTAACTCTCAGCTGTCAGTGGCACTCCTGCGCGAACCGCCGATAATTTTCG
Organism: Galendromus occidentalis; assembly: GCF_000255335.2. Lineage (NCBI taxonomy): Eukaryota > Metazoa > Arthropoda > Arachnida > Mesostigmata > Phytoseiidae > Galendromus > Galendromus occidentalis. The sequence goes on from NW_003803602.1 coordinate 2,195,645, forward strand.
GGAAAACACAGACCGATCCAGTGAACGGGCAGCGTGAATGCCATATACAATAAACAACATGAAAGTGCATTATAAAATGATGAGAGTATGATCATGATGAAATTATGATCGAGCACCGCTCAAGTTTTGCATCCGCTTCTCGGATCATTTGCTTTTTGCTTCGGCCCTCAATGAGAAATGGGCGAAGCTCAACGCATCGATTCTTGAGATTTTATACAGGTAACATAATGATGACAATGGACCTCTGAGAGGAAATGACATCATCAGACTCGCGCTCACATGATGCTAATATGTATTAATAATTATGATTAGAATATTATAAGTACGTGACTTCGACATTGAGAGTGACGGTTTTCGTGAGCCTTCCCTTCGCTATCCTTCGGGGATGCGCGTGACATCTTTCCTGCTGTGCTTCCCTAAATCCTAGTCTTGGCTTTTTCGCCCAGCGTATACTCAATCCGATGCGAATCGCCGCAGCGACGACGGCAACAGCATAAATCTGCCATCGAGCACCGAGAACAACGTAAATTAACTCGGCGTACAGCATCAGCTTCCGCCGTTCATTGGAATTTTCAAACGTCGGCGACGGTGAGTAAACTCTTGCCAAACGTGGGCAGCCCCCGACGACGATGTTTCCGAACTGCGGCTCGTCGGGCTGACGTCATCCGGAGCCCGACAGCGGCGTAGTGTTCGCCCGCTGGAGCGTTTGTTGCAATTTAGGTCAAATGTTTGCTTCTGGAAATCCCGATCACAACATCCGGAATGACCGTGAACAAAGTGCCCAAGACGGAACGGACTGAGCGAACTCGCCAGCTTTCTGTTGGAGATGAGCCCCTCGGAAGTTTCTATATATAAGCACCACACGAATGTGACATAGGTGGCAGTGTAAAGCGGGTTTCCCACTTGAGGAATTGGATAGGGTTCCGGTTGTGTTAATTTGAACTTCCATATGCACATATGAGAAAACATAAGGAGCGCCCCCGGAGGTGTGTTCGAGAGGGCCGGAAAACGAGCGTCTCGACACCATGCAAGAGATACGTCGAAAACCTCCCGCTGAGTCCGGCGGTCTCCCACATCTAGTTGTTGCTCAGCGCCACCAGAGAAAAGGAGTGATCGAATTCTCGCCGTCGTGAGATTTCCCAGCAAGCATGAATGCTCGCGGCCGGTGGTGGCGACTTCTTCTGAATCGGTTGTGCTCATCACGGTGACACTTGCCGGCAGGTAGAGATGCGCAGAAGAACTGTTCGGAAAAGAGCGCAGTCGGAGAACCCCTTGAGATGAACACCGGTACAGAATAAACATTCAGTACTCAATGAAGACTTGGCCAGATCAACATTGGAGTAGATACTTCTTGAGCGTAAGATCGTGGACGGATTCTTGATCGTAAGATACTTTCCGAGGAATAGTATCGCTGCTCAATTACGGCTTTTGGACGGGCTGATCCGGAGTGATGGAGATTCTTCATCTCCGTACGGAAGATCTAAAGTGACGAGTCTTGGCAGTGGGCTTCCTTTATGGGGGAAACTGCCCGCATGCGCATAAATCATGTCTGAGTGAACTCTGTGCGCCGTAATAGATGCTGCTGCTTTGCTAATTTTCGCAGGAGTCGAAGCTGCTGAAGTGTACGTGTTCAAAAGGGCGGCAAATCCGCTGCGAGGAAATGAGGTCGGCGTACTCATTACATCGCTGTGAGTCTTCATGCGTCCTGGATGTGTCGCCGCCGGAACTTTCCCGAGTCCGGAGCAGGACGGAATGGGCTGTCGTTCAAATGTACGCATGTGATGCTCGGATCGTGCTTGGAGGATTCACTCCAGCTGATTCTCATTTCAAGTGATCGGTGATTGGCCCCGGAAGCAGCCAGCAGCATTGTTTACCGATAAGATGAGCTCCCGGAGAGACGACCTTTTCCTTCGATTTCGACGATCTGTCGCAAATGACCCCTTCTCCGACTGTATGGTGGAGTCCTTACTCCTGCTACTCCCACTACGAGTTGCATCTGCGGAAACTCGTGCGGGACTTGAATGGCGGGCCACCCCAGGAAGCTAGGCGCTGCGGAACATTCAGAGGTGCGCAGTGGCACGCAATGCTTTGGGAAAAACCACCATTGCGTCGGCCCACTCGTCCGCTTACGGTGTGCCTGACTGCTTCATTTTAGTGGTCGGAACGCTGAAAACGGCTTTTCGTAGTTTTGTCTTACGTTGACAGCTTACCAGGCTGCCAGACTTCATTTCTCAGACCTGTTCGTCTTGTTGTGGTTTGACAAACATTGCCGCTGTCACCGGAGCCGTTGACACTCCTCGACCAGCCGCTTGTTCCCTGACTTGACTGCTCACTTATTCACTCATTCTAGAGAACTGTTAGTTTTGGAAGGCATGGGGTCGCACACCTCGATAGGTCCCAAGACTAGGCCGCCGACGGCACGCAACAATCCCCTGCATGTGTCAGAGAACAACTTGACAAGACGCTCGTATTTCTCGAATACTCCCGATTCCGCTGAAGTCGACAGGCACCAAACTCGACGTCTTGCTTGGTATGGAAAAATGAAGGAAATCGCGATTGCATCAATCGCTTGACCGATCGATCGATGAATCAGTCAATGGATCGCTCTCAGGCAGAAGCTCATCGAAAAGAGCGGAAACTTTGGCTGGTATCTCTGTTGCTCAGAGTTTCCTGCAATGTATCCATTACCGCTCAAGTGCGCGCGCTGCCTCATCCAGTCAGAGGAGGATGGAAACACGGAAAGCTCCCGAGACGAGGCGACACGAAAAAGACTTCATCTGTTCCTCAGACATCGACGGAACGCGAGTTCAAAGATGAACACGAGAACGGATATTAATCGAGCCCGAGGCCGCCAGAGAAAACAGTAATTCAATCGAGAACGAACACACTTTGTGGGCGGTCTCTGGCGTTTGCTGTTGCAGCTGCGACTGCAGCAGCTGCTCTTACTCTTGTTGCGTGCTCTCCTGGAAAGCACCTCTAACGCTGCCTGCGCTCCGCGGAATCAACATCCCTCGAAGCGCAGCCTCCCGAGCGAAAACTCCGGGAAGAACTCCCGCAGCAGAGCTCGTGAGCTCTCAGGGGTTTATCGACGACTCCAGTTCACGACAGCGACTTCAAATCTATAACGGCAAAAAAAATGGATCGATACGTCCATTGCGATACCGGCGCGTCGGTCGGTAATGTAAGCCGAAGATCGCAGCTGCGGAGATATTTTTCGGGCGTGAAGGGATCGAGGATCCTCACAGAATCGCTCCCCTTCTTTTCCCTAATCGCTCTATTGCGTCCCCAGTTGAAAGATGGATTTCAATTCACGACGTATGCATTCGGAACGGGGTCGGTCGTTTGCCCTGTCAAACAGTCAGCGGGGTCAACTCCCACAATCTCAATAAATTGTTCCGGGTCAGCTTCCTTGGGTGGCTCGGAGCCGCGCGAACAGCGGAAGCCGAAGCTCCGGTGGAAGTCGACGTATGCATGTACATGTCGCACATGTATCCAGAAGACGAAGAACCCGCCGCCCAACTGTAGCAAATCTGTGTCGACTGAGCGAGACAGACAGACAGGGCGAGCGGGCGACCGACCGACAGCGCGCGCGAACGGTCGGACGGAATCCTCATGCACGCTTTCCAGTACGACGCGGCATGCGAAGCACGCGGCTCTGTGCCACAGCATTAAAAAACAGCTTGATGTGTCATATGTGGTAGTCTGGCTGCTGCCGCCGCCGCCGCTGCCGCGTCAATCTAAAAGAGTGCTTTCGCTGGACTGTGACGTCAGCGGCAGCATCCTCACCATCTTCTGCTCGGCCCTTTCTTCTTCAGCCCCTTCGGTTAAAGACTTGGCGGACTTCTTTTTGGACGAAGTTCAGTGTTCACGACTTCAGGATGCCAGGCGGCCACATGCGCTTCGCCGAGTCGTGACTTGCCTCGTTTGTCCCTACGTCGACCTGATCGTCATCATCACCGAAGTCGGACTCGACGGCAACGGGCACATCTGATTTTGACTTGTGTTGTTATTATTTGTATTTGAAGAACAAAACCGAACAGCTGCCGTGTGTTGTACCTGGTGTGTCGCCGTGCTCCGCGCCTGTTCATCGGGACAAGTGCTCGAGACTTTGACGTTTGACATCCGCACACCGCAGACATGGACACATCGACGAAGTCAGGCCATTGGCCTAGAATACTAGTCCTGTTGGGATTATTTGTGGTGACCGGAAACGCTCAACAAGGTATGTGTGCTCAGGAATCCAGTGTTCGGTCAAACCAGATGTCATTTTGGTGGCTGAGCTCCGAGGATGCGGTGACCGGTATCGGCGTTCGAAATGAAAAGGAGAGAAGTGACTTCGCCGCAACACTGCCTGGCCTAAGAGTGCATACCATGAGCCATGCAAGCTCTAGCTAGTTAAAATATAGGTATCGTGTCGGCCGATTCAATTATTGAAGCGACAAGAAGAAAATGCCTGTGCGGTCAGACACCCGGACACTTTGGAAGAGTTTTCTGGAAACGTGGCCGATTCCGATCGAGAAACCCGATCACCAGACGATGGAGCATCCAATCATTCGTCGACGGAAATTACGTCAAGCTCTCATTAAGATCATCGTGACACCATGGTCCAATTTTCGCGGTCTGATAAGCCGCAAGAGTGGTCTCAGATCGTCAGAAGAGTACAACGGATCTCTTGCGACCGACACCTGAATGGAGTGCTTCCGAGTACGGAGTCAGCGCCTTACGGATCGCTCCGGACCGCAAATCTTGATACGGATCCTTGTTAAAGCCGCTGCCTAATCTCTTAATGAGCGTGAAAGTGGCCTACAATCGGTGCGTTGTAGTCGCTCAGACGAACGCTCTCCCCGCGCTTCAGAGAAATTCTCGGCGCTCCGAGTGAAGTTCGAACGACACTCTGATGATCGCCTTTCGCACCAGACTCGTGCACGTGCCTGTGTGCCCGCCAATGTGTAGCAGGAGCTGCCGCCGCCGCTGTCGCAGACTCGGCTGAAGTTTCAAGAAGCGAACTCTCGACTTCGCCTGCTCGACCTCTCGCGCGCGAGAATGTCACCTCAGGTGGCATTTCGTCGAGGCTGCTTTTTTTCGATGTCGTCGTGCCTCTCTCCCGCTATGGCTCAGTCCGATTGGTCATTGAGTTTATGGTGGGCCGTTGGATCTTTTGGCGAAGCGGGGGGCGAAGTACTTTACAGCCTTTTAGTGGACGGCAATTTTCCTGCCCGATTTCTACTCCCTTCAGAGGAATGCTCGAGGTGCAAATATAAATCGGGCACGCACGAGAAAAAAAAACCCACTTTGAGGTTTTCTCTTCTCGTGAACAATCGCCGCATCAGGGGAATCCGAGATCCGGAGGAAAATTTCCTCCCGAGAGCGGATACCGGAGTTGTCCCGCGAACTGCGGGGTGTCATTCCGAGCAGAGCTCGCTGCCCACTAATGGGAACCATCGACCACTACTTCTCGAAAATTGCTGCGGCGATCGGGAAGCACGTACGCATAGAGTGCTTTTTTCCGCCGAAAGCGCGCGGGGAAAGTAGTTCTACCGGTCGGCCAGTGAACCGAGCGAGATCCGGCTAATTCTATATGCTCGCAATCCCGCTTCTCAAGTAAAGGGTGCGGTCGGCCGACAGGTTTGTCGTCCCGACAAACGGATGAGCGGTCGGACGGAAGGATCGACGGACAGACCGAGGGTGGGGAAGACGATGATTGAGTTTGTGACAAGGACATCGAGTTCGAGCATCTGGTTATTGGCAAGCGTGGCGCGATTCTGGAAGACTCGTTGTTCGGGGTTTCCATCAAAAATAAGAGACGCTTTCCCTCATGCATATGATATTTCGCTCCCGTCTCCGGCCAGGTCACCCGCCGCGGGATATCGGAGTGACCGAGGTGTGGATGTCCCGTCCGCCGAACTACTGGTTGCACTCGATGATCGGCCGCTTGTCATTCACGTTGGACCGGCGGACCGATGCACGATCGGGCCGGCGGGCGGGCGGTCGGACGAACGGACGAACAGACTGAAAAAGCGCAGAGACATCTAGCCGATCTAGCGTGACGAGGTCCCACATTCCGAGGTACCCCCGACGGCACTTCAAAGCTCGTCGGACTGAGAAAAGAACTTGCTCAAAGCGTAGCGCGACGTTTGTTCGTCTTCGTGCGCGCCGCCGGCTACCTCACAACTGACATGACGGGTCCCCGAGCGAGCCAGCGAATCCGAGTGTCTAATTGAATCTGGGGGGACGTGATCTGATAGTCCTGTTTTAGGGATTACGGCTGATCGAATCGGCGCTAACTCCCTAATCGAAAGCCGAGTGAATTCACCTCCGTTCCCTGCGATATTGATAAGGCATCGAATCGAGAACTCCAGACGAATATCGATCGATCCTCCAATCCCCATATGGATATTGAGGTGCGTTGCTGGTCAGCGAGCCTAAAAGGCTAAGGCAAGGAGGAATAAATTCTTCGGAGAGTTATATTCTCGAGACGTCCGCAATCAGAAAAAAATGTTCGTTCGTCCGGTGTTTCGGGAGCCCTATGGAGCCTGCGCGAAATCATCAGAAGAACCGGCTCCTCGAAGTTGTTGCCCCTGGAACGGATCTCTCTTTGTTTATAGTTTCCGATCGCTGGTTATGCGGGAAAGTTCTTCCAGAGGTGTGGAACTGAGCTCTTCATGGCCGAATCGAATTCTCCTCCTTCCATGAACGGATACGTGCAATGTATAACAATGAGCACCAATCATCGGAACCCGCGTGGGCAAGGATCGGTCCGAGGTGGCGCGCGCGTGAACAACCGACCGGATACGAAGATGGACCTCGATGATCAGCGGGAAGACGGTCGAATGGCGATCGAGCGGAAAAACTGCCCTCTGAACGTTTGGGTCTAAGCTGGAAAGACCGCGGATGCCATTAACTCGGAGCAAGGTCAGAGGGGGAACAAGCACCAGTCGATTCGACTCCGAAGTTTGTTGAAGACCACCTTCGTAAGTTGCTCCGTTCGCGTAGATTCGCCTGTGAAAGCTTTCAACTTGGGAACCCGGTTCTGTGGAGCGGCAGTCTCGTCTCGGGGACGTTTTTTGCTGGTTTCGCCGGTCGGTCCCTCCGCCCGTCCTGACGTCTATCAGTACGAGTACTCGGAGTGGACGGCGCGCCGTCGCGTTGTATTTCTCCGATGATAGTGGCCGCTCGGGAGGCTAGCTGGGCATCCAGTCAGGCCGGCAGCCACTATCAGGAGGCACCAGTGCCCCTTTGAGGAATCCCACTTGCTTTGCTTCAGTTACTTGTCTTTACTCGCGTACATCAACAGGTGTTGTTTCGAATTGTTTCTCAACACTGCTCTGACCGATTCCGACTCGAGTGCGAGCCTTTGATTCAATCGCGGCTCTTCAAATCGGATTTTGCCTACGCGCGCGAAACTCTGGGATCAATGACCGAATTTCCGGCACGCACAAGCAGTCAGTCGCGTTGCGGGATTTTGTTGAAAAACATGCGGACATCCAGAGAGACGGCCGACGACAACGACGACGACGAAACTTGATGAAGCAAAATGTCTCGGAGCACAAATCCGCCCAACGATCGAGGTAGCAGCTTTCAACCGATAGCCTAGTCGGCCGACGACCGAAATCCCGATACGTAAACGGCATCTGACGCTCATTTCTGACTAACGGTTTCGTTGCTGCCAATAGCAGCGGCGCGGCAGCATCAGGCAAGGCTCAGTCAGTCAGTTCAACGGCTCCGGTGCGGTCGTCATTACTTTGTCGACATCAGATGCGATGTCACTGGCGAATCTTCTTCTGCCGCCGGCGACCGCGAGCTTTCTTCCAAACTTGTCCCGGACGACATATTTTCTGAAATAGCCGAGAGATTTTTTTGGGCTCCGCCGAGAATTAAATTTTCTGTTATGTCCGAAACGCGCACCATCGCCACCACCGTCTGTAACGGTGGGATCTCTGTGGTGGTGGTCGTGGCTGCTGTTGTCATCGACGTTAGCGTCTGGAAGACGATAGTTGTTGGGAAACTGTATCCGCGAACGGAGGTATCCGCCGCCTCGACAGGTTGAGCTGTAAAGAGGAAAAGGAAACAAGTGGTTCCTCCGTTCGAAAAAAGATTTCGTTTCCTAACGTCAACAATGGCTAGAACGGGGCGCGCCAACGCGAACGAGAGGGTCACGTGCTGCTTGTTCGGTCTGAGGGAAAAAAAGAGGAGACAACAAGTAATATAAAGAAACTGGCGAACAGAAAAAAGAACAAAACGCTGAACGAAGCCCAAACCATCGCACCGCTTGGACGTGGTTCGTTGGCTTGAAGTAGCCTCTTGCCGTTGCTACGGGTGCGCTCTTCGCCTAAACGGTACCGCGGCCTGAACTTCGATCGCGAGCGAATTTCGCAGCCCTCAGCCTAGCGCGATCTCCACGCAGGTGGAGCAGCGAGTCGCTGCGCTGTGAACAAGAGTCAAACCCGCCGGAAGGGAAACTGACTGGCTCTTTCCTGGAATCAGGCGCTTGTGGAGCACCGACTCTACGGCGGCTAAGTTCCTCGTCAACTCCTCCACGAACCTGTGACCAGCGTGCGGATCACCCTTGTTGATACGGCCTCGTCCTCGGAAACTCCAATCACTAATCACTCGAATGCCTTCCCGGACATGACCGAGCGAGCGATGCATATTCCGAACATTCCAGTCCCATCCCTTCCGAATTACTCTTGATCAGATCGAGATGGAATCTCCATGTGATTCTTAGCCGTCCGAGTCCACTTTGTCCGGCGCCACTGAATATTTCCGAGTGGCTGACAGAAGGCTCGAAGGGAAACACGATAAGGCTGTCACAATTGAGGAACACCTGTCGCTCTTCGATTAATAGCTCGTGGGAACCTGCGTAAATTTACCGCGAGCCGCTCGCGTGGATTCGGCCCAATACTCAACCGAAACGGATAGAAACCCGACAGCTGCTAGTTCAGAACAGATTTGCTCCGAGAGGAGGATTTCCGCGCGGGAATAAGATGTATCCGCTCATGGCATGCAAATGTAAAATTTCCCCGCCGAGCCAGTCCTTGCGGTGTATGTTTCTCTTGGCTCGAAGATCCGGGCGGGTCCAATGACTTATATCCGTCCTCAGTTGGGCTCGAAGCCCAACGGCGAACTCACAGTGCTCACCCACCTCTACGTCAGTCGGTCGGTCGGTCGTTCGGGTCAAACCGGTGCTCGAGGTCCAACGAGAAAGCTTGTTGTCGGTAATGGCCCAGCGAATCGGGGGTGGGAAGTAATACAAAGTCCGAAAGTGAGGCTCTTGCGGAGCGGAGCTGCGGGGCTTAGTAGACGAACTAATAAAGGGAAAAATCCGGTAGCCGCGAAGCTCCTGAGCGGCAACTCTGTATGATCGTCCTCGTATGATTATGCGCATCACATTAGGCGAGCTCATTGTGCCGCAGGTGGCTTTTGTTCGGTTGACTCTTTGGAGCGCTTTCGATGATGACTGAGTTGACTTGGAGGAAGGCGACGCGACAAATATGAAGTGCTTCCCGCACGCGAGTGCCGCGATCAGAATAGAGCTTTCAAGTTCGTGACACCAACCAGGAGAATCTATCGCATTCTCCTCCGGTTGTGCTAAGCTGCGAATCGTAGTTTTGGGTAAGGTGTCCCCGATAGACTCTGCTACCGGGGCCGTGGACGCAGGAGAAACCGAAACGGTGGATAACTTCGGAATTCCTTCCCATTTTTTCCTCTCGGAAGCCCGCTTATCCGGTCAGGAGGTGCACTAAATGTTTCTGTCGTGTCACATAGCTGACAGCATCGCGCAGTCTCGCGGTCGCTCGCTTGCGGGTAGCTCTTTCAGCGGACGCCATGAAATTCCCGGATTCGTGACATTCGCGTGATTCGTCTTCTGGATTCGCCGATGAGTCCACGCGCCTTCTGAATTGCTTGTTCGCTCGGTAGGTTTGCCATCGCTTCTTCATCTTTTTTTCCCATTCTTTCTTCATTTCCTCCTAATGCCGACGAGCTGATTCGCCGGACGGTGAACAAATTGGTCTAAACTGTAGAAAGGGATCGTCTCCGTTTGTGCGTCTCGTAATAGCCTATTGCCGTCGCTCGTCGTTCATGAGCGCGGGCCACGGGGCATTGTGACGACCATTTGCTCTCCTGATTATTCCATTCTTCGTTTTGCCGGCATACGTACCGCGGTCTCTCCGCTGGTCAACCGCGACCATCACCATTACCGATGGGGCTCTGGTGAAGTTTCTTCGAGCCTGTTGCTTATCTCGCTTGAGTACATGCTCGCCGCAAATGACGTCCACTCTGTTCTCGCTCACGGGATCCCTCGCTGGGAAATCCCGAACATCGGAGACCTCTAGTCGAGTGTTCACTCCTCGACGAATTCCCTCCCTCGAGGGAAGAGGACGCTAGCGATGCCAGTGGATCCGCGATGTCTCGGACAAACTTCTCCGGGAGAAATTGATTCACTCCGTTCGTTTTTACGCTTCACACTCGTGGTCCGACTGGAGCGATTAAACACCGAATTCGATCACGGTGATCAATCTCAAGCCGAGGCTGCTCCGCACTGGATCTCGGGCCGCTTGCCTTCACGGAAGAACTCAAGTATCGGCGATTATGGCACAAACTCATCTCGTTCATCATTTACCGGGACAAGCCCCGTTCCTGTCTCTCTATATCACCCACTCTCTCGCCGGCGTTGTTTGAACGGACGGGCGACGCGCACCAATCCTTAACGGGCAGCCACGGCGCGGCGTCGATCGATGGACGAGCGGGAAGAATCGACTGGTAGCTAAGAAAGGTGAAATAAATACATTCAAGGCAAGAAGCGAGCAGCCTACCGGGCAACCAACGAGAAACAAGAGATTCGAGAAGGCAGTGGATGACGGCATCGACAAATAAGTTTCTGGTTTTGCTCCTGGAGGAGCCCCCGAGTCGCCCGCGTTCGGGAACCTCGACCTGGGCCCCTCTGTATGCGCTATGCCACTGATGATGACGTTGCCTCGGCTACTACTTGTTCGAATACTGGAGCTAACAAGCGTCTGAGCTTGATGATGAACAGCGAATCGAGAGCTCACTCACGCTTCTCATGAGCTACCGAACGCGTTTTTGATCGAGGGGGCCCTCATTTACTAATAGCTTCTCCCCCGTCAATCACTGGCTCGCTGGCTCACCGTTTTCAACTCTTCACGCTCGATCTCTCGGAGCCTCGAACGCCGCGAAGTCGCGATTTCTCTCGCATTTAAGAACTAATTACGCGTCTGGTTGCCTCTGGTTGTCATGGCCCCGGACAGAACGCGAAACCGGAGATGTGATCGATTTTTCGAGAAGCCGCTGCTATGCCCTGGTTTACCTGTACCGAACATGATGTATGTCCGCATACTCATTTAGGTTTAGCACTTCGGTCCCCCCGATTGCAACAGCGGTGGCCACCTGCGGATGGAGCAGCACCGGTCATACAATTCTCTTGACTCGAGAAACGACTCGAAATCAGCCCGCGGTCATTGGGTCAGCTTACGTAATCGTACAGGAACGCGGCACAAGCGCCGAACGTGCAGCTCGGACCGTGGGACTCAAGGGGCAACGGCTCGTTCGTTCGTCTTCTGAGAAAGAGGCAGACGGCTAGTCTAACATCGATTTCGTCTTCGACGAACTCACGTCCAGCCACCGAGCGGACGGATGATGACTACTGGGGGCGATCGGGCGCGCTCTTTACGAGTTTATGTCGGGTCCGAACATATTTCTCTTTTTTTCCCGCTTCGCCCTAGCACTCGAAAGTGTGGAATTTAACGGCAGCGGTTCCGACGTTGGTGGACTGGTTGATGGCGACGTTGATCTCCGTGACGAGAGCGAGAAGGAGGAACAGCGGATCGCTCATCGAAAACTGACTGCCGCGCCGGCCGTTGCATAGACACCTTCGTTCGGGAGAGCTCGTAGATAACGGATCGATCCAATCAGGTGTTTGTTTTTCTACATCTCGATGTTCACACGTCGCGTCCGGACCTTCGCGGGCTTTTGATGCTCGATTGTCGGTGTCGCTCGGTCTGGGCTGTCTCGTGTGCGACACCTTTCCCCACGGGACGAGTCCATGATTAAAAAAGAGAGGTCTTTCGAAAATGAGAACGAACGCATTCCACAAATCAATGAGATCACTCACTTTGAATTACTGGTTCCGAACGCCGCGCCGGTTCTCCGCTGACTCGGAGCCGTCGTCAGTGCCGGTTCGACTTCGTCGTAGATTCCGTGACTCCGTCAAGTCTGGCAGTTTTTTTCTCTCGTCCTTCTGACATCGTCCCGCCGTCGAAGAACGCCTCCGATCTCTTAGAGATGATTTGGAGGGATGAGAATCGTTTTCACCGCGAGACTTCACGCGGAGAAGTCACCAGAAAGATGTTCTTCTCTCTCTCTCTTTCTCCCCGTTCTTACTCGGAGCGACGTGCCGCCCGTGAACGGAGTATTTTTTCTCCAAAGTGAGACCTAAATTATCTGTTACATCATCGGCGAGCAACTGCACCTCATTCGTCTCATCGTCTAGCTGTGAAACGGTGACCTAGATCCCGAAGATTCGGCAGATCAGTCACCAGAAAACTGTGTATCACCAACGTCGAAATCATCGGTGGTGATGCCGCGGCTGCTGCGGCGGCAGCCGTCATCGTCTCTGCTACTGCCACCGCCATCATTATCCGCAAAAGTAGTTTCGTGCAGAAAGTCTCTGTCGGATCAGGTCGCCTAGTTGAGGCACAGCTGACTGAGAGTGAGAGGAGAGATACCGCTAGCTGAAGTCGAGCCGGTCGAGGAATCGTTAGACGAGAAATCCACATGAGGTTCGATCGATGCCGTTAAAGACCAGACCCGGAGGTAGGACGTTAAGGAACAGCTACCCACGTCACCATTTATGGCAAAGTCTGTCTATATCGTCGGAGCTGAGGCTTCTGCCCTCGCTCTTAGAATTCTTCTCGCTCATAACGATTGGGACGACGATTCGCCCTTCCGTTTTCTTCCCCGTTTTCGGAAGATCCCCCACGAGAGGACGAGGGCACTGAAGGGATTAATGGTAGGCGGCCGAAAAAAAAATGATCATCAAAATCTTCGAGGAGCTTCACGGCGGCGGAGGGATCGGAGTTCGCTCGGTGCGATTCGGTCAGTAACAGGACGGAGAGGCCACTCTACGTCGCAACACGATTCACCGTCGACCGGGCGACTATCGAATGATGCGCATGGTGATTCCTTCAGATCGGACAATAAATCCGTGAGGGCCCACGAAGTACAGCGATCGTTATCGTCGGGCAAAGAAGAGAATTGATTGATGTATCTTACGTTGAATAGCAACTTATTTTATCCAACCCGGCGTTTGTCATCGACCGTAATGACTGTCGCCGATGATACGTCGCCGTAATATTCGGAGATTCAGCCCCTGCTCAACTGCTTGCTCAGTCAGCATCGAAATGCCCCACAAACGTTGATGTTTACGGTGATGCTGCTACCGCTCGCGATGGATGAAAATCGGCGTTCAGGCGAAAAGGAAGAGCATTCTAGCACAACTTGAGTGGCGGGCTGAGCTGTGAGATCATCCGTGAAGTAGCTGACGAAGCGACCGGCGGAGTCGCACGCAGACGCTCGGAATGTCAAAGTGGATCCCAGTCAGAAAAACCGAAAATCCGCGGTGAAGAGAAGAAAACGCGACACCTCCACGTGTTGGGAAATCGGGTCCTGACGCTGTTTGCTTAAGCCGCTTTCTCCGCGAGAGGTGGAATCTCTGCGAAAGAGGTTCACCGGATGACGAAATTAACGCACTCCGCGAACACTGGGCTGTAATGCACGGTTTGCTGAAGTTCAGCCTCAATTCTGTTTCCGCGGCTCGAACACGATCCGAGTACCCGAATTTCTTCCGTAGTCTATCTCGACCAATCCGCATCTGTAGTGGACTTCGCGTGTGTCCTCGATTTTTTCCGTCAAGCTCAGGGACGGTTGACACCCCGCGGAGATGTTCATGTACGGGGAAAATTATCGAGATGACGAAGTAGGCATCAGATGATGATCGAGAAGACTTCCCGCATCCGTCGACAACTGCACGTCTGACTCCAAATTCATGATGCTCTTGGACTCCATGTGGACGACGTTCTCTGACAATTTCCCAAGGGCCCGTTCGCGATCATATTCCAGTTTCATCGTCTTCCTCGAGAATTCGTGCCGAAGGTGAAAGACACCGTAGAATTCTCTCCATTTCCATATTTCCCCCGGAGAGATCTGACTCCCGACAGCGACCGAACAAAGTTATCGTTTACAGAAGCATCCTTAAACGGTTGATAAATTTCGCGTCCGCTTATCTTCCATCAGAGATTACTGATTCGTCCGAGACTGTCGTTCTAGGTCACTGCGTCGGAATCGTTTTGTTTCCGAAAGACTCCGAAACTATTAGTCGGAGTTCTCGTAGAATAAGCTCGATCCTAGATCCTCAGGAGAAAAGAAGGAACGGTACTTTATTGAATCACCTTATGGTTTACGAAACGCTCGGACAACGCCCTCCTCTCGTAATCGTGGAAAGCATCTGTTTGGAAGTCCGGAGGAGTCCCAGAAAGCCATCTGGAGATGAAGGGTAAATTCTGGAAAACACGTCATCAGAATGAAGTCCTCATGTTTGCTTTTTTTTGGTGAAGATTCCACGTTTCCTCATTCCGGACCGAGACTGACACCCTATGGTCGCTGCCAGACTTACATCTGCAAAGGTCACCTTATCGAGTAATTTCACTCAGAACAGACTTATCATCTTGAGCTTGAAGATTTGTTCAAAGAAAGCTTTTCCGAAAACTTCGGGGTCGTCTTCGTTCCGACGTTTGTTTCGGCATCGTCTTGCTTACCGTGGGCTACGAAACGTTGTTATGCTCCAGATGTTTTGGACGTAAAGCGGCGAAGAGCGTCGAAAAAAAATCGTTCCAGAACTCTTAAGACATCAGTGCGTCTAACTAACGGAATCGTGAAACGAACCGACCAACGAATGAATGAACGATTCAACTAGAATTCTCCTGCAGAGGAATTTCCCTCACACCAACAGAGATATGACAAAGCAAACGTGAACTCTTTTGGCGAAGTGCTTATTTTTTTCTGTAGAAATTTCTGCCGATCCTATCCGGAATCCGTCGAGCCCGAGTTCACGGCTTCGGCGAAGACGGATGGAAAAAGTCGACGGAAGACGTTCCGGAGACTTCCCGATTAATCTGCTGAGCCGTCGAGGCAATCGAAAACGCTCGAGACGTCGAAGCGAGCGATCGAGACAGGGACATAAATATTCTTTTGAGATCTTGTACGCAGAATATCTGGATTCCGGGCGTCATTGCGGAGAAAATCGAGAAGTACTCCGACGACGAGCGAAGTCCCCACTGTACATATTCCACGTAGAGACACACATACCTAGATTCGGAAACGGGAACAGCTTCCAGTCGGATGTGACCGCTCCGGAGGTTTCCTCTTCTTGGAACTCCCGTCGCTTCCTTGTCTTCTTTCCTGCAAAAGTATTAAATCCTCTGATTCGAGTCATTCAAACGGTTCTCATCCAATCGTTCATTAGAGACGAGGGTTGCACTAGCACATCAACGTCAACTTGGTTATCAGATGTTTTTTGTAATTAAAACAGCCACGACAACGACGCCTCTACTTGTCCGATATGTTCGATTTGTCTCTTTGGACGATTCTTGCCGTCTGAAATAGATCATCCGCTATCTTAGCCTCGCCCAGTACGTCGTATGCTGAAGAAGACCGGAAAAATCAGTTCCACGAAAAACGTCCGAGAGCAGTCCGGATAAGGACCTATCCCTGTCGTCGTTTCCCAACCCTCCCCGGATCAGAACTCGATGTCTCAGACCGGGCGACTCCTCGTCAATCAAAGTTCGTAACCGAACATTTGAACCCGAACGGTTCTATGTAGTATGTATTACTTCCTGAATGAGAGCAGTATTTCCCAGACGCCACCCGATCGGGACACGAGGCGGCAGCTCGCACGGTTCTGGGCTGAATCAGTGGAGGATACAGAGGTCTGTGAAATTCGAAAAGGGAAGGGATGCTACAGCGGATAACTTCGCTAATTGATCATCATCTCGATCTCATCGAACATTCATTCCCTAGTGCCTTCCCAGAACAGCACTAACTTCGGATCTGAGTCGTCTCCGCTTCAGGCCTGATGACGGTCGTTCCATATGGTCCGAGGCTTCCCATTACTTGATCGTCGAAGAGACAACGTCGATTCCTCTGGAAAAATCCAGTGTGTAGAATCAACATTCTGCGGGAAGGAGGCACAAGCAAATATTGAAAATCAGATTACCTTCGATCTGGAGCACACCGCGTCCATTGACGAACGACGGCTTCGACCGACCGATACAGGGCTGGACGGATGGACGATCCGGGGAACGGATAGATAGTTCGATGAGGAGCGATCTATAATTAAACGACGCGAAAGGAACTTCCGAAGCTCAAGAAGCGGGTGCTTTGAGCCGAGGAAAGACTCGAAAACGGAGCAGAAACCGAGTCAGATCGGTGATTTGAGGCCGCATCTGACGGCGCGTTGACAGGTCCGCAATGTCCAAACATCCCATTCAACTTCGATACCGTTAGTGGTTGTTTGAGTAAACTCACGCTTGTCACTCGTTGAGCTCATCGTCTTCTGCAGTTTTCGACGACGAGGCAACGTCGGTGGCGTCAGTACAAGCGGACACAGACGTCACGGAAGCGGCCGTTGGAAGATCTTCGTCGCGCTCTCACAGAAAATCACAAAATTGTGGTCTACCACTTCAAGCGGCACGCACACAGAGAAAACAAGCTCAACATGTTTGAAACTGATGTCACCGCGACCTCTGGCACTCTGACATAAGCGCAATCGCGCCCGTGTTTCGTGACGGAGGAGGGACGCCCAAACTAGATTGGAGCGGTTCTAATGGGACAGTACTCCGCTGGACGTCTCGGAGGGGGGCTTCTGTAAGGTCCTATCGATTCTTCATCCGTATATACATATTTCACCTATCTGTGAGATTTTCAATGATTTCGCTGGCATTAGGGTTTCCCTTTCGAGGGGGAAATCGGTCCCAGGGATATCGTCAAAGCTCAGCATTACAGGCCCAAGAGAATCGGACCGGGATTCGAAGACCCGAACTAGCCCCCTCCGAGAGAGATCCTGCGAACGTCACTGTCAAATGCTTCCGTTTTTATCCAGAGCTATTGCAACTGTCGGGAAGTCGTCTTCTGAAGGAGGACGGGAACACCGGAGCGCGGGAAGCATCGTAGTTCAATGGACCACACTAAGCCGAAGTCGACCTCCGTATGTTTCATGTTCCACCGGTTTCACTGTTGATTTTGCCGTCGATTTTCAGATGCTGAAACAAACGGTGGAATTTTCCCTCCTCCACGACGAGAACGGTGCGATGAAGGGCGAGCACGTATTCTGCTTTAGTGAATGCAAATTGTTCTCTCGAGCGAAGTCGACTTACTCTGGCGCTATGGAAGTCTTAGATGAACTCAATGTCTTTCGGACCACGCTGGGCGTAATGTCATTTTGGCCGCATTGGATCGCGACCCTGTTCTTGTTCCCGCTTCTCCATTCCTGAAGAAGAGATCCATGCTCTGGCCGGAAAACAAGCGATTGTCATTGAAATTTGCCAGCAAATACGGAACCCGTTCGCTTCGGCAAACTGGCACGTGTCTTCGGATCAGAAGTCCCGCACAGCTGACTCGAGAACAGCTGAGCGTTCCGAAGGAGGAGACGAGGCCTACCGACAAAGGGTCCAGACGTTCCGCCGTGTTGGAGGGCGCAGATCCCCGATAAATTCATGAGCAGTAACTACCCTAATTCGGGGCGGACCATCGATATCAGAGCAGTGAGAGGAGAGCAAGATCGACATCAGGAGCGAGCGAGCTTCGCGAATGCCGAAGGGGCTCGTATCCATCAAAATCACGATCCGCCGGAGCATTTCATAATAGAAAATCATTGTATTGCTTCGTCGATTGAAGTAGCGGGCTCGTTCGCCGACTGCTCATGGAAGCCGGCGGGATGATTCTTTCTGGGACATTCCTGGGCTGGGCTCCCCTCGCTGAGACAAACAATTCAATTTGAAGGAAACTGTCCCCAGAGTAAGAATCGACGACGAGCGTTGCGTTCAATTGGGGACCCACTCTTATATTCTTCCCTGTGATTCTATTCTTCAGCGTTGACAACGGGAACGAACGCTACGCAGCGAAGAAGGCTACCGCCGAATCGTCGGTCGGCCACGTCTCCAGCTCTACCGCTGATCCCGGCTTCCTGACAGATTTACCGAAGTGACTTGCGGTTCTGACTCGACGTTTTCACGGAAGTCTTCACTCAACCCGAAGTGAGAATTCGACTCTTCAATCATCATCTGAGAACGCGGCTCGAGACTCTCAAGGCGAAACTCGCGATATCATTGCCGAAAGCCGGTTTTCCCTTCGAGGAAGTTCGAAACGATCAGAACTAGATACTGAGGAGCCTGGGCGAGGAATTCGCCGGAATCCGTCATCCTCGGACATCAGCCGGAGGCGTGCTCCTACCGATTTGATATCTGCCAGAGATTCGGATACACATGACGTACGGTGACGTGCGGGAATCCATCAGCTCCGATCGATTCGATACCAACCGAATCACTGAGCGAGTTGTAACGCTCCTGGTCGCATTGTGTTCTTGCGCTGATGAGCCCGGGTCCGAAGGGGTGAGGGGGCTAAGATTGAGCGTCGCGTGACATTTTCACGCCGAGACGACATTAATGAGAATATGGGCTGCCCCTACGAGCTGTGACATTCATGTCTCCGGCGAACAGCAGAAACAGAATCGTTTTGACAAGGCCAAGTCGGAAACGGGAAGAATGACGAGCGACTGATTTTATAATTAAGATAGAAACTCTGCGGCTACCATGAATAGATTGAATTTCTCGACAGAAGAATCCTGCTACCGCGAGCTACCCTCCCTCTCTAGAGGAGAATGGATGCGTCGAGAGATCTGGAAAACAATAATCGCTCCGCCTCATCCTCATCAAGTTTGACAATAGCCCTTTTTCATTACAGACGGACACTGCAGCTATCCTGGCTCACCAGCCCATTGTGAAGTGACGTTCTCGGATTCCGAGCTCCCAGTAGGATCAACTGCTTCGTATCACTGCGATCCTGGGTACGAGCTCCTGGGTCCAGGAACGCGACGCTGCGTCGACAATGGCACCTGGGTGCCAAGCGGAATACCGTTTTGTGGTGAGTTTAATCCCTTTGAGCCTCTCTCCCGTTTGATGATTTGATGCTGCGAGGCAAAACTCGATTCCGAGTTCATTCCTCTCCTCATCGACTCAATCCCGTGAAACTGTCGGGCTTTGTTGCTTCAAGTCCATGTCAGAAAAGAATCGCCGAGCAATCTACAAGCGAATCGAAAAGGTGCGAGAGCTCGCCAGTGGAACTTCATGGGCTCATTACAATGAAATTTGTTCGCTCTTGGATTGAACGTCATTCCCTCTAGGCAGAAGCGCCAGATTTTTTTGCGTGGGCGGTCACTCTGATCCGGTCAACGTTCTTTTGCCTGTTGGCCGTTGCGCGCACACCTCCGACGACGGAACCGAAGTCCAGGTTTGAACGAACGACGGGCGAAATGCCGATATATCGCCACAGTTATATTCAATATCGCCAGATGATCGCGTCCTAACGTTGCTGTCGGACCGGATGCCAATTTTGACGGACTATCGCTTCAGATAATTAGAGTCATCGTTTCTTCCTTCCCTCCGCCCTGCAACTCAAATTTACACGATTTGCGGAATTACTTCCCACCCGATTCTACTCATCAATGGAGCCCCGCCGATTCTGTATTCTTCCAAACCCCATCCGAAATCGGGATCCCGCGCATCGAAATAAATCAGCTCTCAAGTTCGGAAGGCATGGACGCAATCGCACATCGGTCCTTCGAGATGCCGGCACAACGTCCACCTCCTCTTTTGGAGAGGACGAGATCCGAGAATGGTCTGAGCGCAGGCCCGATAGGAGCTTAGTTTCCCGTTTCCCAGGTGCCTTTGTGGCGGAGACAGCTTTGCTTGGGAACAAACATCCTCGAAAGAGCAGCGACAACAGACGCTCCTCACTCTACCCAAGACTAACAAGCTCTCGACGCTACTTCTTTACCTACACGTCGAGTCCTAGCGGTTCCTCTTGTTGGAGAATCGATACCGCGCTGTCGATGCTCCCCAGGGCCGATGGAAACAGCTGAGGGCAAACTCTTCCTCTCAGAATGATGATAATCCGTCCGGATCTTCGTTTGAGCCCCTTGTTTCCAGACCTATGAGGAATCGGTTTCTCCAGAAGCGCGGTCTCGCTAATTCAGGCGATTCGCCACCGACCGCTGCTTTGACCCGGAGCAGTCAGACTCTGAAACATCGCGGGAAAGGTCTCCGTGAACATGGTCTCCAAGTGACTGGCTGTCTCTTTCAGGGACTGTTGAGGGGATCATGACCTCAGGGAGTCCAAAAGATAAAGACGAGGGTCCTCGAGATATGGCGTTGCTGCCTGGAGCGCCCACAGGCTCTCGGGGGCGAGCTCTGAAATAATCGTATACATACTAGATACATAGCTAGTCAGGCTGATGCTTATCTCCCTCTGTGCAGAGCCACTCGAATCAGTCGATGCATTCGTCTTCGAGAGGTTCCTCGCGGAAAAACGAGGCTCTTCGAATCGGATCCTCTGCACAGCTCACTTTGAAGAGGCACATTACGAACATGCTAGCTTGGGAGAGGAAATTGAAATAATCAGGATTCCCGCGTGCCTCACTGTCTCCGCAAATCTCCCTCAAATTGAAATGAACAGGGCTTCTATTCGAGCGAGCGAAAACGCTCAGTTCAGGCGAAAGGACAACGGGTGTTAAAAAGACGGCCCTCCGCAAAGCCTCCGCTTTCACTGGCCGAATTGTTGTCCCGAAATAAGAAAGAGAATCTCGCCTCGTTGATTTCATAGCAACCGGATTTGCTTTCTCACTCAGATCCGGTTGCACGGGGTTTGACTTCGAAAAGCGACAGCTGATGACGAAGCCCGACGATCTCGCTCGCAACTCGAAGGCTTCCACCGCTTCACCGTCCTCGCAGTCAACCGACAATCCAGACGCTTAAGCATTCGTTTCCCGGAGCGACGCCTAACGGGGAAACCGCGAGTGGTTTCTCCTCAATGGCAGGCTTCAACTCAAACTTGGATCAAACTTTCGCTGAGGCTGTGAGCCATGCTGATAACGATGATAATCGTGATCATCGAAATGGACTTGATGTCGGAAATAATTCCGCTAATGATCATGGGAGAGCCTTTACACATTCAAGATGGAGAGTTTTCCTTAATCGGGCTCCGGCCAGACGAGCGGTGATTTTCCCAAACGGGTCATTGCCCGACCAGCCGGCTCCTAACACCGTTCTCGGCAGCGGCCCCCCCTCGTGCTAAGACCGTGGGAGAAATGCACATTGCTACCGTCACTTTCACTCCTGGTCGTCGGTCGTTCATGAAACCGTTTCTGGGCGAACATCCGCCACCTCCGCCACCGCGTTTCTGGTATCGCTGACGCTCCCGTGGCTTCCGAACCCACACGCTCGTTCGGAGGGAATCGAGTCGGCTGTTTCCCTGTGCGGGATCAATACAAAATCCGGCTGCCGGAACAAGGAATCGGTCAGATGTTGGATCCATCCACGGGAACGACCGTTTTGGTACTGACGAGGGAGACTCGGGAGCCGCAGGAATTGATTGACTGGCTCTACCGAGAAGCTCATTCCGCACCCTCCCTCCCCCTCCGCAACCCCGGTCTGAGTCGACATGTGCATCGGGAACCGCATCGGGGAGCTTTAATTTTCTTTACCTTTACGAGCTTATACGTATATGTAATATTAAAGCAGAGCACGCTGGAGGGGGACTAAGCACTGTACAATCCTCGCTATTTGTTCAAACAGTTCGAACAGCCTCTAACCAAACTTGGCACTTAGCTCATTAAGACACACGGCTAGAACAGCTGCTGCCACTATGGCGGCAGTTGTTAAAGTGTGCCGCCAAAATTCTTCTCCACTGTGTGCTTCGAACTTGTAAGGAGCTTCCTCACAGAGCGTTTGAGCTCGTAGCAGGCAACTGCTGCCCAGAACTCGTCGTTCCTCCTGAATCCAATTTGAGCGACAAAATCCGAGGCTTGGCTTTACATTGATCTAACGCGAATGCGATCCGGACCGCTCTATTCGAATTTCCGAAATTTGAGATTCCCTCTCATTTCGCAAAAGTATCACCTCCCACCAATGGTGCTGGTTCCCTGATTGGTTTCCCCCTCAGTCTGGATTCCTATGTGGGATTCACTCCAGAATGAGTTCCTCGACCAGCTTTCGGAAGTCGAACAGCGTTCGGTTTGCCCAGTGACAGTTGTTGAAACTGATTTCTATCTTGACGCCCCTTCACGCTTCTGAACATTGGGACCAACCGCGCCCTTAAGCAACTGTGCGCCTTACGACTTCTCCGCGACGACTACAGGAGCCTAGATAATAAAAGTTCAATCCGCTACTACAAGCGAAAGTCTGAGCCTCCGCACCGATCGTCGATCGGGACAACTTGGGATTTCTCGAAAATATAATACGGAGAATCTTGTGCGCCTCTCCTCGGATTCTATCGCTCTTTGACATCTTGGCTGGTCGTTGAAGGTCCCCGATCATAAATCAGGGATTGAGAAAAATATGAGAAGGATTCCGGGGTTGAGCTGCTGTGCTTTCTCGCACTTCGCGCTTCTCAGACACGAACTCGCGGATTCTTTTCTTGACATCACACGACTCGAAATGCATCGCTGTTCTAGCACTAAACAACGTTTCTCTGCTGAAGTTTGTTTGTCGGGCTTAGGTGGCACAACGCATACAAAACTATGGATTTTCTGCTCAAGACGCGACCGAGACGATTGCGGGCGTAAAGCAAAATAAGAAATATGATACGAAACTTTCCGAATAATTTAGGCGTGCCTCGGAGATGAAAACGAACCAGGCGGCTGCCATTCGGAAATACATAGGGGGAAAAATGATTGATTTGCGGGCTGGTCATCGCAGGATCGAGACGGAGGCTGCCGTGTTGGGGATTCGCATACCCTTTGAATAATGACTGCGAATCACTGGACCTGACGACGAAACGACTTTCACTCGTGTGTTCGAATTTCCATATTTTGTCCCTTTGGCGTGAGTCGAAGATCAGTGAGTTCACTTCATGGGAAAATGACCACGCGATTGGGTCTCATGGCGGGAAATTGCGCTTTTACCATTGGATCTTATCGCGCCATCGATAAGGATTCTCATAAAGGGTAGCTGTAGTAAACGAGGAGCGGACTTGGAAAAGAAAGCGGACGGGTTCACTCGCCGCCCCTTGATGGCTCAAGCCTCTTAATGAGGTGCGATCCCAGCATTCTCAGACGCTTATCGAGTCAACACGGCTGAGACTTCTGAGGTATTTTCCCTGATCTTCCGTCGCTCCGTGCTCTCGATATTGCTTCACTCATGGAAAATAGCCTGAAGTTTCGAAATTCGTGCTCGGAGGAGTTAGAGAGATTGAATCATTTGCAGAGCTTTCGTGTCTTTATCGATGCAGAGGTCTCGAGAAAACTTCCGGATGATTAGGGATCATTATGGATGAAGAATTGAGCGACCGGGAAACTCTGGATCCATCCTTCCCGATGCACCATCATTGTTCGGGCGTTTGCCTTGCATCGAGATGACGCTCGATCTATCAGATACGAACTTGTCAACCATATCCCTCTCGACCACAATGATTTCCTGAATAGACTCCCTACGTCGGGGATCTGTGGAGCGCGGGGAGAGAACTGGGACTTCATTCACATGTCGCTGTATTCGGGCAATCATTTCTCAATCGCCTATGGCTCGCTCTTCGAAACTCACGGCGGCCATAATAATCGATGACTCCAGTAGTCGGTATGAGCGTTCTCGAACGCTCGCTCAGCTCCGTAATCGAACTGGAAAACATGTGTGACGAGAATGGGCAGCAGTGAAGGGCTCGTGGAAAAAAGAAAGAGTCGTACGGGCAAACCAGAGATAAATTGTTTGTCTCCATATCTTTCCTCTGTCCAAGTTCATGCGTCTGACTGAAGGAGTGATGGTCACAATCAACTTCAGCCCTCGGGAATAGATGCTCTGGTCATTCTGGACAATTCGAAGTCCATCTCTCTCTCTTTTTCTCGGATTCTCCCATTTTCCTCTTCGGAAATGCCATTTGGCTGTCGCAGCGGCATTACGCTCGTTCGATCTGAGCCCACTGGCGCGGCACCGCCAGGCGGTGTTCTCCTCTTATTCGAATCCTAGTGGCTCGAAGGGAATATCGAAGACGGCTTGAGCCGTGCGTCGGTCGGTTCAGCAGGCGGGCGGATGAACGGGCGGTACCGGCACAACATTCTCAGAACATACTATGAAAGCAGAAAAATTAATGATAAAGACTTTGAATGGAGAATGACTGAAGATAATCGAGAAACTGAGCAAACACTCCGGAGACGTCGGAAAGAGGAAGTTCTCGATAAGTTGGCAATCCAACGGATGACACGATAGCTCCCCGGTGGGTTCGGTTCGCTCGTTCGCGAATTCTTTGCTCGGATTGAGCTCTTCCCTGATGCCGCCACCACCACATGGAAGTTTTCCTGGACGACGCCTCGTTCGTTCAGAAGGCTGACTCCGATATTCAAAATTCTGCTCCGTTTTAGTAGATGCATTCGAGCCGCGTCGGCCGGCCGGCGCAGCAAACCGAACGAACAAGAGTCAAATGAAGCAACTTTCTCTTTCTTTGGATCGTGGGCGCCGGATATCCCGGGATTAGTTTTGCATTTCTGGGCGTTTACCGACGTCGGCGGCGGCGTCCCAGACATCGAATAGCGGCGCGTGCGCTCTTGACAATTAATGTCTGCCGCAGAATCTGTGCCGACGATGTCAACGGGCAAGCCGCTCTTGACGAAATCTAGAACTCTCTGCCGAGTCACGCTTTATTCAAAATTCGCTCCGATTGCTTCCGAGGTCAACCCCTCCCCTCGATTTTTTCGGAAACCCAAATCCACACAGATAGTCAGCGAGTCTCTCCACCAGCTTCCGAGAAAATTCAACGTCTGAACCCGTAGAGATATTGAGATTCTCTCATTCGAGCTGATTCACGATGTAAGAGAGGCTCACCGAACCTCATACCCACATGCTCAGTGCAGAGCGTTGGGGGGAATATTCTTGATAGGTAACGTGGCGTCCAGATGTTATCTTCGGAACTATAAGCCAGGACACTGTGGCGTCTCCAAGACTATGCGATGAATGAATGAATTGACGAATGTCGATTGGGCGGCGATCTCGACTCGCACAGTCACACCCGTCCCGCTCAATAAAGCTGCAAACGGGCCCGAAACGTCGATTGCTTTCTTCGCTCTTTTGATACCACAAAACCCTTGAGGCATTGATTTCCAAACGTACCAAGCATGCGTAAGCAAGCAGATGCGCGTTTACTCGTACGAGTATGCATGCGAGCTCGTTCCCCTTCCACGACAGACAGACATACATGCATACATATATCTGCCTGGAGCAAGTCCCGTGCCACGACAGGAGCGTCCGACGGGCTCATCGAAGTTGTCTATTCTCGATGAGCTGTACGATCGCTCCTACAACTGCTTCAGTTCGACGGAACGAATCGAATACCCGTCCAGGATGATTCATCTGGATCTGAATCTTCGCTCTCATTCGATGGAAGATTGCTCCGTTCCTCGGAAAGCACAGCGACGATTTTCGCATCCCGGGGAAATTTCATAGAACAGGTGTTAGTCGAGGGAAAGTTCATTTATACTTGAATCGACAAATTCCGACTTCAAGCCTCCCGGCGGTTTCCTCGAGAAGCCGAGTCCCTTCCGAGACAGGACAGTTCCCGTACACAGCCACATGCACTCGGGCGATTCCAAATTTATCGAATGAGAGTGAATTCCGGGAGAAACAAGTCCGCGAAGAAGACCTTGGTCGTCGCTCTTCGCCATGGGGAGCCACGGAATTGACGAGGAGACGCGACGTTCTGGTCCGACGTCGACTTCCGATCGCGTTCTTTCTCGGATCGGCGCGCACGTTTGTTTAACGCGTATTACAGAAAGAGACAGGACGAATTAACTGGGTCACTCGCTGTCCACAGATGCTACACGAGGTCTTTTCTTAGTAAGTGAATCGAAGAATCCCGACTGAACTGGTTCCTCTTCTTCGTAAGAGCATTCCATCCCAAGAAGTGTCCCAATCGACGTACTTCCAACCATGATGATGATGGGAGGAAAATGCGGCCACTTGCGTCGAATCTCTCGAAGCCGGCTCCTTGCGGGGAAGAAATCTTCGCGCGGGCTCGGTCGGAGTTTTCCAGTAAAATCTGCGAAATAACGGAGATGAACCCGAGTTTTCTCAACGGAAAACTCATCCAGATCGGAGGCAACTCGTCATCCCATTGTGGAATCGAATTCTGGAAGCAGGGAGCAAACGAGAGCTGTGAATACCGGTGGCGTCCGTATAAACATTATACTTTCGGCTCCGACGGCCAGGTAGCTCGGTGTTTCCGACGCCTGTCGTTCGCCTCGCGGTTTTCGGACTATTGTTTTGGACCAACCATAATTGATACGGTTGTTCTCTATCGCGCGCGGCGCAGAGAAAGTATCATAATGGTCCCGTCCCCATTACGCATCAAGTCTTATGGAAGCACCGGATTATTAGCTGTTCCCTTTCCATTCTTCCGTCCAGTGTCCTTCGACTCTCCATGCGATTCTCCATGTAGATGGACATTCCGACGAATCCGTGAGTTGACTGATTGTGGGAAAGGCTCCAGATGCAATCATGTCGCTTGTGGTCAGACTCGGCAGCCGTTGGCAGAGAGTAGTCGGGAGTGGTCAGCTTAGAAGACGACCGGTGGTGTCAATTCTGTTTGGCGTCAAATCGCGCAGCTTATTCGCAGCTCTCGCAACGACGCGGTAACTCGATTCAACTTCGTGGGTGTCAGCTTTCCAAGGTTGCGGCATGATAAACTCGGATCGAGTGATCGCTCTCATGACCGTCAATGGCAGGATCCCCTCCGCCATCGGAAGGCCGTCATACCTTTGAGGGGGAACGCTCGATTTGTCGGTCGTTTTCCATTCTCTCTCTCTTTGAATTCTAGCGCTGGTTCCCCACAATTGTCGAACGATGCCCTAAAAACATCTCCGAATTCAAACGCCTCTCCGAGCCGGCTTTCCAATCGCTTTATTCCCTATTCATCCTCTGACGGCTGCTTGTCGTCCCCAGAATTTGTCTGATTCGGAAAGACTGCTCTCAACTAGGAAGAATATTGACAATTTAATGGGTTACGACGTGTTCGACGTATCTGAAAAGAGCTTCCCATTTCATTCTTTTAACCGCCCCTAAACGCCCTCACGATTCGGATCCGCCGGTATTCACTCCGAGTTTTCATCTGTTCGCCTAGACGGCCGAGACAAGAGGTTATTGCCACGACCACCGTCCCATCATGGTAGTAATTTTTCTCCGGAACGTACCACAGTTCACGAAGAATCCATATCAGACGAATGGTAGAATTCTGGACGATTCTAACCGAGGAACAGAACGTCGCGTCGTAACATCTGCACTGAGAATACACCTTCCAGCGTACCTTCCCATGTGAATGGCTCCCGCTTTCGGCATCATGGCGTCGCAGACGGTCGCTGGCACTGACACGAAAAAAATGCCAATAAGCGTTCATAACACGTATAGTACAGGACTGGTGGTTGACAATTTGGAATCGTAAGCTGAGGAGACTGTGACTTCTCGAGATGATCGGGTTAAATCACCGAACCGAGACCGATCAGGATCTGGGGGAACTCTGACAAGATGGGGAGCAAACCACAGTCAGAAGAGATTTTCTTCCAAGGATACCCGGCCTGCCTCGGGCAGGACAGCCCTCTCCGAAGCTCGCGGTGGGCAGCTCGTCGGAGGGGATCCGATGGGAAGAGGCTCGATCATGAGAAGATTCGGAGATCATGGATACTCCAAATAAAAAGAGCACTTCTATAACAGCGAGATCAAGTATTCGACTTGCCGAAAGAACTGCGGATACTCGGTATCGGCCGCCTGAAGTCAGTACACAAACATCTTCGCAGTTTGGCAGTAATACACTGAAATTTATGATCGGTGAACTCTGAGCGCTGGCGGTTGTCGTGGGAGCAAGTTCCGGGGATCCGGCTCATTTCCCGCGCCGGCGTCACGAGTTCCTCCGTCAGGTGAGGCTCTGAGCTCATTCGACTGTGGAACCACAGGGATCCCGCTCCGAGTGATCGACAAGGTCCCCTATCGGTGATCAAGCTTCGATTATCAAAGCATTAGAAAGAGATCCGGGATCTGATTCGCACACTGCAGTTGATGGGGAGAGATCTATTGCATAAAATCGCCATCGACGGGAGAGCTCAAAATATTTCCCTCGAAAATCCCGGCCGGTGACGCATCGCGGATGTCGAGCCAAGAAAAAGCTCGCTTTCAAAGCTCGTTCAAGTCTTTCACTCACTGTCTACGTGAGCAAACGAGTCACCGATGGGTTTATGGGCAGAAAAGACGCTAAGCATTCGGACCTCCTGGTTAGACGAGGCAATCGAGATGCAAGATTGATTGGAGCTCTCAGATAGCGATTCACCGCAGCACGCTTCGAAAGATGAAGAGAAATCCTCGCTGACGGATAGCCCGACCAAAGCAATCGCTCCTGACCACTCGAATCCCGAAATGGAAAAGCTCGACTCGAGATAGAACCCGTCGATTCGCCTTCGCTCGACTGCCGTCCTCTTTGAGGCTCTTCGAATGGCTTTGTTGAAACGCAGCACCGGAATTCGACAATGAACGCATTCGCGATCGGAATCGACCTCGATTGCGATGAAATTCCGTACGAATTCGCAGCCGGAATGCTTTCGTTCCGTACAATGAATACAAATACGAGGGATTGTGTCTAAATCGGAAATCAAATATTGAATGGGGACTAGTTCCACGCTTCCCGCCCGGGAAGAAATTGAGGAATCGCATTAATCGATGATTGATGTTCCAGTGCTCAACGTGGCAGCCGGAAAAGCGCCGCTACAATCCTCAACAATGGGAGGTGGAATCCCGCAGAAAGCCGTCGATGGATCCACTTCGCCATTCTTCAACCCAGACACCTGCTCACTGACGGAATCCGAGGCTACCCCTTGGTGGTAAGTTGTGATATCATTGTTCTTATCGGGAGTCCCTGTCTGCCGCAGCATTTTAACACGGGAAGAGAATTCTCCACCGCTCTGGTCGCAGCAAACGATGGCCGTGCGTGTACGAAAACGAAAGCAGGCAATGGTTGTACCTGAGGCGTCACAGAGTCCACGTTGATTTCGAGGCGTCGCCATGAACAGGGCTCCTCTCGCTTGTAAAGTCTTAGGAGGATGTTTTCTGGTTTTTTTTTCGATTGTCTCTGAACGAGAAAGTCCAATCTCGAATCCCCCTCGCAACCTCAAACCTCGATATTTCTCCCTCGATGCGCATATCGTCCTCGAGACTCGAGACCCGTTTATGACGGCCTGAGGGAAACTTCGACGGCATAAAAGGGTTTCTCGAGGGCACGTACTGCGCACGTATCATGTGCTTCACCGGAGATAGGGAATACAAGCGCTCTAACCTCCTGGACACCTTCACCCGCAGGTACGTCAACTTGCTCGAACCCTATGTCGTGCAGCTGGTCCGCGTCGACTTTGGGCAGAGCTGTTGTGGAAACCAAGGCCCCGCCACCATCGTTGTCCGTGTCGGGAACAACCGTCCAGATTTGGGCGTTAATCCTATCTGCAACAAGTACACCGGTTTCATCGAGGAAGGCAGACCGCTGTTCTTACCGTGCACCACCGCAATGTCCGGCGCGTTTGTCAGCGTCCATTTCCTCTCGAATCCCGAGCATCCTCTCTCGCTCTGCGAGTTCTTCGTCTACACCGACCAGGCGCTTCCGGTCGAACGGTGTCCCTCGTTCCGAGATCAGCCGCTCGGCTCGGTAGCGACTTACAATGGAAAATGTTACATTTTCTATAATAACCAACAACTGGACTTCGCCGAGGCAAACGCTACCTGCGGAGAGCGAGGGGGATCGCTCGTCGATGAAACCTCGCCCGCTCTCCAAGGTTTCCTGTCTTGGGAGCTCTACAGAAGGCATCGTACCGACCCGCGAGCTCAATACTGGATGGGAGCAACGCGGGATCCTGATGAGTTCAATTGGACTTGGCTAAACGGCGGTAACATGACCGTCTCCTTCTGGAATGGCCCTGTGGGCGACGAAAACTGCGCAAAGTTCGATGGTTCCCGCGGATGGTTGTGGAGTGACAGCGACTGCAGGAACAAGATCAACTTCATCTGTCAGCACAGTGAGTACTTGACTCCCGAACTCCGAATCAAAGTTCTCTTCCTTCCCTCTGGTTTTTACGATCTCTCATTCCAGAATAATTTCATTCGAGAATGCTCTCAAACCTCATCATTTGAGTAGGAGATAATCGTTCGATCATCATTCTCCCGTGATTAACTCATTCTCGATCCTCAGGGCCAAAGACCTGCGGCAAACCTGAGCGACCACCGAATTCTACGGTCTTAGCATCGAGTTATGAAGTGGGATCAGTCATCGAATACAAGTGCGACCCAGGGAATCTCCTAATCGGACCCAACATCAGAACTTGTCTCCCGAGCGGATTCTTCTCGGAATATTCCCCCCGCTGCAAGTGTGAGTATATTATTTACTTTCAATCTATTATCGGGTTCTTCTTTTTCTGTATTTCTCATACTTCCTATTTTCCAAAGTTTCCGAATCTCTCCCCATGCTCCTTGTTTCCTTCAAAAACGCAGTTGGCTAGGCCGTACACTGCATGCGGTGGGTGATTCGGCTCGTGTATGAGAATAGGCGGGGATCTCGTGCACTAAATTGCGGTCTTTCCTCGCGCATCAAAGCGCATTCCAATCCCTCGAGCTGTGAGCTGATATTGCTCTTCCACCTGAAATTCCACGGCATTCTCCTGTGATCGGCGAATTCTTCCACTGAGTGCACTCCAGCGACGACGGCGCCTGATCTCCAGTTGACATCAATGGCACTCGCTGCCTCGGTCCTCGACGCTTTCTTTTTCCAGAAGGCTCTTGCCGCAATTTCTGAGGGCTAAGAGATATTCTCTACGACGAAAAAATCAGCAACCCTTACACGATGAAGAACTCTTTGCCTAGAAGGGGATTTTCGATTTAATCCCGAAGGACGGCGTCCCGAGAAGCGGGAACCTTCGGTGGTTCGGATCTTGAAAAGTCTCCTACAGTACTGGTATACGGTGCTCGGGTCTGACAGCTCGTTGGAGTGACAGTATTTTGAATCCGAGGGAGCGTGGGAATCGGCCGTCAACATTGAAATAAACAGTTCCTCGCGAGCAATGCGACGAGAGCATCGATGATCTGAACATTCCAGAAGGGGGTTAGCAAGTGTGGCGTGCCCCGAGGCAATCTGACACTCCCAGCTAAACCACCAGCTCCGCCCAGGAGTTTGTTGAAATTGGCACGGCTAGCGAAGCTCGCAGCTAGATGGCTTTTCCTGCTCGCGACTGCCGCGGCAGCTGCAATAGAAGCATCGACAACAAGTTCCCGTTTTGAATCGACGTTCTGTGGTTTGTTTTGCAGACATCGAATGCGGACGGCCCGCGCCAACCGCTAACGGCCAGCTGGAACTGGCCAAGGGAACTACACATTACCTGAGCACGGTGCAATACAGCTGCAACCTGGGCTTCGTTCTTGTTGGTCGGGCGCAGCTGGTCTGTGACGTCGACGGCAGGTGGAACGGACCTCCCCCTAGATGCGAACGTAAGTTTGTGTACTCAAGCTGATTCCGCAGGATTTTCCTCCTTCCGATTCTCATCATCGACTTGCTGTCGTCAGGCGTCTCTGCGCGGGCTTCCGTCGGATCCGCTCCAATCCAGATGCTAGGTGATAAGACTTGATTATTAATTAATTCCTCAGCGATCGTGTGTCAAGAACCACCGCACTTGGAGAACGGACGCTTCCATTTATCATCCTTGTCGCAAATATTCGGAACGACCGCGGACTACGTCTGCGATAAAGGTTACGATCTGGAAGAGGGAACAGCCTCGAGACTGAAGTGCGGGGCCGACGGCTATTGGGAAGGTGGAGTCCATCCTCGCTGTATCCGACGAGTTGTCACGATCCCACCCACGGTCGCACCTGAAACCGAAGCGCCGACTGAAGCTCCGACAGCGGCCCCGTCGACCACCGTGAGGATTCATCCAGATTTCGAGCCGTCCAACGGCATTTTCCACTCGACCGCGACGTTCAACAGATTCCCGCCTCACTTCCCGACCGAGTACTCAACGACGTCGACCACAACTTCGACCACGCCGCCAACCACCGTGTACCAGAAGCCGATCCAGACGGCTCGACCACGACCGAGACCTCCTTCGATCCTTCCGCGCCATCGCAAACCTACTCTGGCGCGACTTCCTACCACGAGCGATCCCAATCTGGAAAATGAGATCCTCCACGCCGAGGATTCCCGAACTATCCACGTCAGCCAGGCTCCTTCGGCATCCGCTCGCTTGAATATGGGTGAGTACGAAACCGGGGAGGGGAAATTTGTTTTTTGACAATTTTCATTTTTGAGTTCCAAGCGGCTAGCCCGTCGTCCACGTTCGGGTTTCTGTTTCTGATACCAGAAAGGAAGATGATTCTTGCGTCCCCGGACTGATACGTGGGCTACGTGACACCAAACATATCCTCTCTCGTCTTGATGCCGTCGGCGACCGTTGTGATCGCGGTAGCAGGTTGCTAACTAAGTTCCTCACTCGATTCTTTCTCAGGAGGCTTCATCGCTCTGGGCGTGTTCGGAGGCTTCGTGGTTCTCTCGGCCATCATCACGATCATCGTCCTGATTGTTCGAAGGTAAACATCCGACTCGGGACATTGCTCTTAGGTCTTTCCCTCTAATCAAGCGATACGTGCTCCGGTAGAGCACCGAATGCATCGCTCACCGGTTCGATGCGGTGAAAAATTCATTGGAGCAAAAAATGGGGCGTTGAGAATGGCGGTGCGAACCGATAGCTCTAGCAGCGGGAGCTTTCACCGGGACAAGTCATTGACAAACTATTGTTGGTGTAGAAGTTTCAGAAAAAAAATCCGTGTTTCTGACGAACGAGAGGATGCTCGGTATACTGTCAACACGAAAGCCGTTTGCGAATGTTTGGAGGAGACGAAGAAGTATCACCTATGACTGAAAGCGCGTAGAGCCCACATAACAGAGAGATCTCGCCGACACCTCTCGTTCACCTAATCCCCGAGCCTAAACTATGAACAAACACTAAACACAAGCGAGAGAGCGAGGAAGCAGGAGGAGACGACGAGGAGAGAAAATCTGTGTGCGTGCGTGTGAATGTGTGCAAGATAAACTGTGTCAACTATAACGTGAGCAAAAGTCTTTCGAGGCGAAACACTTTTGATTTTGTTCTGTCACCAAATTGTCTACGAACACAGGTAAGAGAAAACCGAATTAGCGAGACTCTGACCTCCCTGTACGGGGAAATAATGAATGGGGAACAAGACATGTGGAGAGCAGAGCGGCTCAATTACTTGGCTTCTGGTTCTACATACTTTCTGCTCTCGGTTTGCTCCTTGGGTTCGGTTTTTCCCTCATTCTCACGTTTCGATTGGCTCGGGAATGTGCGTATGTGTTTCTGTGGTCTTGTTTGCCGTGCATTGAATCAAACTATATGTCTGTGCATAAAAAGTGTCCCCCCGCCCGTTTAGTATTCGTCTGACACACTTAGTGCGTATAAGTTTCATTCGGGGAAAACGGAGGCTTCGACCGCCTGACTGGCCTGCTGCATGAGTCGATCGACCGTTTCTCTTCCTGGATGACCGATACCCTGATCGATAGCGTTCATTTCTATATTGACTCGGTGGTCATCTTTCGCTTTGCGGGATCCTCTGGAGGTCAATGAACATATTGAATATTATTTGATGTCTTGAGTTAGGATGGTGTCGGTTTTCCTCCTTTTCTTTTCCTAATAACCACAACGAGCTCAAACTGTGTCTCTCTTCCAGTTGCAAGTAACGCGGCGTCCAGTGATGGTCAGCTACCAGCTCGGTGAAATTCATGTAGTCATTGGCGATCGAAACCTACGATCCAGCTCGAACGACATCACCAAATATCATAGTCAAACCCATTGTTAAGTTTTGCACGTTGGATGCTGTTGCAGACTGGAGGCCTCCGCTTCGCTGCATCGACAGTGTTCTATCTCCGGATCCGTTGAACGCTGAATACGTCCCTCCGGAAGGAGGTCTATAATGGTCTGCTAGACGTTTCCCATAATTTCGCGAAACACACGGACCAACAAATGAACACAGAGGGACCCCTCCAACTCGCTCACACACCCACCCACCCACTCACTCCTTCATTCAGTCAGTGAGTCGATCGCTCGTTTGACGAACATCCCTGCGGCACGAGCTCACTCCGACATACGGTCGTGTCAGAGACCGCCGGGAGCCCGCATATCGGCCGGAGAGGCAACTCAACCTCGCAGTCACTCAGGAAAATCGTGACGTCGGCACCGGAACAGACTGAGCTGCAATCGATAGACAAAACGCTTACGTGAGGGTGGAAAACAAGGCAAATCGGAAACCGTCTTTCTATCTGGAAGTTTGGTCATTCAAAGATCCTCGTGGGCCCGTTTCCGATCGGAAACGGAACAAATCTCACAGTAATGGCCCCACGGCGTCACAGACAAAGTCTATTTAAACAATTTAGGTAATCGCCGAAGGGATATCTTGGTGAATCGAGTTTAGATAGAAAACGGCGAGGCGAGGAGCAGCGACGATTGTTTGTGTATATTTAAAAGTACGTAGACGAGAGACGAGGGGCAAATCCGATCCCGAGAGCTCAGCCTTCCTCGCGTAATCGCGAGAATTTTTTTCCCCAAGCACTGGATTGCCTCATATTGTTTGAAAGGATCTCTGTTTATCAGAAAATTTCAGCGAGAGAAATAAAGTTAAGACAGCTGAAGAAATTCGTGACTTTTCCCTCGTACGGTGGAGCGCACGGCGAACACGTCTTCAAGCTCGTCAGTCCTCGCTGCCGCCTCCCTTGCCCCGATCCGCTAAAACCCGATTTTGAAAATTCGCAGAAGTCCAAAAGGTTCTCGCAAGACAACTGTAGCGCGGAACTTGGACCATATCTACGGGGGCCATCCAGACCTATTCACGGCACACCCTCCCTTCCCACCGTCGCACCGCATTTCGCCGGTTTACTGTCCGGACGAGACCGATACCGTCAGTACAGGGGCTGATGACTCCGCGGTAAGTACTGGCATCTCAGGAGCGAACATTCTCTAGAAGACAATTCTTATCGATCGCTTTCTATTGGAGTAATTGCTTGAAGTAGAGCTTTAATCCATCAGGTGCTCCACAAGAACTACAAAAGGGCGTGGGACAATCTGAAAGTCGACCTGCAGGACGAGAACCCCCGACGGGATGAGGAGCAGCATGGCTTCAGGAGACCCAAAGGGGCTTGGACGTACGCTCCGGTCACCAGGCACGATTGACTCACCGACAATGAAGATGATAATTGAGCGAGGATGACGCGAAGAATTTCTCCGTGGACTGGCTACTCAGAACAACATTATTTATTGGCCCTCACTGGTGCCGTTACATACACAACTTGTAGATACACCAACGAATTGATGCAATAAATTAGATAGACTCTGTACAAAGGACCCGTAGGCCCTGCTTTCGAATGTCGGTGGACTTGCGCATCCATGTAGTTGCTTGCAGTTTGGCAGGTCAATTACAATTATCGAAGGGATGATTTTCACTTCCGGAACCGATTGAGAACCCAAATGACTAATTACCACATCCGAAGTGAGAGGATATGAGTAGTCAGGGGACCATCCCCGGGCGACGCATGATCTTTATTGAAGGTGCGCTCCGGGACGTCACCCAGCGGAAACACATCAACGGTCAGCGAAATCGGCATGATTCATTCTTGCTTCCCAGACATTTTCGTGGAATTAGTACTGGTACCGCGGGGCCAGAGTTTCTTCACGATTTTTCTTATCAAAAACGGAAGCAATGTTAATGAGAGTACCCGGGACGTTACACCTTGGCTGTAGGGTCCAGCCCGAAAAAGTTAGATCATGTTTAGCGATTCTGATCACAGACGACCCACGAAACTTGCGGAAGAACTCGAGGCTTGGGAGTCTGAGCACTCGATATGAGCATTGCGGGCATGGGTTGTCGCGAGTCCGAGAATTCGCATTCGTCTTCACAAGCGTCGGGTATCTGCAGGGAAGCTTACGAGAAAGTCGATAATCGATTCGTGAGTGTGCCAGATAAGCTTTTGGAGACACTCAGAAGAAAGCCGTAGAGATGCACTTTGAGGGCCGTATCCGCTCACTAGCGAGTTCTGCAGAGCTGACCCGATCGAGAGAGCAGGTGTGGCAGGGTAGCGGAAAGATGAAACGGGATTTGAATAATCGCTTCCATGGGTGAGAAGCCTCGGTGAAAGACAGCTTCGCAACGTCGAGATCGATCAGGCATGAATTCGTCGGAGTTCCGGTAGCGGAGCCGAGTGGGCCGAGCTCCTTCAAGTACCTTGGAACACCGACAGATGGCGCTGGAAGAAGGCGGAGCGCACTCAGGGGAAATTGCTTCCTAAATCTCATGTTAGGAGGAGACTGGGGACCAAACATAGTGATCCTTGCCTGGAACAGGATGGGTTTTTTTTCACCGTTGTCGCCTTTCTGGACAGAGCCATTTCATCGGATTCGATATTTCCTCTCGGATTCATCAATCAGTCTTCATTTGATTTGGATGATCTGTTTCCATTCCCAGCAGATCAAAACCTCAGCTCCGATAACGAGGGTGACACGATTCCAGAACCAGACCATCAGTAAACAGCTCGCTTCGCGTAGTCGTACATTTGACTATTCACCTCCGTACACTTTCGACTCTCACTCCGTGGTCTTCTGGAATTTCATCGGTGGACGCTCCAGACCAAGGGTTCCCGGGAAGGGGTCTGGAGTTCTTTGGGGGTCCCGGATACCGTTCTCGGGGCTCCCGGAGGTCGGTGAAATCCAGCCATGTTATCATATGGGAAAAAATATTCGGTATAGCTTGCACAACCATCGACCAGCCCGACTGCGCTGGAATTTCTTACTACACTGAGAGGGCTCATTGAATGGGAGACAGGAAAATTGTTTCGTCCGGCCGAGCCACCGACTAGTATTTTCCGAATGACATCGCAATGGGGTCCCGAGCCCAGTCGAGGACTTTGGAGGGCGTCCCGCGCCGAATAGAAATCAGGAACCGCTGCTTCAGACGGTCCGTTTCGGCCGATCCAATAGATCACATTCCTAGTCGCCGCTGCTCTCGTTGTTGTTGTCGCTGCTCTCATCGTTGTAACTCTGCCTCGTGGCTGAATCCGGGAGAGGGAGCTCTGGGGCTCGAAGAGAAAGCAGCCTCGAGGAGCACATGCGGAAGGAGGATAATGGGGAAGCGGCTGAGAGAGGTTGCGACGCCCGACGAGAAGCAAGGTGCTCTTGGGAAATTCGCGGGAGCATCACACGCGACACTACCGCCGCACCGGCTCCAATTGGGAGCAGTACAGAGGGAGCATGCCATCGACACTGAAGCCCCGGCTTATGTCAGCCAGCAAGTGTTCAACGAACCCAGTCTGAGCTCCTTGTTCAATCTGAGAGGGTCGACCGATTCGATTGTGAGAGCGGCAACGGATGCGATGATGACTCCGCCGCGAGGAGCCGGAATACTCGTCAGGAGGATCCTGGCAGGAGTTACAGTCAGAGTTTATAATGTTCGTTCGGCTCGCTCACTTCTTCGCCTCTGGATTCATTCCCCGCTCTCTTAAATCGTCACTCAAGCACCTGTTCCCCATTGCGCATCGGCAAATAGAGAAGAAGACGATCCGAAGATTGTGTGGAGTATCGAGGGCGAAGTAGGGGAGACAGATGCGGTAATCGTGTTTGGGTTTCAATATTCCCTAAGCCGGTCCATATCTCTCCGCCAGCGGGGTATTTTTAGTGCATGGCTCGAAATGACTACGAGCTCACAAGTCCTTCCGCGTGGGGAGACGGTTCGGCCGGATAATCGCAGCCTGTGAGAGAGGCTATCGACGGCTTGTCAGGCGGCGGCAGGCGGCGGCACCGGCCAGCCACTGACCTCTCCAGTGAGCCCGCGGCTCAACATCTTTTTAGCTCATCCGGGCTCATTGAATATCCTCTGCTGCTCTGAAATACTCGGCCTCGTAATACACACGGGAGGCGGGGGCCGAGAGGAGAGGGGAATAGGGTCGAGTAGGAGGAATAAAGGAGAGCGAGTCGCTCCGGAAAACCCGCCAGGTATCTTTGGAATTGACACCGTCCTACCTCGGCCCAGCAACACGAGTCGGCGAGAGTATTCGACTGAGGAGCACCAAGCAGAGGGAGAGAATCAGGAAGATGGAAAGGAAATCAGCGCGTTTCAATGTTTTTCCCTGTGAGAGCT
Source organism: Galendromus occidentalis (assembly GCF_000255335.2). NCBI lineage: Eukaryota > Metazoa > Arthropoda > Arachnida > Mesostigmata > Phytoseiidae > Galendromus > Galendromus occidentalis. Next base: position 2,234,179 of record NW_003803602.1, read on the forward strand.
TCAAAGAATCAACAAGTGATGAATCATGAAGACGCTCGCCATGAGGAGTTTCGCCGTGAGAGAGAGGCTTACGGTGTCACCGGTACGGACCGGGGACCTGTTGCTGAACCCCGGCCTCGCGAGGGTTCTTGAACGTTTCCACGAGCGGCCTCGTTCCAAGTGAGACGTTCCGGTTCGGTAGCGGTGCAGTATCGTTCGAGCAACCGAGCGGCTCCGTTAAGCTGACTTTGAGCGACGCACGGGCGGGCGCCCCTTTCCGCGCCCATCACGCAATGGGTGAATTATATCGAGCGCAAAAGAAAAAAAAACTCCCTTTTGTTCCTTGTTGGCATCGGGGCAGAGGACGTTTCTCGAACCGTCGGGACCACTGGTTGCCAGGACAACATCGTGTGCGGCAAGACCCACGAACTGGGGGAGGGGGAGATGGGCGGCGTATGGGGGAGAGTCGGCGGCATAGCCATCCAGCAAACGAGTGAGCGAGCGAGCTTGCGAGGAAAGCCAAGGAAAGAGATCGGGAAAGGGTGCGCGTGCGCATGCGCGACCACCTGTGAGTCCTTCTCAGCCTAGAGAGAGAGCGAGGCACGGCGGCGGGCAGCTCCAGTTAGTATGTGAGCGTATGGACAGCCAGCCAGCCCGCCAATGGCAACCCAGTTTACGGAGTTTCTCCTATTCAAAGGCAGTCATCATTCATCGAATCGACTTTATTCCTCTAGTTCGACCAGTGAACGTTGTCATCGCGGGCGGCTCTCTGACGTTCGGCGAGAAGTCCAACAAGTGCGGCAGAAGCAGCAAAGACAAAAAACCGACGACAACAACGACGACAGGCACGATACCAGCAACAGTTGGAGAAGCGACAAGGAGAGCACCACGAGCAATTAGAGCATCAGGAGCAGCAGTTTCAGAGGTGGCTTCAATTCGAACGTATTATCCTCGCGCCGATCAGTTAGTCGGCGATGGGCGACGCTCCCGTGCGCCTTCGCGATATTTGTGTAAATCTCACCGATAAAGTGAGGTCCCGGCTGTGAGCCACGGCGTCGGGCCGTTTCTGCCGTTTCCCCCAAGAGAGGGATCGTTCCGATATCGTTAGAAAGTCGCACGTCGAGCATCAGGAAGAACATTCTCGGTCCCCGGCATGTCGATCGCTTGAGGTTCGACTCGTCTGATTGCTCGCCTGGTGTCGATCGGGTGGGGGGCTGCAGTCAGAAAGGTCGACTGGTGGGTGGACGACTGGTGGTTCGATCGATCGTCTAATGTGTGGAATTGGATCGATCCTGTGATTTTTCCCCTTGATTCGTGATTAGCTTGTGCGGTGTGACCCGGCTAGAACAGTGTGCACGGAATGTGTGGTCGTCTCTGTCCCCAGCAAGGATCCGATAAGTTCGACTCTGTAAGTAAGTGACTGCTCCCACGTCTAATCGATACGAAAAAGTCGTCGCTCGCTGAGGACAACGAAAAAAAAAGCCAAAACGGAACAAGCGTCCTAGAGTCGAGAGAAAAGTTCTCCTGCAAACAGGAACGACGTCAGTCCTCGTGCAATAGAAACATCGAAGAGAGTGATTCCAGCTGCGTAGTGTGTTCAATTCCCAAGGCTGACGAGAAAACGCTTCTTGGCCACGATGTCGCTGAACTTAAATTTCATCTTCGCTCCGGATTTACAAGGCTCGTTCAGTCGAACTCGTTTACGGGAACGTTCTCCACAGCGAACCATCAACTCAACAAGGTGAGTCGAGCGGAATCAACTCTCGCCGACCGAGCTGGCGGCTGAGTTTTATTCGTTGTCAAAATAGTCCCTGTCTGACGACGGTTTGCCTCGCCCCCTCCCATCCTAAATCGCAATGATGTCGAGCCTAGACCTCATCAGCGCTCGTCCGCGGATGACCCTGGACGCGTCGCCGTACTTCGGCGCGATGGCTCAGCCACTCAATTAGGCGAACGTCTGCACTCCGGCAAGTGGTCCCCAGCAGTTATCGGCGATTGGGGTTGCGCGCATGGAGGGACGAATAATTCGCCATTGATTCCGTCTGGTCGTATTGCCCACCTGTGGCTTCGGTCGGACGTTCGGGGCCTCGGAAACATACGAGAGAGCCTGTCGCAAACCGTTGGCACCCGCCCACAGTGTGGTCTAATCGTTCAGGTCTCGATCGAAACATGTGTGTACGCGACTGGGAATGATAGCGCTCGGGCCTGAACCCCAGACGCAGCCTCCGGTTTTTCCTTCCCCTCGAATTCTATCGAATTGTGAATCGTCTGTTCGCACGAAGCTCAGACCGGGGCAAGTGGTGAAGGCTCTCGTATTTTTATGTTTCGTGTCTCGGAATCCTTTTTTGCGGGAAGCTTATCCCTCCACGACTCCCTCCGCTCTGGGAACGCGTATATTCGGCTCGCCACAATTTGCGTTGATGGACGTGATGGGCGTCGGTTTTTGTCGGGAGAGAACTTCGTCCGCCGACGACGGAACATGCTTAGTTAGTCTCGTCTGATCTCCACTGGTTTCGCTTTTCTGAGCGTTTCCGCCACTCTGGCCCCGGCGGATGGCCTCGCGTGCTCTACCAGCTTGCACAATACAGTACAATCGGGCGTCTGATTCGGAAAGCGTCGGTCGAAGCGGAATTCAAGCGGAGCGACGGATTCATTGAACCTCCCACGCTGGGGCTGTGTCGGGCACGGTTTCCCCTAATGAAAAGGTTCAGCCTTCAGGAGAACGATCGAATTCATTTCCTGCGCGGTAGTCTCGGATGGTCGGGAGAAAGAGAGCTTCCCGACGCCCGTTGTCGAGGAGCAACGCGTAGGGAATGGCGCACGGGGAAGCTCAGCCGGCTCCATCCCCTGCGCGATGTCCCCCGAGTTTCAATATCTCACGTATTCCCGCGAGATGTCCCTCCGAGGGACGTCCGGGAGTTCAGTCTACCTCCAACATTGACGGTAGTCCGGGAACGCGTCTGCGACGGTGCTTGGACGTCATCGGATCGTTTCCGAAGACGTTATATATACGCATTGCTAGTCTAGCATCGATATTGATCAACGATCAATGTATAGGCTTTTCCACACGTGTGATGAAATGCTTCATCAGGAATAATGGAAGTCAGCGGTCGGAAGAAAGAAGTGCGAGGTTCTGCCGGATGCCGCATTCGGTCTATCGGTGATGCTTAAGCGGGTGTCGATACACCTCATCCAACTCCCGGATGACGTCAACATCGGTGATCTCACATATCAGAGACAAACAGTCGTAGAACGAGAGGGAAGCGAGAGTTTTTTCCCGCTCCTGTTCTCCGAGCTCCTCCGACGATCGTCTGCTCGGCTCGTTTCGTCTTCTCGCCCCTTAGTCGTCGAAAGTGGATTTTCATCCCGGCCGCGGGAGCCGTAATCTTTCTGGTTTCGATCGACCCTCTCCGGTCATTGATTGCTATCCCTTCCGAAATCCGTAAACGCCTCCGCCGACGGGCACTACGGATTGAATCGATCGTCGGATCTGTATCAACCGTTTGAGTCTATATCTGCTCCCGGAGATTTTCCCTCTCCAGGCTCGGCGATCGATGCCGAGCCCGATATCCTATTTGGGTCTGCATACTCGAATCCGTGACTACCAATCAACGTTCTCCCCATGACAACTCCCTTCTGCTCATCGACGACGCGAAGTAAGAGAGAAGAGAATGCGGGATAAGCGGAGAGGAAACTTTCCACGGCGGCGAAGTCGCTGATTTTGATTGAGCCTCGTTGTGATGTGTGTGTTCCACAGAATCGACGAGCGGGAGAATCCATCACTCCAGATGAGCAGAGCATTTCCGCGAAAGCTATTTGAATTTAAAAACGGAATCCCCACAGAATGTCGTAACGCCCGTCACGAGCCGCTTGCAAATGATTGCGGACGACGGGACTCAGACGTCCGGAATAAAATCTCTCACGGCCGTAGCGCTCCATCGGATCGTTAGGTTTCCCAACCTAAGTCTGTGTACCGGCTCCGCGGAAGCCTCGTTATGTTCCGTCAATCCGTTCTTGGAAGCAATTAATGCTAATGCATTTCACCACGCTGTTCGGGTATACTATTTAGACTGGTGTGACCGCAGCCGCGATTTACGTCGATTTCCACATCAATCCGGGCCGGTGGGTCGGCAGCGAGGCTTGAGAAATTCACGAGCGTGCACGAAATGCTCAAATGCGAGTTTCGTCCTAATAGAGCGCAAACTGCAGTCTGAGCGATTGGAATGCAGTGACGGCTCCGATCGACGGCAAAACTGTCGTCACCTGCGAAGGAACGACCGGGACAACCGGACAAAATCTCTCCCGCAGCTCACGAGGAGCGGAAAGACGAGGGCGCGTGAGCTGCTGGAGAGATTTTGTCCGGTTGTCCGTCGAGCGGGCTCTCTTCCACCCCGTTCCTCTTGTTTCTCTGGGAGTTGGGCATATAGCAGCTCGCCTGGCCCATATCTCCTTTCAACATCGAGCGTATACCGATGGCACTATTGGAGTGACACAACAAAAGCAAAACTGAGATATGATATCCGTCCACAGTGCGCAGCTGCTGTCGGTGACGCCGAATACAGACAACAGTGTCGGATGTAGCAGTAGACGTAGAAGAGCAATCGATCTCGTACTCGCCGCTACACCTCGTAAATCGAGAACGTGATGTTTCATGACATCAATATTCATTCAGACCGGTGACTTATTCGAGGACATGCACAGGAAGCTCGAGCTGACTATGACTGTTCTTCAGTAAAAGCGTGAACCCGGGGCTCACGATGTCTCGCGTCCCATGTGGGTCCCTCGGACCGGTTCACTCCTTGCGATGTCGACGCCGACGTTTTGAAGATGTCGAGCGAGGTGAATACCTGTAGACGTTCTGTCGAAGTAAAATAGACCCGAGCCCGAGCGTTTGAGGAACGTCCTTCCAACGTATGAGGGGAATAGAAAATTCCTGACGCAGTCCTTGAACGGACCGGGAACGCGGGGAAGCGGGGGGGGGGCACAGGTGCATTCATCTATGCGCGGAGAAATTCCAAACCGAGAAAATATTCATTCTCTCCATTTTGCATTATTTCCCGATTTTCGCAAGTGATTCTGGTGAATGAGACGGTCCCGGCGGAATCGTCACCTGAACTTTCTGCGTGCATTCCCGGAGCCTTGCTCGCTGTCGACGGCTCGCAGAGCTGCGAGTTCGTTGAGTCTCGTCCGGGGCCTCCGCTTGCTCTCTTCCAGCTTTGCTCCGGTCAGTAAAGCTAATACGCTCATTTGCACACGAAGCGGGCGCTCCCGCAGCAAAGGACAAGAACAGCAACGACAGCGGCAAGAACACTATGGTCAGCAGGCCGAAGAGAATAGCTCGGGCAACTACTGGCAGGAGCATCAGAAGCAGATACGGCGCGGCGGCGGCGGGAGGGTGTGAAGACGACAACAACGCCGGGGACGAGGTCGAACGAGGGGCGAAGCTGCAGCTGCGGGAGAACAGCATCTAACAGCGTTTTTATGTCACTCTCAGCTCACCTCCTTCTCTTTGTCGAGGAATGAGAGCTCCCGCCCTTCTCTCTTTTTACACAGCTGACGGAAGGATATATGTACATCGAACCGTGCGCCGCTTGGCCTCGCGGATCGGAAGCGTACAGACGTCGGGTTTAAGGTCGAAGTACCGAGTGACTGCCGAGGGGGCGTTCGTAATCGAAGCGTGCTCCTCGCCCCAAAATAAACCGAGCAAACGGATGACAAATACAACGATGTCTCGAGGAGAATACTCGCCACAGAGACCGATAGGCTGCTGGGGCTCTGTTCATTCGCGATATACCGAGCTCTGTGTTTTGGAACTCGAGACGCATCCATTGATGCTTGTTTTCGGTGCGTAGGAAATCCTACGCTGCTTTAGAAACGCCCACTCCGCCATCCGATGAAAGTAGTTTCCACTGGAGTGAGACTAGTTCTCGGAAAGTCCCGATGCGACATGTCCCAACACAGAGATGGTTTCGGGGCTTTAGGGCCATTTGGTGTTTCGTTTTTTTTGCGCTCACTAAGGCTCGTATTGAGAGATCGGAGCGTGTTTTCCCGGTCGAAGATTTACAAGGTTCGTGGCTGGGATTCATCGGAGGTCTGCTCCGTTTGCGTTGAATCACAGCTCCGAGGGCATCCGTTCTTTCACACGTGTCCCTCGAATCACATTTTTAAAACCATGGTCTTGCGTTCGTCCTCTCGTTCGGCTTGAGATCCCGAACTTCCTTTTCGCTCACTAAACCCATCACGGGATGCATTTCTCCAAACGATTGGGTTCGCAGCCCTGGACTCTTATTCCATTCCTCTGCGCCGATCACACTTCGCTCCACGCGTGCGTTCGATGTAACTTCGGGGACAGAGCGGATCGGTCGGTGAACGTGAGCTCAGTATTATGAGATTGACGATGGCGGCTTATGTTACAGGCACCAATTTAGTCCTCGAGACGATTCGGGCGTCTCAACAAATTATCACGCTGTGCCAGAACCTCCCACTTTTCGATCACCAACTGCGGAGAACGCGCTACGGTCGAGCGACTCCATGGAATGAGCGAGCTCAAGGCGGCGCCTTCCACGCATTTCGCAAGTCCCGTTCCGAGATGAGGAATAGACTTTGCACAAGCCGAGTAGGCTCAATCGAAAGCTATATGCAAAGAAACAACGCGCTGCACCATTGCAAGACCACTGCCCTCTTATGGGGGTTCGAGATCCTCAGCGGATCGCGTCTCTACTAAGGCTTGAGGTTTTGGCGTAGGAACGGTCTACAACCAGATGACCCTGAGCTCGCTACGGCCTTCGGAACGCAGTGCATAGCAGCTCGATTCTGCAACCACTGGTGGTGGCGATGCAATTGAAATGAAGCGCGCTGCGCTTGCTCCAACTCGATTGCAAGGAAGGTACTTGTGCAACTATTTACCGTACCGCAACTGCCTCCCGGATGAGCGGATCCTGTCGTCGGCTGCGAGTTTCATCCGAAAGGATGACTTGAGTGTCGAGAGCCGAGTCGGAGTCGAGTAAGTCGTCCCTCTGTTCCTGTCTTAACTCTTTGCCGATTCTGCCTCTTCCCGTCTCGTTCCTCATCTCCGTTTTTCCCTTCGTGGTTTCTCTTGGTGCGGAAGTGGCTCCGCATCGCTCGGTTTGAGCTCGAGAGAAGGAATGAATCTCCTCCGAGACTCTATCTGTCTCAATTCTCCGACGAGACGTGATTGAAACGCTCATCCCGGCAAGCTCCCCTAGTTGTACCCGAGACCTGGAAGGCAGACCCCGCAGGGAATTTATTCCCCCAGTCAATGAGACCCCGATAATCTCATGTCATGGCGTGCCGATTCTCACTCCCGATACGCGATGAGCAATCGCATCCCCGAAACGTAGGTACATAGTTCACTAGAAGGTCGCTGGCTTGCGCCGACGGTTGCCCAGAGCTGGTCGAGTGACTTCCACTGTTTCGGCTCCTGGCGGGGAGAACTGCGAAACAAGGGGAGTCTAGGAAACGGCGTTCGGATCTATCATCCCGCCACCCTGCCTGAATGTACAGCAATAAAACGCGTATCTTCTGGTCAGCTCAGTGTCGAGCCGACGAGCTCGTTTGTGGGTGGAAAATTGTTGAGGTCACTCACTTGACGCAAGACCGATTTCACAGCCTAGATTAATAAGATGTCGAGCGAGCGCTCCGCTTGGTCACCGATGTCGGACAGCGGGAACAAGAAAGACCTCAAAGCTCGAGTTCCGAAAAACTTCGCCGAGCCCGGTGGGAGCAGTAATTCTTTCTCTCCGGACGACGTCTCCGGTGGATCTACGTCCGGACGACGTAGAGGGAAGGGAGGGAATGCGTTGTCGAGGTCACTCCCGAATTAAAATCTTCGGAGTTTGTGAATACTCGACGAGCGATGTGGGGCGGGGAGCTCACGTGGATGGAATTTCCGACGACGGTTTTTCATGAAACTCCGGTCTCGTTCATCTTTTTTCTTTCTGACGCTCCCCCTCTTCCCTTCCCACGGGTGACGGCTGCGCTCTCATTATCGGTGGCCAGTACGGCCCTCCGAATCGAAGGGTATTGATTCCGTTGTTTTCCGAGACTCCCCTTCAGTCGAGACTCCCCTTCAGTCGAGACTCCCGTTCAGAGGGACGCTCCGAGACGTTCGTTTCCCACGGATAGGATCTAGCGATTTACTCAGTCAGTGAGCAAATTCGCTGCTCCCTGCAGGACATTACGCCGGAATTGGAGCTCCTAGCGACTCGTTCGCCCTGATTACCTGGAGCTGATCTATTATTGAAAAAGGACATTCGCGCACAGGAATTCAACTCGATGACGATAACATCCTACATTATATACGCGAGATCTGAGAAGCCAGGTTATAGCATCAAATCGACCCACGCAGCCCGCATGGGAATAGAGAATGCTGCTTTCCCTGTCTTTGAAATTCAAATCTTACATGCACAAGGGAAAGTCCCCCGAAGAGAGAAACGGGATCATGCGTAATGAGACTCGGGATGAAAGCGCACGGCAGAATCCCAAGCTATCGTTGCTTGGAATACGGGATGAAAAAGGAACACCCGGCGAGAGGGAAATCTCCGCATCTGGACCGCGATCGAGAGTTCTTGAAGAGAGTTGAATATGCGACACTGGAAGGCCAGGAAACCTCGCTCCCGCTCCGTCGGTCGAGCGGATGGTTCGCGTGAGGATTCAGATGAACTTTCCGAGGTAGAGACTCAGTGAGTATTGCTTGAGGTTCTGACTCTCGTTTATTCGCACCACAACAACAACAACGCGGTAACCGCGATGCCCACCGCTTCCATCAATCTCCCTATCTCAGCAAGCTGATCCGTCGGACCTTGGGTGTATTCCAATAACTCGTGACATGGTCCAATATCCGCGAGAGGCTCCGAGCTAATCGTCGTTGCGTGTATCTATCTGCCCGCTCAGGCTTCTCCCGAGAATTATTGCTCTCTCCCGTCGATTGTTGGTGGCTGTGGTTTCCTCGATTGCGATTCGTCCGATCCTGTCTCTCTCGATGGAACTGGAGTGGGACATCCCTCTCTTCCCCTCGAGAGGAACTTCCGAACAGAGGTCCGCTTCCAGCGAATCACCCCCCACTCTACCAGATTAGGCCGCAATCACAGAACCCTGGACAAGTCCAGCTGTCACAAATGTCCAGTGCTATATTAGAGTGGCTTCCGAGAAGGCTACGTCGTCAAACGTGGAATTAGAATCGTTTTCCGGCTGACACTACTAGTTCGAGACGTTCGCCAAAACTTAATTTCGGTTCGACGGCAGAGGGTATCCTTCCCTCTTCGCTCAAACGTAGCCCGGGTATTGCACGCGAGCGATAAGGCGGAATTTCCGAACTGCTCAGTGAGTCCCGGGAAAACACGGAGGCAGAGAAAGCAAATCTGGGTTAGGGTCATTCGTGTTTCAAAGAAAACCTCGCATACTACTTCAAAGACGAACTCGCAGTCTCTCGGAGCGGCTCCAACGAGCTCTCGGACGAGCGAGTCGGACAGCCTGTGAGTTCTCTGAAGATCGGCGTGCCCGAGACTTTGCATCGTATCTAAACAGGTCACAAGCACTGGAAGGACAAACAACACGGACCCCCGACAAAGCTCGAGGAGCTCTTTTACTATCCCTGGAACTCAAAGATCTGATGTGTGATGGGGGTTAGTGAACATGTTACGCGATCGGAAAGACGTAAAACTTTCGAAACCATTCTCGCAGAAATCGGAACCATGAAGCGATTCGCGCAGCCCTTGCGCGGGAGAACTTCCCCGTTCGTCTCAGCTCGTCGTATCGGCTTCCAATGCGTGGAGCAAAAACTTGGTACCCGAAGTATTCGATGCGTTCCCTGTTTAGCTGTTCGCTGTTCCTCTTCGAATTAGACGATAAAAGCCGTCGTCGGAGATGACATGTTGTTGTCGTCATTGCGTTGAAGCGATGCAAAGCGGATTATTCCTACCTCCGCACTGTTCCTCAGTCGAACGGAAGCCGTCACTTTTCCTAATCGATAGCTCACTTTGTTCCGGAAATCGTTGCTGCAATGATGCCTCTGAAAATTCCTGGACTCGTTTCCAAATTCATCGGGAAGGATTCACTGATGGAGAGGAGGAGACGGCGATTGAAACAGTTGCCGTCCGGCTCCATACCATTCGGAATCATCCTCGAGAGGTTCCGATAGCCGTCGTCCCGCATCGCGACCGCTCTTAGCGTGGTCCAGGTCGGAGGGAAATTGAGGGAATAGAAATTGCTCGAGCGTGGTAAAAGTTTTCTCGACAGAAAGGACGGGAAGACCGCATCGACGAGGAAGGCTGAGCCAGCGAGCGAGCGGGTGAATAGTACATTAGACGGGAGAAATAAAGACGGATTGGCAGAAGTGAAGTTATCCATAATTGATTTGAGCGACCTTGAGACGCTGGACCCGGCCCGCACATGTCTCGCGCCAAGGTAGGCGGCTTCCCGTTTGCCCGAACTGATCTCCAAATCGATGTCCTCGATCCGCGTGGGCGGGCTCACTGCTGCGATCTTTTCGCGACGACGGACCGAGCTCGTCGGGGAGGAGGAGAGACCTCGATCGTTCGGACCGGGATCAGCATCCCTTGTGTCCCTTCGGCGAGAACTCAGGCATACGGTTATTGTCAAGAACATATTTATCGTCGGCAAGTTACCGTCCCCGAGCGGAATCATTCCGATGCGACTCGAGCGAGTCTGACTACTCTCTGCCCTCCCACCAGGCCTGAACGGACCCAGGAGCCCTAGGGCGATGCAGGGCCGGTCTTCGGCATTTCCGAGCTTTCGAACCAGGGGCGGGATTACACACAAAGTCTCATGTAGCATTCGCTCCCTGAAGTTTCCACCTGCGGGGGAAATTCCTAAATGGTCCCGTTCGCCCGCGCTCTCGTCTGCCGATGTGACTAATCCAGCCGCCGCGCCGAACGACAGTCCCTCTTGTGGCGGCTCTTCTCCGATGGCACATTGCGTGCCTCTTCTTCCAAGCCATCCTCTCTCAGCATCTTTTTTTCCAGAAGCTCATGCTGCGGCTTCTCGCTTGCAGTCACTCCCGTCCAGCCGTCCACCGGTAGATCGTAAATCCTCTTTACAAGCTTCCTTCCTTGCCCCCTCCCCTGTATTCGGAGTAACCCCCACTCCCGCAGACGGCAGCGGGCCGCGAATCCTGTTCTCGAATCGAAGGACTTCGACGTTGCGGTGGGTCTCCGCAAAGCCGTTCGGGCCTCCGAGGCGCTCACCCTGTTTTTCTCCGTTTCTATACAACAGCGGGAATCGGTTCCGAATATGCAGCTAGCCAGGCATTCAGTGTTCTCGCGGAACCTATGGACTACAGGTCAGGACTTGAATGTACTAGTACACGTTCATGGCCCATAGAATAGAAGAGCTGTACGAGACTGAATGTTCTGCCAACCACCTGTTGCGGCCTAGGAACGATAGACCGTGGGTGAGCTCCGATTCGAGAACTCGTGCCGGCCACGGAAGATGGAGGGATTTCTTTTCATTTAGTCTTGAAAACTCGAGCATTTAAATATATATAGATGTAATAGTATATATAGTATCCCCATATCCCCCTATAATTTTTTTATTTTTTTCCATTCTATAATAAAAGCGCTGTGTCCGTCTGTCCGTTCGCGACTTTTCGACGCTTCCTTTCCCCTAATTCCGTTCCCGAATAGGCTCATCGGATGCGAGATGACGCCACAGTGTGCAAGTTGATCTTCTTTCGATTTTTCGTGTCTCTCTTACGGAGTACTTACCGGAAGAAAGGAAACTTCTTTCCACCTAGATGGATAGATAGGTAGAAGGAAAAATGCCTCGGATGACGTCATCCAACTCGATCATTTCTTCCTCTCAGTAGTGAAGAAATTAAATGAAAATTATCCTCGAAGAACAGATGCTTAGGAGGAGTTTTGCTTTAGATTCCTGTCCGTGACATTTCTATTCGGACCGTAGATCTGGCGATAACCGATAACGAATAGTCTGATGGGGCACACGATCCCTCAGAATCTCACGGGTGAAAAACCGACAGAAACATGCCGAAGTGCGCAATCTCAAATGATCTCGGCATCATGTTTCGACGGCATTCCCACCGGCCGACTTGGAACGATGCGCCAAAGTCTTTTACATGGAGATTCCTGTGAATGCCTGTAGATACAGCAGCATAAGGATTGGCGCGGAGCGCCCGCACGGCTGGTATATTATATATGTATATGTATATATGTATAGATATTATAAACAGGTAAAATCTCTGAATGGATGGATGGATTTATTGACGTCACAGACTGCGTCTCGTCGACCGTGTCCTGTCGCGGGACCGTGCAGTTGACCAGCGATTTCAAATGTTGCGATCCACTCTCGGAAACTTTAGCGTACGCTGCTCGCTCTGGTGGAAAAATATACCGGCCGCATCGGATTTCGAAACCTTCCTAGAGCTTATTCCGATGTGAGCACCAGTTGCTCGAGCGTGGGCTCGGACTCGATGAAATTAGATTATATCGGGTCGCAGGTCGCAGGTTGTAGCTCGCCACTTGGAAAGAGAAGATCGATGCATGGGAAAATATTCCCATAGTTCCCATAGGAAGTTATCCCCCGCTGGGGACGGGCATCGGTAATTAGGAACTCGAGTCCGGCCGGAAACTAATCGGGGTTCTTCAGGGAGAAGGGACTCCCGAAAATGCCTGTCGATTTCTGCAGTCAGTTCGAACTCGAAGCCCGAGGGAATTTCTCGAATTATACGATTCACTTCACAGATATGCATTCGCCATCCGAAAGTGGAAGCTGGGATTGTGAACAGAGTATCCATGGAGCTCCAATCCACCCACCGCTCTGATAATCCTTCGCGGGAGATGAGCTACCTCCACCACAGACATCACAGGAACCCTTGTCACCAGAGATTTGTGGAATCGGCATCAGAGAAACTATTCTGTATTCTCCGCTCTTTCATCTCTCGGCGATGAACGACGAACTCCTCCCGGTGTAATCGAGAGGAGAATTCTCCACGTAAAGCCTACGGGCTCCGGACTTAACGACAGCTCTCAAGAGACCCACGGCTTCCTCAGGAGGTTCTTGAATTCAAGCGATTAGCGGAGAGGGAGATTGGGCTCAACTCTGTGCCGCTATCGCTGTTTTTCGTGATCGCTTGCCACGCATTATTACCTTGCCGATCCCCTCTGGGAAGGGAAACAATCTTACTCATCTGGGCTCCGCTCCTCGTAATATTTGTGCGAGCGGGGATATACAGTCACGAAACGTCGAACGGCGGGAAGTTTGGAAGAAGATGGATAAGCTCCGACACCACGAGCGATTTTCCCGGCAGAGGTATAAGAAGAGGTATAAGGAAATCGAAGGGTTCGACGGCGAGATCCCCGAATGAGTTCGGCAACATTTTATAATGAAGTGCTTATCTACGGTTCTCTCGTAGAAAATCATCTCGCTGATTCATCGCTACCTACTGCTTTACTCTTCTGCCAAGCTCTCGCGGGAGGGGAAAAATCATCCGATTTGATTCATATCTATTCTGCTGCATGGATTTTCCCGGCTGAGGGAAAGAACCAGCCTCCTCATCTGGAGCAGCGGGAAACTAGACGGACGGATAAGAATGCAAACTTCAGGAACGAACCTTCGCGAGGACGACTGAAGAGGTGGATTCTGACGGGGAAGCTCCTCGAACGGCCATGATAATACTAGGAATTCATTCACAGAGCATTGACATTATTCCTCCAAAGTTTACTCCCGAGTTCTTGGCACATCCGATTGTACTGCTTCAAAAAATGGCCTACTATCATTCACATGAGTATCATGCAGGAGCGCTCCTGAGCCCATACGCTACCGGGGGAGAATAATAAATGTCTGAGAGCTCCTGAGTGGAGTCAAGAAGGGTTCCGGAGCCCATGTAGAGGCAGCTTTTTCACAGTCAGCTCCTTGGGAAAAATCTTTGGCGGGACGGCGGATCTGCCAAGTGGAACTCGGTGGATTCTCATGCGTGTGTTCTCTCAGAAAACTTTGAATATTAATTCAGTTGAGTAAGAAACGTCAAGGATATCTTGCTGTCCAAGGCCGGACAAGCGGTGTCCCCGGCCGCTTTCTCGAATCCCGAATCTGCAGCAGTTCTTCCCTCAAGAGGGAGGAGCTCGCTGCAGATTCCGCACAACCGACATTGGTCGCTTCGAGCTAGTACAGCCTAGAGCCTTCGGGGAAATCCAGGATTTCCGCTGATCGGGAAGTGAAATTTATCTTTTTCCCTCTGAGCCCTCGAAGCCTCTCTCCTTCCGATGTTTCTATGTACCGCACGTCGAGTAGGTGGAAGGATCCGATCGCGAGTGACGGCGAAATCTTTCCACCTCTTCCAGCGCTTGACTCGCAGAGGATCGAGGAATTCTCTCATTGGCACGGAAGTGACGTCCATGATGCGTTCCTGGTCCCGAATGCGTATAGCCTGCGAAACATCGCTCTCGCGCCCGGAAGCAAGCATGCGCGGGGAAAACGGAGCAGGGGTCTCGGTGGAACGGCATGGGAGCCCCAACTGATAGATGTCTCCAAAAGAGCAGGACTCGCGAATCTGAAGCGGAATTTCTTTCGGAGGAATGAGCAAGTTTTTAGTCAGGTGGAAAAGACGAGAGCCCCGAGACAAAACGTGGTCTTCCTTGGAAATAGAGGAGTCGAGGCGGCAATGATCTCTCCGGGGAGTTCCCGTGATTGCCCTGTTCTCGGCACCCTGTAACCGTCATTGCGCTTGTCGGAAAGAAAAACAGCGAAAAGGGGCGAGAAAATCCCTCTTGAACCCCCAAGAAAGGACTCGGAGAACGAGCGGCCGTCTTGCTCGAATGTATCGTTTGTGTGCTCATTCGGCCACCGGAGGCTGTGGGGACATCGAGCGTTCTCTCGTGTGTTCGAGGAAGAATCGTAGTTCTGTATCCTCCTGTTTCGATGGGAGATATCAGGAATCAGCAGGAGGCTCTATAGATCGAGTCGACGCTCAGAATATAACTTGACTTCCGATGCGGAGCCTTGGATAGAGAAGCAATCGATCGGAACGGAGCGTTTTCCCTAGAGAAGATTAGCACGAGTCACAGAATGGACCAAGTGAGGAGACTAGGAACCAAATTCTAGATCTCCGCGAGACGTGTGAGTCAGCAGTCGTCGAGTGAGGAAGCGAAGATTCGAAACTCCCCCATTTATCAGGGCTGGCTTTCATCAGAATCGTTCGTCCGTGCCGTCGGTTTTTCCCAGACGGGCTCCGCTTGTCCACCGAAGCGGCGACCTTGGAGAACAGCTACAAGCCGAAAATTGACGCGCACGATCTCACGATGGAATTCTCCAGAAGAGTTGCCTCAGGAAATCGAAGGACGCATTCTCGTATCCCAATATCGACTCAAACGTCTCTTCAGGGGATTTCGGACCGTCTTCGGAACCGACTGGACGTTCTCAGCTCGTCGGGAACGATCCGGATTCATCTCTCGTCACGAGATACCTTTTCCGGCTTCCCCTGCGATGGATGAGCAGGCACAACCGCGGACGAAGCCCCTAGCGAGGAACCGCGCTCGGAGAGAGTTTGCGACTCATTCTGAAAGCCTTAAGAGCGGACTGATCCGACTGCGTTGGCTGCAATCATTCATCCGGAAGGATTTTCATGATTGTCGTCGATCGGTCCCCCGACTTCGACATCCTTCCTGAGCACAGTGGTTCTCTCCGCCCATTCCTTAGCTCGTTTACAAACGAGCACGGGTCCTTTGACACCACACGCTCAAATTAGCAGGGAATTGCGCTTTACGAAATGAAGAGATGAGTATAAGGGAGCGCTGGGGACGTTTTGAAATCGCTCATTTTCTCGCGGGGTTCTGAGTGACTCGACTTAGCACGCATTCCGAACAGCCATGCGGCTTCTAATAGAGCTTATGCATTGTGGAAGGTCGGGGATAATTCGAAGACTGCCGGCCCACTCTCGCTCACTCCAACCGGAGATCGAGCCGAGGCGCGATAGGATGGCTTCCTCGCATTAGCCTCCTCTGATCCTCTGATGAATCATTCGAGGGTCGGGCGACCCCGCTCACATGGGGGCGATTCCACCGAATTGTTATCGAAGAAAAATTCATTTTTGCTGGAATAATATATTTTTGTCCTATTGCAGGAACCCAACCATGTGATTGATTGAGCCTAGACGGAAGTAGACCTCAATATGATTGCGACCAACGTGGTCTCCCTCGTGAAGAAGGTGAGTCGATTTTGGCGCAATTCTCATTCATGTCCTCCCTGGAGCAACTCCTTGATTCTCGACGTCTTCCACTCGTGTCGGTCACATTCTCTTCGCCTCCTTGTTCCGCTCACTCTGAGCAGCAGTTCTGTCAGATGAGACCTGTCTCTTTCTTCTCGGGTCAAGGTCGAGTCCTCAGGTTTCCCCCGAAAATAGAAAGTTTTTGACTCTAAAAGGAACGTTTCGAGTTTCTGCTAGCATAAATTTCCTCGTCCGTTCGGGGAATGGATGAATGAATTCATCCTCGCTCTCCAAAGCTGGAGCCGGACTCTGCGGTTGCCCATGATTCGAGAGTTTCTCCTTGAGGTTCTCTGGCCGAATACGCGAGCTTAGCTCTTCATCGGCAGATCACGTGGAATATTTCCGCAAGGAGAAGTGATTTAGCTTTCCGGGCAAGACGGGCATGCTTTTCATTCCGAAATCCGCACTTATTCCTCTCAGCATCGTGGGAGATGCGAATCTGTTGCTGACTATCGCGGTCCGTTCGCTGTTTCTCGAGAAGAAAGAGGGCATCCAAACCGTGGCTTCACGCTCACAGGTAACTCATCTAACCACGAGGTGCGAGGTAGAAGCTAAGAGTGATGGCTGAGCTAGAGACGAACGGTGAAGGCCCACCGAGGCCAGTACGAACGAAGTCTCTCGCGTGGGAAGTTGCAGGTGGTGAGAACGCTGTTCGCAGGGATTACCCTCGGGCACTGAGGGGGCGAACAGACGGGCTGGACGCTCGGAGAACTAGACAACCCGTCTGATGGGGGAGTGGACCGATATGTCCGTCTTTCAATCCATTCCTCCAGGAAGAAAACAGGTGGCAGCCGTCGCCACAGCTGACAGCCAACGAGCAAGCTGAGATTCTCGTTGCGCTTGCAAGCTCCGGCAGCTGTTGCCTCTCTGCGAGATCCGTCTCGCCGTAGCGCGAGTCAGTCAGCTTTTTCGCCATTCCTGCACACTACGCTGCCGGCCTTTTGAAACGCTGATGCTACATATAACAACGCTCCGACGCCGATGTCGTTGACGACGACTATATGCTGGATACAGCGCCGGAGCGACAGCTTTGACGTCGAGCGGAAAAAAAAACTATAAATAGACCAGCACTTGCAGCGGCCCTGAACTCCACCGGCGTCACCGAAGAGCGATGCCGGCTTTGCTAGCATTCGGAATTATTGCGTGGGATTGTTGACCCGATTTAGCCACTTAGCTCAGGATCGCATTCCGTCTAGGGACGCGACGCTATCGAGTTTCGCGGCAAGCATTCCGGAGCATTCTCAGAGGTCTTCGAAGAAGCCCCTTTCAGAGCACTGTCACGGTCGTGCTGA
Organism: Galendromus occidentalis; assembly: GCF_000255335.2. NCBI lineage: Eukaryota > Metazoa > Arthropoda > Arachnida > Mesostigmata > Phytoseiidae > Galendromus > Galendromus occidentalis. The sequence continues at coordinate 2,251,708 of NW_003803602.1, forward strand.
TGACGCATCATGCTTCTAACAGATGGCGTTCGCTGGGCTAACCCCTTCCGGCAGCATAACTCGGGGCGTAGTGAAACCAGCGCATTCCCAGAGCTGGCGAGACCTAGCAGGACGCGAGAAGAATACCGTCGCTCCAGCCAAGAGGTGCTTATATCGATTACGTGTGTCGGCTTACGGATGTACACCTGATCCGTTGCCGCGTACATACGTTGTCAGGCGCATTGTGCTGTGCGTCACGGGTCGTGCCTCTGCACTTCGGCCTTTTTGACATCTGCCTCTGATATCTTCCTTCCCGAGAGTGTCCATTCGTACCGGTCCAGCGGCTTCCCACTCTGGCCGCCTCCCGTCGTGCGATCGATGTCGCACTATCTGACGGCATCCTCGGAGAGTTGTCGGTCCCCCGCAGTCGTTGATGCTGATGCCTCGCCAGTGTTACCCTTGCTGCTCGTTACCGATGTGCTGGATCGCGGGCTTCGATATCATACGTCTCCTACTGGCAATGACGACTGTGTACTATTCCTCTTACTTGTCTGTGCTTGACCGACGTAGAGAAAATCCTGCTCGCATCTGATTAAGCGATCGATGCTTGAGTATTGCCCAGGGAAACCGGGCCGATGATCGGTTCTTCTCGGCAGGAGATCCCCTCTCGGAACCGGAATCGGGATTTGTCTCCCTGGAAGGTGTTACCATGCAAGGAGACTCGATTCTCTCGCGAGAAACGGACTCAGGAGAGAGAAATCTGTGCAGGTTTAGCTTGATGCGAAACCTGTGGGTTGCGTAGAGCTACGTCAGAGTGCTCGAGGGGACTTATGAAGTCTATGAAGCAAATCGATGATAGATCCATCGTTTCAATCTATGATTATTATCTCTGATTTATTCAAAATAGAAATCTCATAACTCCATCTATGATTATGGGATCGAGTTTTTGATAGCTGAAGTGTGGAATGAAAATATCGATTCGCGATGAATCCTGATTATTGATTCCAATTTGCGGTCTTCAAAGATAAGTTTTATCTTAAGTTCCGATCCAGACGATGAAGTACGGCCGCACCCTTGCGGAGCCAAAGAGGTTCGATCCCGGATGCAAAATCCAGGATCCTCAACGATATGTTCCTATAATCACAATTCTCGATTCGGAGGATGATATTCGGACGAATTCTTGTGGAGCCGATGGAGTTTGGTCCCGCATGAGAGTCCTGGGTCTTCAACGATGTGTTTCTATTCTCATGAAGTCCCGATCCAGACGATCAGGTCCGGCCGCACTCGGGCGAGGCCGTGAATTAATCCATGGAATCGTATCGCATTATGGTTCAAACCCGGATGGTAGTCCCGAGCCCTCGTTCAGCGAATCGGGAATGTAGTAGTACCTTGCTCAAAACCTCAAGAGTTCCTAGGGCCTCATGATGAGGGAATAAGAGATCTGAGAAACTCTCAGCCGACAGTAAAAAGGGGGAGTCGAAATTGCGAGCCGTCGACTGGAATGGATCCTTTTCGACGTGCAAATCCTGCATGGCTGAGATTCAGCTTTCTAACTTTGAGCACCCGAATCGGATCCGAAGCCGGATCCTGTCTATATGGTTTCATCATCTGGATGATACATTTTGGTCGTGAGGTGGCCATGCGGCGGCGCGTATGCGGGTGTACGCGAGATGAGTGGGGCGCGGCGAAAATTCGACTGTCGTCAGCGATGCGTAGGGATTTAAGTTTTTCGCGGACCGCGATTTTTCCGCGAATTTTCGCGGAAATTTCTGTCTACTCCCCATAGAGTTTCAATGAAGGCCGCGAATTCCCGCGAGTTTGGCGGAAATTTTCCGCGAAACATTTACATGCCTAGCGATGCGTGGTAGACGATGTGCTGATACCGATAGCCCGATACCCGGATATGTGTTCGTCGCTTTCGTACCAAGATCGTCAGCTCAGTGGCACGATCCTTTGCGCCGGCACCTTCGAGTACAACAATCGATCATCCTGCACCACGTTTAGTTTCAATGATCCTCAATAAGTGAGGTGATTTAAAGGTTTCAGAGGTGGTTCTTCGAAGACGTAGTTCGATAGCCTCTCTGATAGTTTTTCCTTGCCAGATGTCGCCTCAAAAGCCTTCCGCGATTTCGAAACTCTTAATCCGGAACCATTCGTGCATCCGTCACAAGATACGTCACATTTTTCTTAGAGAGGTAGTTCTACGTCAAAACGGCTTCCAGGACGACATCAATGGAGAACAGTCATTCTCGACAACGTCGACTCCGTAGACCCCTAGGAGATGATTTTCCGGAATAATTCCGAAGGCGCCGGCTGTGAGCAGTGTCTCCCATCGGCTGCTGCTCCGGCCTTCAGTCACTGACGTGGATAACGAAAGCAAGATCCTCGGGAGACTCGCACTCTAGGAGGGGGAGTGTAGATTGGGACGTTCCTGAGGCTGACTATCGCAGGGAAAGCTTCGTTCTGATCAGAACTGCTCAGATGTACATGGTCTTTATATCTCACAGATATATAATGTATACCCATGTTCTTCTTCTCCCGAGCCTCAAACCTATTTCTGTACAGGTATGCTTATCCATGCTAGAAAACAAATTATTCTGACGTCCCCACGTATGCGGATGCCGAAACTTGACAACCGAAGTTGAGATATCAAAGCATCAAAGCATCAGAGAGTCAGGATTCCCCTGAGTCGCACCAGATGCTAGAGCTTTCTGAAGAGCTGGATCGACGCTGCATTGTGTCAATCGCCGAAAGACGAAGTCCTGAACCGACACCAAAGTCTGCATCACAAAAAGCTAGACTCCAGCATGTCTAAAGTTCCTGAGCGACCGGCTGCAATCTCGGTCGAGGACGCTCCGTAGAAAAAGTCTCTTTGAGAAAAACGTGGCCAAAAGAACTCCAGTGTAAGTGCCCAGAGGGCAATTTGCCTGCTGCTGCCTCAGTGTCAAATCGCATTAGCTCGTTACACAATTTTTAGGCGCACACTTCGTCAGTGGAGACCGCTCGTTCATTGAGCGTTCAATTTATTTGGCTAGGGAACGAAACAGCTCTTGAGGAAGAATCGGTGGACCCACGGCAGGCGTCGCACAGGAGGTAGTAGTTTCGTCGCCGTTGGCATCAACATCTTTTTTCTGCGCGTCCACGGGGACCCATGATTATGGCTCCGCTTTCGAAAATTGAATCAAGTCGGGCGCTATTTCCGAGAGTCGCCATCGTTACGAATGATTAAGCGGGAAGGGAATTCAATATCTCTCCAGCGCAAATGAGGTGAATATTGAATAATTCGAGTGAATAAATCGCAGCATCTTGGAACCCGCTAGCTAACAGCAGCGACATCCGAGGAATGATCATAGGTCCACAAGCTCATCATCATTTCGGGTCATTCGGCCGCTGCGAGACGGAGCGTCGGCGGGCTCGCACTGGGACGATTCGGCCTGCGCAAAGGGTCGTTTGGGAGGCCGCATATCAGGCTCGACAAAAATGCGCGGTGGATCCAGTCACTTACTTTACGAGTCCGTCGGAATCCTAGAAATTAGGACGTTCGCCATGAGCGATGTCCCCCGTCCGGGTTGTAGGCTGCACGGCGGGTATCCAGCAGATCGCGCCAGCAGATGGTGGACTAATTTGCCGTGGGAGAGATATCATGACATACTTTCATTCCGATACGCCCGCAATGTCTTGGCTCGGAACCATTCTTTCTGATTCTCAGAACCTGGAATGGGAGCCAGTCGAGAGGAGTCGCGACTACATTCCACGAGATTGCATCTCAGTGAAATCGGATCAATGCTCAATCGGATCAACTCTGCGGAGTATTCTCTCGTATCAGCTCGTCCCTCTCCGTCGATGAGGAATAGCTCAGTAGGCAAAGAGTGGCTTCCGCCTAATTTCCTGTGGAAAACTGCGATTGACAAGGAGCAGCGTATTCATTGAGTAGCGCACGGGAAGTCAGCGATGGCTTAGATGAGGAGCAGATGGGGATGAAGTCAGCTTTATCCCGCCAAGCTCACCATGATAAACGACGATAATCGATTCGGAACCCGGAGGGCAGGTCCGGTGAGGAAGGAAAAGTGGAAGGGAGGGAAAATTCCGATCTTCGGAGGCAGCAGAACATCGTTTTTACCGTCCCGCTCGGCAGGGCGTAGCGTCTTCCTTACAAAACGATCAGCTAAGACGGTGCGAGTTTTGAGAATTTAGAGAGAGGGCACAGCGCCGATACTTATTAACGACCGGTGATAGCGAGACTGAGCTTCAGGATTACGCGGGCCAGTGTGTCGCGAGAACAAGGAAGACGAGGGGAAGTGAAATTTTCCGGCAAGAGCGGAAGTACAAGTAAGGCGAATTCGGGACGGCATTGTAGTTTTGTCCTCCTTCACGTCGACTACCCTAGAGCTCTGCCTCGACATATTCATCGGAGCAATCTAATCTTCGATTCTTAAAGATCTAATTAGTAGATGTTTTCCTCGCCTGCTCGCTGGACTCTGACGAGCTTCCTCAAATCAAACTCCCGTGTCGAATTCGTCCGACCATGACCTATCCGACTATATCGGCAGTTGGTACGAATAAACAGGGGTCTTGGGGAGATATTGTTTGCATAGTCGCTACGCGTATTCAAATCCTCGTCCTTCCCGCATTGCAACACTTGATATCCAGCTCGGCTAACCAGAAAGGCTTATGTGTTTTCCGCGCGGTACAAAGCGCTTGGAATCAACGAGTATCCTGGATTTTGAGCAGAGTCGCTATCGGAAATCGAATCAATTTATTATTCTAGAGGACTCGAGCGAGTAATCCCCGTCAATCGATCATTCGCATGCTATCAAAAAGAGATGATCTAGCTCTATAGGGGATACGGCACTCGTTGAAGAGTGATTGAAAAAGAGTTCTCGCGGACGCAATGTGTCTGTGAGAGAACAGTGCTGCGCAGGAACTCGGCTCGACCTCTGCGGATGGGAGCAGCGACGGCGAGGAGCGTGGGCAAGCAATGGTCGCAGAGAAAATGCGTCGAGCCATGCGCCGTGCGGCTCTCCGAGTTTTCTTGCGCATCCGGTCGTAGATTAGAATAGATGGAGTCTTCGACCTTCTGGGTTTCGCTGTTCGCTCGAAGGTAGCCTCGTCGCACCCTCAGCCTGAGACACCGTTCCCTTGTGTCGATACGCGACGGTATCTTACAATAATCATATGATTGTCCAATATATCAGAATTATTGCTAAACTCAGCCTCCTGTTAGCCGATGTTATTGTCTCCGTCGGCATACAGCGTGATTTGAAATCGGATGCGAGTTGGATGGAGGCATACGAGGCATTCTCCAACGACTTATGCGACTTGCAGCAGGTCGGGATTTTTCCGTCGAGTGGTGATATCATCGTCTCGCATATCCTTTGCCGACGAAGGCCCACGACAATACGGGAATGGTGAAGTGGTCTGAGAAGATTGGATCGAGAAATCAGAGAAGGAGGGCAACTTAGTCGGCAGAATAGGGTAGAGTGTAGTGGAACAGGGGAAATAAGAGCGAAAACCAGCGAGACCCTTTAGGCGCGATGTATTCTGGGGCCAAGCTTGTGTCCTGCTGAGTCGTGTCGCCCTTCACTTTTTCTCGCAGCAGAACTCCGTGTGCAGCTTACGCTACCTCAGAGCGGCTATCCGGCTGTTTGTTGACAGCTTGCCCCGACGGCGTCAACAACTGCATCCTTTCATTCAGCCTCCGGAGCATCACGCATATTGCTCGTCTTGCTGTTTATGCCTCGCTCCGTGTTCATGACGGGGTATCTAGCAGCCGCCGGGAGAAGTATACGTACATACGCCCACGATGTTACTTTCATAGGACTGATGGATTTCGGGGAACTTTCCCTCATGGAGGCGCCTCATGGACTGGGACTGGCAGTAATTTGTTCCAAAATCCATCTAGTCTAAACTTAGTGAGCACCGAGAACCACGCTCACTTCAAGTCGCTCATTATGCTTCAGCACCGCTCAACGGCGACTTAATTTTGTTCGCGCCGCAAGATTCGTGTTCTCGGAATCAAGACGTTGATTAATTGTTGCAGATTGTGAAGACGGGCGATGGAGAAGTCGCAAGCGGAGGCGACAGCCGTGGAGGGGCCCTGTCGAAGCTCAAACAGAGCGTCGCCTCCGGCATTCAGGGTCTGTCGTCGCCATCCAAGACACCGCCGACAACACCAACGAAGCTCTTCAACAGAGACCTCACCGGACACCTCACCGAGGAAGAGCGCCGCATCCTCGAGAAAGTTTTTGAGAAGGAGCAGGCTTTTGAATTGATGCAAAGTAAGTGCTCAACGCCCGTTTCCCTGGAATTCGTCGTTCCTCGACCTCTCTTTGAAGCTCTTAACCGCACGACTCCAGCGTTCCGTGCAGTGGTTGCGGGACATTCGTCTCTGGCAGCGGATGGCATTCGATTCGCTCCGCTCTCTCGGGTTGGGGCATCTTCGATTTCGTCGAATGAGTGTTCGCGTTCATTTCTTTCCGCGGACGGGAATCCTGTTCCGACGGCGACAGTGCCGAGCTAAGCAATTTGCTCTATTCCAGACAAGGGGCGTCCGGGGGAGGCCAAAGCTCGGGCTTGTTCCAGCAGCAACAACATCAACAGCTGCAGGGCACCGCGAGTGCTGAATCGAGCGGCGGTGTGAACCCACTGTTGCCGGCACCCAAAGGCAAAGCTTCGGGAGGCGAATGTCGAATTTGCCGGAAGGTGCTTGCCAACGACGAACCTCGGAAAATATGTGATGAGTGCAAGAGTCCGATTTGTGAGGACTGCGCATCGTATACCTCTGATAGCTCTACGGTGAGTAGGGACCATCCGTGGTAGGTATCATGCGCCGAAAGACAGAGAGCAATCCGTCTCCACGGGAGCGTACACGGAGACCGGAATGGCTGGTCGGCCACCGGACTCAGAGCAGCTTGCGCGCGTACGAGCGTACGCACTTACATACATGGGCCCCCACGTACGAACGTGCGTACGTTCGTTGCTGGTTACGACATGGCGGAAGATATCAGGTCGTTAAGTTAATTGGCTCCCTTCGGTGCCCTGCGTCGTGCCCGGCTCCCTATCTCGTTCCCGTTGTCTCGCCTGCCGTCCCCACCTCAGCGTTTTTCTTGCCGCCGTTTCTCAGAGGGCACGAGCTGTCCAAGTCCGACGGATGTGTCCTGCGGGAGGGCAGAAAGGAAGACGTGAATATGTCGCCCCGCCATTCGCCGCCGTCCTGCCGTAAAGACATGATTGTTCAATTTTACGACGTCCTTCTTCTACTCGACTTATTCTCGGTATATTCTTCAACGTTCTTTGAACCGTTTTGCAGATATGGCGCTGTAGTTTATGCCGACGGCGATGTACTAGCGTTGGACTCGGCATGGAAGCTTCTACAGGTGCCGGAATTCACAGGGTACCTTCTGTCAGGAGGATGGTGAGTGAGCCGCGAGGCAATCCTTGTTGATCCGTCGGGCTGACCCAACGGCGTAGCGTGCCTCTATGATGCCCGGGCCGGATGCCGCGGATCTCGAGCCGAAACCTCGATTAGAATCGTTTTTTTTCAACCGAGCATTCGCCAGATTCATTATTAACTTCTGCATACCGTTAGGAATGAGCGTTCAATCAATAGGACTGAACCTGAGAGAAAACTCAGATTAAGGCATTCCCATCGGACATGCCCCAGAAGCCTTAGGCCCGGGATGGACCCCCCTCCTCGCTACGCCGTTCGGGCGGCGCGGTGTTCTATCGAAATCATCCGTGAGATTAGTAAATGGCTGGCGTCTCTTCAATTTGCCTTTTATTCCAGGAACATGGATCTCAGCGGAGTTTGCTAACCGATCTGGTTAGCCACACGACCGGTGGAGGTACTCGAGCCAGCTTTATGCTACCCGATTCCTACAGAGAAGCTCTCATTATGGAGCTTGAGCAGCAGCGACAACGCGAGGAGAGCAAACAGGACGACGATACTCCAGGGAAATGCGAAAATCCAAACAGCCTCAGTACTTCAGCCTTAGGGAAGCCCCTGAAACGAGGATCCTATGCAGGTACAACTGAATACCAGAAAAGCAGCCAGGATCAGCCCAGACAACAGGGAACCGAGAGCACGGGGTAAGTCCTGTCCCTGCACTGAGCAGTCTATTCAACTCCGGAGTTTCAGCTTCGGCCTGGGATACAGATTTTGAGATTGAGCGAGGAAACGAAAACGGCGAGGAAGCCAGCGTACCATGGTTTCGGACTGAGAACTCTCTCTCAGATAATTAATATCAGCTTATCGAATCGACGGCTGGAACGGAATGGACAGCTAACACGGCTTTTGAGACGTCGGCGTCGTCGGACCACCCATGGATTATTATGAGAAGAAAGACCTGTTAAGGGAACGCGCGTTTAATTTCCGTCCTTTCGGCTGGTGCCTCAGGGTGAAGATCGGAACTCCTCCGGGACCGCAAAGTATTCGAGTCGAACATTTCATCGGATGCTCTGGAATTCCTTGTGATCTTCCGTAGAGGCGGAGTATCGTGTCTTCGAGCATCGGTTCCCAGGGGAAGCCCGTTTGAATTGGCAACCAGCGTAAGATCGAACGGACAGACTGAGCGGAATGTAGACGGGGCGCCCCGCAGAATCCGAATGCCGTCGATCCATGTGTGTTCCCACTGAGCGTTCGTTCAATTGAACCTCCAGCCCTGTCAATATGATCGGGCGACCGACGTACAGCCGATGCGGTCCGAGCGGAATTCCCATCCGCTCGAAACCGGTCGTCGCTGCCTCGGCTGATAGGCCAGGTCTGGCACCGGCTACTCCCGATTAAACCGAAACTTGAACCACTCCACCTCAGGACGCGCTCTAGGTCCCGAGGCTTGTCACTCATGACCTGCGATCGACCTTCGGAATGAATTCGTAGGTCCTCCCGCGCTCGGAGCTTAGGTACTGGGTAAGGGGGGGAATAATGCGCTATGGCGGGAGTCCTCGACAGAGATCTGCGCGAGATATCTCGGGCAGGAATCTTCGCTGGGAATCTTTGCGGACCAAATGAGCTCTCAAGTCTCAAGAGAATAGGCTGAAGTCGGAATACAATGAAAAAAAAACGTCGAGGACGATATCAAACACACGAAGTCGAGCGAGTCCGAATCATACGTCAAATTCCAAAACGGGATCAAGTCGGGCACGAGCTTTGATGAGTCCGAGCTTCAGGGATGGTTCGTCTCCGGTTCGATTCCGTTTCCACAAAGTAAACAAAGAAGAGGGCAAAGAGATTTTTTCCTTGTCCCTCGCTCTGGTCCCGACGTTGCAATCAGCGGAGAGCTAATCAGAGCAGCGAGTCTTGAGTTGGAAACGTTTTAATTAACCGCAACCGGTGACACACGCAGCGTTAATAACGTCATTACGATTTCATTCTATGCTAACTAAGAAGACTCTCCCGTCGACGTAGGCGACCCCTCAGGCGAGAATGTTGACAGACACCCGGTCTCCTTCCCTCCCTCGCGCTACTAGTATCGGGCTCGATGTGAGTCTCACGATACGCGCTCTGATACTGAGACGTCAGCTAACAACAGCCCCGTGTTTGTGTTTCATGTATGAGCTCGAGGAGCAAAAGGCTGATTGCGAGGAGTATATTCCGTGTTTCCGACAGGCTGGTGCATCTGTGGCGTCGGGGATTACGAAGCGAATTAGGGCCTGCGGTGTTCCGACCGGGAATTCGGGGTGTGAAGCAGTCTGCGTCAGACTCGATGTTGAGAGCGCTTCGCAAGGAAGCATGATCGTCGCCACACGCGGAAGAACGTGCTCTCGACAAACATCTCGGCCTTACCCAGAAAGAGTTTTTCGACCCAACAGTAACAATGTATGAGAGACGTTATTCTTCATACATTGTTCGGGAGCAATTATCATGAAGATTACTTTGAAAACGAAAAAAATAAGGGTTTCGTTCGGCGATCAGTAATTACCGAGCATTACGAATCACAAACCGAGCGTTTCCCTTCGAATCCCCTACCCGGGGGAATGAAAATTCCCCCTCTGTTTCCCCAGGGTATCCGAGGACACGAATTCGTTGTGCGATTTCCTGCATCCCCGTGCGGTATATCTCGCCCGAGAGAGGATTCTCGCTCGCAAAGTCGTCGTGCGACTCTTGCGACATCCCTCTCGCTGGGGTGCGACGCCACCACGGATTCTCGAGGAGACGTTTTGTCGGGCGTCTTGCTCGCTTGAGTAAACAGAGTCGCAAATGCTCTTTGATTTGATTCGTCACTCGAATGCTCCCGGTTCCAGACCTCCCATCCAGGACTCTTTGTCCGATTCGGCTACGAGCGAGAATAACTCTCGGGACACGTGGAGTTTGCCGTTCTTCCTTCCTCCTGTCCATTACCCGTCGCCGCATCGGGATACCGGCTACATATAGAGATCTAAACACGAAGCGGATAACGCCTTGAACGATAGAAATTGACATCGGAATTCGACTTTGGACGAGACAACGAACGGGGAACGATTCCGCTCTTTCAATCGAATCCCAGCCTATTTACACTTCCGACGCTACCCGGTACGAACTGAACGGGGTTTGGGAAGGAAAACGAATAGGGAATGCAATACCTCGCGAACGCCTCCCTCGCGAAAACCAATCGATGGCGGGCAAGTTCTCTGTTTGACGACCGAGGTCTCGTGCGCTATCAACGCTACCACCATGAGCATCGCTGTTGTTTCAAAGCAGAAATTTACAATTCAGATTGTGATTGCCGTAGACTCTACCGGCCAAACAGCGGGTTTGAAGTTTATTCGCACGACTCCACGGACAGGTGGGTGCTCCTGCGCGAGACCAAGCGAGTGCCTCGATCTGGGTCGACGGAATACGTTGCGGCGACCGATGCGGTGACGCATAGAATCGGAGAGGGGTTTGGACGGCTTTTCCGTGGCACGGGTATCAGACGATCTCCACTCGACTCCGAAACTCTAATCCTCGAGGCGTGGTGAACAGCTTCGGACCGCAATCGTCGAACCCTCGGGTCCGAGTTCGAACCTTTGCCGGGCACCAGTTCCCTTATAAGCTTTCGGCTCACAGTGGGAGCTCCTCCTCGATCCGACAGCTTCCAAATGTCACCGTATCAAAGAGAGCGCGGTAAGATTGCGAGCGACCAGAGTTCCGAGCGGGGAATCGAAGCTCTGAGCGCTTGTCGACGAAAACGCGGCGTGACGACCTCCCGGTCGGCGTTGTGCCTCTCTCCGATGTAACGTATGTATCTCGCTCGAGTTGACCACTCGGCTCCACGATCCAATCTCTTCTCGATCCGGAACTCGCAGCCCAATCGCTTAACTGCTCGTCCTGCCTGACTTTAGACGATCTGGCCATCCGGAACGCATCCATCCGTGAGATTGGCTTTGTGGGGGCTTCGGACGGAACAGAAAGGTACGGCAAGCCGCTCCTAAGATGGGCGTTCAGCATACGAAGCTATTCAACGAGAAATCGTTTTCTGTCAAGCGAGAGTTGCTGGATGAACTCTTGACCAGCCTCCGGGGTAAACAGCCGGACGAAATGGCTGCGGCCATGGATCCTCCATACGTGGGACGGCGCCTCGGTTGACGTCATCCGGAGAGAGAACGTCACACTCTCACCATGAGGACGAAGTTCTCGATGATGCCTCACGCTCAGAAAGAACTTCCCGTTGACTGGCTCTGGGGCCGTGATCCGACCGAGTGGCTTTCCACGTAATGTGCGTCGATGGCGGGCGAGTAATCGCGCACCTCATACATATGTAGGTCATCGACGACTTTGTGACGGGCATCGTTTTTCCGACGACCGACGGAGTAACAGCAGAAGCGAGGGGTTTCCCCCGAACGGCACACTCAGGAGTCTCCCGCCGCTAAGGAGTGTATGGCCTCCCACCATTCATTGCTCATGTCCTCTTTTGCCGCCAGGAGTAACTTGATGATGAGCTCTTCTTCTCTTTAACGTGGGGCGACCTGATGGGCTTCTTCTTCTTCTTTCCGTGCTCGACTGCGTCTCTGAGTCGAAAGAGCGAGAGGGGGTTGCCGGGAGGAATGTATTCAAGTGGCTGGCCTGGTGTCCGACCAGGTAGGTCGAGCTGACGTCTGGCGGAGTGCTTTTTCCTTAGCTGGTCCTCCTAGTCGAGTGGCCGAGCTGTATTGGCGGCGGCGAGCCCGTCGTTCGGTTAGTCGATTGGCTTGTCTGTCTGCCTGGTCGCCAGCGCCTTCTATGCCCCACCATCTGAAAGGATGATTAAATTCGGCTCGGCGACGGTGGCGGCGGCGGTAGAGTTCCTAGTTCAGGAGGGCAGCAGCAGCAGCAGGGAGGAGGTCCTTTGTCGTTGGAGCTCTTGTTCGTAACAGCCCCTCGTTCGAATTCGTTCTGCTTCGTTGAGGTCTAATGTGAAGTCAAGAATCTGATGATGAGGCGTTTCTAGGGCCTTTTGTTGTTAGTTCTCGTCGAACTGCTGACCGGCCGAGAGAGCGACAACGACGGAGGGCGACGCCGCGCCGGGGATGTTTCCTCAGGACGACGAGTAGACGGAGAAGAATCCGCCTGCTTGCACGGTACTAGAGGGTCTCGACTGGATCCATCCACAATTAGTTCGAACGGATTGCCCGACCCGGAAACGCCGTGTACTTACTTAGCCTCGTGCCGGTCTCTTTTTGCGTCGTTCTGGCACCCCGCCCGAGATTTACGTGAGCCTGGTTATCGACAGCCTGTTTCGTCCCTCTAGAGGAACTTTGTTCGAAGTGAAGTACCCCCCGGTGTCTGTAAATGGCCTCCTGCTCCCGAGAAGGCACGCGCATCCAGCCCGGGAGTAATCGATTTCCCGGGAGCTCGGAGGGAACTACAATAGAGGGGAATTTTCGGAAAATAAGCAAGAACAGTCGTCGAGAACCTGAATGATAAGAGCTCCCTCGGAGAAGACGCGTTCAGTGATCTCTCTGCGGAAGATTTTCGACGGTGATGACCTCGGCATAGGCAAATTCTCAGAGGCGCCTCAAACCGATAGATCAGCATCTGGCTGCTCCAGGTGGCGAGAAACTTGCCGAGAAGCTCGATTCCACCCTCGAAACCAATAAGTTCCTCACCAATGGCGGGAGCCGAAGTCAGCGAATTGTGTATCACAGATAGGCCAAAAGCCGACGGGAAGGAGAATGAGGGAAGCGAAAATAGACAGATCTTCACTTCTCTTTGTCGGTAGTTGTTCCCATCGGCTTTGGCGCCGTGGCGTCAATGTTCGGCATGGGAAACTGCAAACCAAACGCTGTTCGTGGCTTACTCGCACAGGAGCAACAGGGGCTCACGCTCCCTCGGATATTGGGACGCTATAATGGTCTTAGCCGCTGTTTTATCTCGTTTTCTTGTGAGTATGTTTCCCCTCCCCCTTCCGCGGCGGGGTATTCCTCGTGGGAAGAGGATGCTCAGCCTGCCCGGATCACGTCGTAGCAGCGGTCATCGAGAACGAATCATCGGCAGAGGGTTCGGAATGTTTCTATTGCCCGAGTGGAATGGACCGAATGTCGCCAGACGTGTGAAGCAGCTGTGGAAAGATTTCGAAGCTCATCGATATGGAGCTCCCCGAGCAGCGAGTCAATGGCATCGTGCAGACTTCGGAAACCTCTATTCCATCGACTTTTACGAATTTGCACTCCGAACTCGCCCCGCAGGAGAAGGAAGCGCATGAGGAACCGTATCGATAGCCATGAAAGCAATTCCTGCTCGGTAATTATACATAAGGAGAGCATGTGCCTCCGCTGGCTGTCGGCCCGTTCGCCGAGCGAGCTACTTTGCTGCCTGCCACCTGAACCGTCTGACTGGATTGGAATATGTCCCTCTGGGGAGCCTTATTGGAGGTCGTTCGCTGCTGTAGTCCGCAAACAGCCCGGAGCCAAACGTCACCGACAGCGGTAAAATCGGCAGGGCACGATCACATTCACCGATGAGATGAAAATGACATCGCGTGATTCAACTCACCCGTGACGCTCACCTCGTAGGAAGTTCTGAGTTCACTTGGACGCCGTCATCGAGAGCGTATCCGAAACCTGTGGTGGTCGTTGGGATTCTTTTTCTCATGAAGCTGCCCCTCGGGGCGGACGACTCCGAGCATTACCCTCGACCACCTGCGAATTTCCGCAAGTCGATAATGAGTTCGTGATTCGGGATCAGCGGACAGCAAAAGTGGATGGTGGATATCGATGGCGGACCTAAGGTCGTCTGCGAAGCGTGCCGCAGTTCCTTCCCCATTTCAAAACATAAGAAGACAGATCGGACGTGGCGTTTTTTCTTTTTGCGTCCGACGAGTTTGAAAGACGTCCTTGTGAAAGAGCCACCATAGCTACTTGAGCCTAAAAATACATATCCTGCCGGGAGCGAAACGACAGGTCGCAGACGAGAACGTCTCGCAAAATATTGATAACTGTTGCGCTCCGGAAAGTACGGGGACCGATGCGGAACGGGGCGTGGAGAGCACTTGTATCGACGCTCGCAAACTCACATAATCGGATTATGTTCCCGCAGATCGAACATCCGTGTGGAGGAAGGTCCAAAATAATTCTTGAATGTCGGAAACGATTGAATGACGCTTGTCGCGAGACGATCGCAAATAAACCAGATCTTCGTTTCCCGTTCGGGAAACATTACGATAAGCTCTCAACAAAGACGCATGTTGGATTCCGAACGCGCGTGGGGAGTTCGCATCCATCTCGGTGGGAATGATCCAAGCAATCGTCATAGGTGATCGATGAGTTCTTCCGACAGCAGGCCATCGCTTCACATAAGCGATCGCCTCACCTGGGATCCACAGAGTTTTCCTCCCTCGAGAAACTCGAGGAATTCCAGTGGAATTGGCCACGATCGAACCCGCTAATTTTTTCCCGTACCAGCGTCTTCTTCTCCGGAGAGAAACAACTGGTGCACTCATCTCGGTCTCCTGGGTCACGCTCCGAACTGGGAACCTTCGTCTCTTGAAGTCAAGAGCTGTAGTCTTCTCTGAGGGAATGCGGGTCCGGGAGCTTTTGTTCTCTCATCTTTCCGTAGTTCGAACTTTCTGATTCGCTTGCCCATTCGGAGGGGAAATTTCCTGCTGCTCGCAGTGACAGCAAACCGCAGAGGACATCCATGCGGTGCCCGTGGCGTCGAGTCAGGTTTCCGTTCTGCCGAGCGGTCACTTCCGAAATCGTCCCTCGCTCTTTTCATTCGCTGATTCGGACATGTTCTGTTCCTTTCTCGCTCATTAGGAGGAACGGTGTCGAAGTTTTCGACGGTACGTGAATTCAGTGTAGCATCGACTATTAATTTTGATTTGCTTCCTTCCCAAAGTCGTTCGAAACCGCATTCGACGACAGGGTGCTGGATCCGGGAACGATAATGAGATGGCCACTCAGAGCGGCATGGCCGTCGGCTCTCTTTGTGGAAATAAGCCAAAGGAGAGAGGATGCAAGTGAGGATTTTTCTTCTTTGAGATCACGTCTATCTGTCACTGGTCTGGACTTGAGAGTTTTCAAGCCGAAAATTGCGCTTCGGAAATCTCGTTTTCGTGATGCATCACACATCGACGTGGTAGACAGCGCAGGGGGGAACACGTCGCAAGTTGTTTACTCCTCGAATTTATTGAGTTCGAGACATCGGGAGACCCTTGCTGTGATCATCCACGTCTACAGTTTTTCAAAGTCGGGATGTCGTTCGAGCTCTCCAGTTCTCCCGGAGACTCTTCGAAGATTATCCTATCTCGCGAGAGCCGCTGTCGCGACGCGGAGCGTGAAAGAAAAATTCGAATATAGCTACAGATATCCACCCAGGCGTTCCCTGAGGCGCTCCGCCGTCCTGCTGCCTGTTGATTCCCCTAGGCAAACGGGAACGCTATCGATAAAAATGAATGGGATGGATGAACTATTCGAAAAACTTCTACGTCCAGAACGAAGGAGCGACCGTCTCTCGTGACCGACATTGAAATGATGCCACCGAGCTACCGCGTTCATTGGTCTACGGACTCCTATTCAGCGCGGGATCTCCACCCAATGGGATGAGTTTGATGACGCTCGTCACGCAGTGGCATTGTCGATCCCGGCTGCGACATTTTCCGCGGAGTGCAGATCCGAACGGCTTTTTCAAGAGATCGGAATTTCTTCATTCAAATACCGATCTTCCGAGAATCCTTCCGCATATCGCTGTCTCCTCTACATATGTTCGGATGGAACTCATTGGTATACGAAAACCGCGAGAAGAAGCTGATCGACAGCTTTCCGGGAGTATTATATAAGCGTCTATATCTACATTTGTCAGTTATATAAGTTTTCCTTCGTGAGCCCGACACTTGTAGGGAGACGCAAAAGAAGAATTCGTGGGGGAAAGTTTTGACCTTCTTCCTCATTCCGCAGAGGCTCTCCGACCGTCCGCCGCAACAGTAGTCGTCTCCAGCATCGAGATAGTACAGGAGATCGTGACACGGGCAGCAGGAGATCATCATCGGAATCGACGGGAGCTCACGGCCATCACGGCCCTCATCGGAGTCCACGACACTCCGTCTCGAAGCAGCCTGTGTCAGGCCACTCAGATCACCACGTGCCTTCTTATCACCAGCAGTACCCTCCGGGCCAACAGACCAACGAATCATTTTCGGATGGGAGTGGAGACGAAGAGGAACGAGGTGAGTTTTTCGCTCCGAACTCGCCCTAGAGCAAACAATTTCTACGAATCGATTCCGGAATGGCAATCCTGTTGGGCCGCATGCCACCGATCATTTGGACTCAGATCCACATTCCGCATGTTTCTCTCCTCTGCTCAAAGCAACTTCTGCTCCGTCCTCTCACAAATTGTTCCTTCCGGACTCATCTGCCATGCAAGCAGTCGGTCGGTGAGATGGAAGCGTCTCGATGGGTTGATTAAGCAGGAGAGCCGCAAGGGCATCAAGCGGACTTCCATTCCCGGAAAATGAATGAGCGCTACATATCTTAGCCCGCACCTAGATAAACTTCTCCGTCCACATCGAAATCTTGGAGAACCAGAATTTCCGAGATAACGGCAAGACCAACCTCAGACTGCCATTCTCATTCGGTGGAACCTCGAAGCCGGAGAAGCTCAGGCCGACACGAGAAGTCGGGATTCGCGGCGAAGAAGTTCGCCGGGGAAGAACTTCTTATCCCGCCTCGGAAGCTCTGTATCTCCCCGAACGGCGCCACGAAACGTCGTTCGCCTCTCGGAATAGCGATTCGGAAGGATTTTGCTCGAGTCCTCCCCCGCCATCGTCGTCGCTAGAATTCTGCGGTTCCGAGGTGCTACTCGATCGTTATCGCCGACTCTTGAGACCGAATTCGACTCCCTCGCCAAATTGTTGGTTCCTCGAGAGACACAACCCCCACTTCTCTCATAATTCGATGGTATCGATGATAGCCATACCGGAACTCGGAATAGACTCGTCGGCCAGTGGATTTCATTGAGGGGGAAAATATTATCGCGCGATCGCTCCTCGGATCCCGAGGTGTCTGGCCTCCGGTCACGGCTCCTCACGACTTCTCGAACTTCTCCGTGTCTGGATATAGATTGGTGATTGATGGGTCTGGAAAGATTCGGATGAGAACGAAACCTTCACTTTTCCAGGTCGGACAGCACCGATGGAGGGCGAGCCTCACCTGATGCGACAGCCCTCACAGGGAGGGAGGCAAAAGTCCAGGAGAAAGTCGCACGCTCACAGGCAGGAATCGCGAGGCGAACGTCGCCATTCTAGCAAGGTCTGTATCCACGTATCCCAACAGGTATTCTCTGCCGTGAATGCAACGAGGATGTCGTCGGAGACGGCCCGCAATTAGTGCGGAGAGAACTTCCGCCAGGTTGGCTCCGCACCGATGTTGATATCTTTCTGCCATGCGCGACTCAGTACAGAATTTCCCGCTTTGGCCAACCGAGAAAAACGCTCCGATCTAAACTTTCGCGGCGACATGCTCCCTGTTGCCGGGACACCGTCGAACGTTATGCAGCTCGCCGAGAGCTTTTAATAGGGAGCTCGCTCAGTTTTTTGTTGTCAAAACTTTTACAAGGCGTGCTTAGACCGCCATAAAAATCCTTCGTGAGGAGCACAGCCTGCAAGTTCCTGCGAAACTTGCGGCCACCAGCTTTTGCGGGTTTTATTGCAACTCAATCCGCCCGGTCTAGCGGGGAGGGTCCCGGAGAATCTCCCACTCGCTCTCGCTAAGACCGCTCGGTATCATTCCCGGTTAGGGCTGAAGACGTTCACTTCAAGTCGCGAAGGGGAACAGCTGAGAATTCATGAGACATCTCCATGGAGTGACATGTCGGAGCTGTACGTTATGTGCATAAGCCGAAGTCTCGCGAGCGTCGCGAAGTTCCTGTTGAATCGGCTCCGTTAGTTTTCTCGGTGTCGTCTGATAGCAAACACTGAGCAAACTCGCTGTATTCGTCTCCACGGAGACTACAACAACTGTTATTCTTGAATCTCCGAGCTGCCGGGCTCTTACTACAGGGGATTTTTCCTGGAGCAGCGTGGGCGGGGAATTTCAATTCATGATCCGTGGGTATAAAACACGTCTTCGCCCCGCATGCGGTTCACGCTCCGGGCATTACGCTCGTGGAATGAATGTGCGCGATGGTTACACCCAGTGGACTAAATGCTGGCGGAGACGTTCGCAGGCCGGCCGGTGTCGAGCTCTGTCCCAACCTCGAGAATATTCATACCGCGAACCGGGTAGACCGATCGGAACTATTCCTCCATCGGCTGTTCGGAACCCACGAGGTCATATTCGGCGGACTCGGAGAGGAGGAGCGATATTTCTTTCCGAGCGAACTCCGTTGGCAGTGTTCTCGAAGACCTTGAGCTCCGACTCTTGACCTTGAGGAGAGCTCTCATCCAGCCTCCGACCTCCTGTTCCTTCTCCTTCAGCGCCGTTAACGAACACGCGGAATAATAGAACACTAACTTGCAACAACAACGGGGGCAGCACGAGCATCAGCCGCAAAGAATTCATGAGAGCTGATAGGGAATGAGAAGACGGGATAATCACGAGCGACTCGCGTCAAGTAACCTTCGCCACCCGCAGCAGACACCTCGAAAAGCAAGACGCTCTCACTCGGTCTATTCCCCTGCGTATGCTGCTTGCGAGCAGAATAAACACGGCATCCTCTAGACTTCGGCGAACTCTGTCTGACTCCTTCGACCGAGGCTCTGTGCGGCTGCTGCTGCTGCCACAACTTCTACAGCGTACACCTGCTCCAGTGACGTCGGAATTTTTCTCCAGAGACAAATGGAAAATGTCCGAAGAGTCGAAAACTGGTCGTTTGATCGGTCCACACAGCAGCGGTTGCTTGTCTGGATCTCGTGTTCCTCAATTCTTTCTGCTCTGTTCGGCACTCGAGAAGCCGATTTTCGCTTCAGTTTCCTCTCAGCTATCGAACCTTCGCCCGATGACATCCGTCGACGGCACGGTTTCTCAGAAACAGCCCCGGAGAAGACTCCTCGAGAAACACTTGACTTGCTCGAGGAAAAAAAAGTCAACGCTCATTAAGAATAAAGGAAAACTGGGATTCTCGGGAACACTCCTCTTTCTGAAGGGGACAGCGACGATGGAAAGTTTCGCAACCCGCTTGTGAAGAATCGGTTCTTCCCTTCCATCGCTTGAACAGTATCCGGCGTTTCCCTGTTCCTCGAGGAGCGGGAAACCGATGTTTCAGGCGCGGTGCTGTCGGGGAGTATGCACGCACGGGTTTCCCACAGAGAGTGACGACATTTCCCCCTTGAAGCTAGGGATCCGATGACATTCCTGGTTTCTCCGTGGATGAGCGGAAAAACAAGAACCAACATCGCTCACCTTGAAGGCTGAGCGGATTCCGTTAGGGGGAAACGGGGACCGATAAACTTCGTTCCGAATGTTGACAGAGGAGTTATTCCCGGAGTTGACGTCGAGGCAATCGGTCTTTTTTGTACAGTCGAACAAGCGCTATCGCTCACAATCCGTCACGACCAGCGGAGTAGACTTCTTAAATTCGACTTTGCACCTTCAGATGAACACGGGCTAGATTTTTGCTCACTTCAATTTTTCCCGTGAGTGAAACCTGTTTTCACCGCCTTACAGGAAGAGGAAGGGGAGGCCAGCGATCCAGAATGGCAAGGACACCCCGACGAATACAACCAGAGATACGACCAGGTAAGTTGGGCGTCAGAGGTAAAAACACGAGCCATTCAAATGTACTCACGTGATCTATGGAAAGCCAACGACTTGAGGTGATTCTTGATGCTGATCAATGATCTCGGGCGGGGGAGCTGCTACCGTGCCGGGAGAGCTGGGAAATGCGGCAGAGACGACGCTTCCTTGCGGGAAGAAAGATCGCCAGGGCCATAGATTCCAATTTCGTTCCTTCCTGAGGATTTGACTTCAATGGCGGTGGCGGGAAGCCTGGCTTCCTTCCAAATTGCAGCGCTGCTGTCCTGATTCTCGGTCTTCGCACGACGATACCGGTCGAGTTCATGCTATTTTGAGAAACGGCACCTTCGGCCGGAAGCGAGCTCGGCGTCGGCGGCGGACTCTGGTTTGACTTGTAACGAATAACCCCCTCATTCTTCAGTCGCATTGGCTGCGACCGTTCGACATGACCAAGTATTCGATGACTTCCCTCCGACAGTCGAGGGAAAACTGCGGGAAAACAGGAGGGTACGACTCCGGTCCATATCCCCCCCCCCACTCTTTTCTGGAGCATCGGGTATACACAGCTCCCGGAACTCGCACGCACGCCGCCAGGGCGGGCGGGATCCGGTGGAAGGAAATTCCGAGCGGCCTCGGAGTGCTCATTGGGGGAAATGATGAATAAATGTCGATAAGAAACTGATTGACACTCCTGCCGTCGACGCTAGAAATTCGCACTGATGTCGAGAGCGCTAATCCCTCCATACTTATGACATAGTCAATGTTGCCTCTGTCAGCGGCTTATGAATATGCGAGTGCTTCAATTCGCGGCTGCTTCCCAGCGGGGGATCGCAGATGAGGACTCGGGAGAAACCGAAAGAAGGAAATTCACAGTCAACTTCACGCCTGAGATGAAGCCGGCTCCCGAGACGGTGAAGTTTCCTGCCCATCATCCGCCGCGACGTGCAAAGTGACATGAAGCATCTGTCACCGAATGTCGACTCACTTCTGAGTGTGGATACGTGATTTCGTTTTGGAGGGAAGCAAACAATGCCGATATGAAGACTTCCATCCGCCAGCCACTTGTAGCTCGTTGTCCGACAACCCGGCGACGCGCGTAACTCATCGCGAGACGACTCCGCATTCAATATTTGAAAAATCTTCCGCCATGTTCCCCCGGTGCCTCTCGAACCCCCTCCCCCCTATCCCCCTGCCCCTTTCCCGCCGACGCAGTCTCTTCAGAGAGAGAGAGCGTATCCAGACGTGACCGATGACGGAGCTGTTCGGGGCGGACCGTGGGACCGACCGCGGAGATCCGGAAGCGAACGGAAAGTGTTCATTACCTAGCGGGCGAATGTATTTTTCGCTCCGGTCTGCGACAGAATGCTATGTTATTCCTGCTCCCATGAGGAGCGTGCAAAGCGTTCCGGGATCACAGCGCTTGTATTGATCGTCGGAAATAGTTACCTGATCAGGGCTTTGCTCAGTCAGGGAGCGATTGAGCTCAAGTTCAAGCCGAGGACCTGCTAGTCTGCGAGCTGGAAGGAACTAAGTCGAGATAGAGCAAGGGACGTGCACGAGGCGATTAGGGGTGGCGAATGCTCCCATTCGGCACAGAGCCTCAGGCCGATGCGCCCAACAGCGTTTCCTCTCTCTTTGTCTCTCAAAACGAGGCCAGACCGAACTCTCGCGAAGCGATCGGAACTCCTCCGGACCGGCCCCACGAGTCTGCCGAAGCCAACGCGTTACTTCTTTCGGCTTCCGAATTGCTGACTCATGTTACGGGGGCCTTCCAGAGCGCTCTTCCAAGTATTTATAACCTCATCGAACTCTTTGCCGATCTCCTCGTCGCATCTCGGTCTTCCTGCTCGGCAATTCCTCGAACATGTCCCATTCTTGCCTCTGATATACCTCGTAATGACGTTCCCTCCCCGAATCGCTAAATCGAGAACGGAGTACGCAAGACGGGAAATCCATCGCGAACTATTCGTACCGAAGTCGGTGAAGAATTCGAGACCTGTGGAATATTATATTCCGGATTTCTGCTGATTTCCGCTTAGCCTCGTCGGACTCTCCGACCTGCAGGACTGTGAGACCTCGCTACTCATCGAGCGTGAATCTGACAATGGTTCCGTCCCACATAGTCCGAGATGTATCCGGCCAAAGGAACCGCCCCTGAGCCGCATCGGGGAAGTGTTCTCTCGGTGAAAATTCATGATCCTCGTCGACTCTTAGGCAATTGACATCATCGGAGAAGATGATAGGGTCGCTGATTATTTGTGATCTCGTATCCCCCCCCCATATCATGATCTTCGGACTACTCGGAAGAGGAGCCGGGATCCGAGACAACATTCCACCATCGACTCGGTATCGCGGCCCTCGTCTAGAGTCGCGGGATCTGACGCGACCGTCCGGAGCCGTGACAGATGCTCAACGAGTTTCCGGAGCGCGAGATTTCCGGATCGACCCGATTTTCAGTTTTCAGGCTCCCGTACGGAACTTCGCAGGGCGGTCCCGACCGATATACCAAAGCGTGAATCGCACGCCCGACGACGGGAGCGGACATCACCGGCCCTCGAGGCTACAATTCAAGTTACATATTCGATTCGCCGCTTCATTTGATTTCAGGCCGGAAACCGTCGTCGCTGTAGCTCCGAAAGCTCAGACGTCAGTGATGTTAGTGGGGACTACTCGACACATTCAGACCGATCAGGATGCACCTACGCCTACTACAAGGCGCCACTTTCTCCCGGCCGTAAATACGCAATGTAAGTCAATGATGCGATCGCGAAAGAATTCGCCGGAAGCTGCAGTCTGCGGAAGCCGCGGGCCGAGGCGGCTGGAAAAATATATGTTGTAGATGACAACGATCGTATGCGTCGTCTGTCCCCAGGCCCACTCAATTAGGGAGATCGTATGACGGCTCCGTACCCGTGCCCACAATGGTGACTGTGAGCGGAGAGAGTACTCCATCGCCTATGGATGACCACTCGGGCTGTCACGGTGACTATTCGTCAAATCAGCACAGACATCCTCACCTCGACCGGAACAATAGTTATGACGCCACTGCACTGCTTCGGAGGTCCATCCCCAGCGTCACTGTGGATTGTGCTACCGAGAATTTCTCCAACATGAATAGAGGTGGGGGCGAGCGATCAATCGATTCCCGGACTACGCAGATCTATAACGTATTCGCTACCAGGACCAAACCCCTCGTGTTTCCATGCTAGGTTACAGCGGACAGTATATGAATATGTTCTACAACGACGGATATTCGGGCGGTGACATGGACCAACCTCGGAGGTGTTCGACAGGGAGCGCGCTGCCCCGCATGGAAATCCCTGAAAATCAGTTATCTCTGCTCACTGCTTGTCACCCTCACGGTGCCAAGTCGCTTTCTACGCACTCTCTCGATCTTCCGCGAGGGAGTATCGATCAGGTATGGCAAAATGTTTTTATTCCTCGTCAGGTCTCTGCAAGCGATTGACCTCTAATTCTGCTGCTGCTGCTGCTACCTACTGCTACGATTTGCAACTGCTGACTTGCAACTGTGACAAGCTGCGACCATGGGACGGATCGAATCTGCTGGATGCGGTTGACGATGGAAAGCCAACGAAGCCTGCCCTGTCTTGAACTATTCTATCTCTCTCTGACTCACTTCGTTTAACTGTCTATTCCTCTCTCTCTCCCACTCTCTCTCTGTCACTCTCTATCTATCCACCCATCGCTCTATCTCTTCCGACTCTCCGTGGCTCGGGTCTTACGGGAGTTTTTCTCAATGTCCGCTGCCATCGGAAGTATTCCGCCGACTCCCCCTTTATCGCTCTCTCTGCATTCTACCGAATCCTCGGATCGGTCTGCGCACCGATCTACCGTTTCCGGTTCGAGTGCATTAGCTCCCCCCTGTTCCGTATGGTTGTTCGGGACTCCATACGGAGACGACGAGAATTTAGTCTGGATCAGAATCGAAACCCATCAGTTCCTCTCTTCGCGAGACCTACTCGACGCGCGACCGTTTTCCTGAAAGGTCCACGGCGGAAGCCATTAGCCCGTTGAGCGGGTGTGTGCGTGACGTTTCGCTCGCGGAAATCGTGTAACTGTAACTTACGTCAGTCGTTAGAACGACTCCCTGTGCGGCATCTCATCTCGGCGAAGACACCATGGCGAACTTACTCTTCTGCATGATATGCGTGTGGCCTACGCCGTGTCTATGGAGAGAATGTGTCACTGTCGATTTCTAAATGTGCTGGGCGCTTTACTTTCAGCGAATGCCGTCTGAATGCGATCTCTCTGGTTTTAAGGTAAAATATGTTCGCTCATCGTGCTTCCTTGTTAGACGGATCGTAGCTTTCCCGGCCCCAACCCCACCCAACCGGCCCGCTCTTCTCCTCGTCCGGTACCCCGTGTCCCCGTCGGTGTGACTGTTGTTGTACAACTTCGAAAAATTATTCTTTTCGTGTCACGCTCGAGTGACACGATGCTCTCACTCGAGCTCTGTCTCTTTCGCGAGCTCCTTGAGCTCGGCTAGGAATTTTCACGCTTGCGAACGAACTTGGGGATCATATCGTTGTAATTCATGTCGTAATCGATGTCGCTGTAGCTATTGCTGTTGTCGTACCTACACGTCCGCGTCGTGGGTGTTGTCGTTACTGCGTTCATACTTGATGTTATCACTGTCGATGTTGTTGTCAGCACAATAATTATCTCACACTTTCCTCCGTTGATCTAACGTGCACCTCCGCAACGAAATCATTCCACGCCAGTTGTACGAGAGTTGCACCCTCCCTCGAAAGGGGCCTGTTTGAGCCCGACCAGTCCCGCCGCCGATCCCATCAGCGTCCTCTTCCCTGATCCTGATTCGACGTTGCAGGGTAAACCCACGGAGCGACGCGCTTCTGCACCCGAAGGTGAAAATATTCGCATCGTTATAGACGATGTGGATTCCGGCCTTCAGGCAGGCGAAGTTCAGGAACCGCGGCAAAGGAGACTCATTCTGCAAAGGGACAAGAGCGACACATCTTGTCGAACGCGTGGTTTCGGAATGCGTCTCATGGGCGGAAAGAGAGGTCCCGACGGAAGGCTGTACGCCGTCGTCTCCTGGGTTTTGCTCGGATCTTCAGCCGATATCGCAGGACTGCAAAAAGGTGAGTAAGGCCGGAAGAGAATAGTCCCGCGGGCCGGAACCATTCCCGGAGATCGGCATTCAGGCTTCAATTCAAACACAGGCGCCATCGTTCTCGAGTGGAATGGGCAGAGTCTGGTGGACAAACCATTCGAGGAAGTCTCTGATATTTTGGATCGAAGTGGCGACGTCGTCGAGATTCTCGTCGAAACCGGGCGGAGATTGTCGCCCGTATCACCGAACGCATCTAATCCAATGCTCAAAGCAGACTCCGAAGACAACGATATGGGTAAGTTGTGAGAGGAACTCTTCCCCCAATCCCATTGCGTAGTCGAGCCTTCCGAGAGCGATCCCGCTGAGTACCCGCTCCATAGGAAGAGCTCCTCGTGGTAATTTCCATCCCCGGTTCCTCACGATTTCCCTCGTTCCGCAGATGGTCAGCTGGATCAGCCGCGCGCTCCGCCGATTCGAAGAAACAGTGGAAGGATGCTGCCCAGATTACCGGTGAGTTATTCGTCCTGTGCCGGTTTACGAATCCTCCCCCGATCGCATGTTCCGAGCGAGCTACTCCATCGGTTGAGGACGGACGGTGGAAGCTTCGCGATTCGACGGAAGTTTCGGGACGAGTCGAAGTTTGTCGCATCCGTTCGAAGCCACTCGATGGCATGCTATGCGGTGTTCTGTCGACAAACAGTAGTTGAAAGACGACAAGCGGTCTTGCCTAACATAGACACACAGGATGAATCTAATCTCGACTCGTACCATTCACTGTCCTCTGAGCAGACATCTACTTGCGGAGACTACGGGCCACGTGCACTGAATGAGGGCTTTTCTCTCGACGTGCGCCGCTCTCTGCTTTTCTCGCTCTATCCAGATGTCGTCGGAGTTGTTGCGGCGCTTGCGACGCTCAGAGATTCCTCGGTCTGTGAGCTCGGAACGACGACGATGATGACGACAACACGGGGAGAAGGGGCTTCATCCATAAATGCAGCAGCAGAATTCGCCAGTCTATCGGCTGCACGCGACAGCGGCCAGAGTCAACTCACCCGGCCGGAGTGACGACGACGACAAAAGCGTACCCGCGGCCTGAGTAGAGTCCTCGAAACCGACGAAAGAACCAACGAAGGGCCTCATTATAGTCAAGCCGAGCTGATTGTCCCTCTTCCTTTCACCGTCACTCACTAGTGCGGCTGCCGCGGCGGTGGCGACGCGACGGCAGCGGCAATAGTCGTGGCGGCAGCAGGACGCCACCAAAAACGGCCAGATGACGAAGAATGGAATTGCGCGCCGCCGTAATTGACACATTATTGTTCCTCTCCTCTGCGTTCCGGGGTAAGAGACCTCTCTCTTGGGGCTCTCTGGGTCCTCTCGCGAGGACCTCGCGGGGAACCCAAACGAACGCGACATCTCAAAGAGAAATTACTTCCCCCTGCACCTTTCCAACTTTTCATCCGACCCAACCATTCCCGAAGAGACGAATTTTAGGTACTCGAAGCTCAGGGGGGGCTCCAACCCCGTGAATTTCACGGTGGGAAAGTGACGGCGAGCCAAGAAGTCGCGGATTGAATGCGAGAAACAGTCGACTCAGTCAGAGTAGACCTTCCTCCTACGTATTGAAAGCTCTCAAGCGGGTAGCTCATGCCGGCGATAGCGAGTGCCTGCTCGTGGATTCCGCTCGGCGGGATGTAGCCTTGAGGTTCAAGATAGACGAGGAGTCGGGTCGAGGGCTTCGATTGTGTTCATTCTTCCAGGGAGACCTCGCGTCCGGGAGTGGCGCTCTGGGCAGCATGGACGAAGGGGAGATGTGCATTCAACTGTTCTACGACGAGGAGCGATCCGACCTGGTCGTGCGGGTGTTGTCAGTACGCGGCCTAGCGCCCCGCAAGCAACCCGGCCGACAGGATGCGGTCACCGCACTGCACCGAGCGTACGTCAAGCTACGCCTCAGCCCCGACGGGTGAGTTGTGTTGTCGAAGGATGAGAAGGAAAAGGTGGCGGATGATAACCTCTTCGCAACGTAAGCCGTCAGCGGCAGCTATCGCAGTCAGTGATCACGTCTTCGCTGCCGGTATTGTGATGGGAGCGAAAGCCGTCCGAGGAGAACAAGCGGGGATGAGTGTTCATCTCGTAATAGATCCAGTCGCTCCTTGGCGTCACGATCTCGCTGCTTTTTTCCGGCGCGAACAGCCGCTCAAATTCATGGGAACTTTGCATGTGCGAACGCGGACCTATTTCTCGACTTCGGCGGAAAACTTTTGTCGCGGAAAAACTGGGAAATGAGACGTGCCGAAGTGACGTCGGCGAATTTCCTTTGCAGGGGCTTCACTCCAATGAAAACTCCGGTCAGCGAACCGGCAGTGAATCCAGAATGGAACAAGTCGTTTGTGTTTCCGTCTCTACAGCCGGAAGAACTCAACGAAGCTTCACTCAAACTCTCCGTATGGGAACACCAACCGACGCTGGGTAATCAGCCGTCGGCACTCTTCCTCGGAGACGTCGTGATTCCCCTGCGGAAAGTTCTCACAGATCCAGACACCGTATCCGGCTCGCATTGGTACCGGTTACGTTGCGAACGCGACACATTGCAGCCACCTATATAGCATTTAGACACATGATGGTAAATGTATCTAGCTCCGACCTTAAAGCAACCGGCACGGTTGCTCGCGGTCTACTGAGGGGTCTCCATCTTGCGGACCTTGATTATCCGGCCGGAGACGAGAATTGTGAAGCAAAAGGAATGATGAGTCTCAGCCATGGGTCGAAGAAGCCAGAATTCCTCCTGCAACCCGGACCCCTCAACAAGCGGTGATACAGAGTACATTTACCATTATTGAGCAAGCCAAGGAGCGAGCAAGCAAGCTAATAAGTCCGAACATCCCAGATATCAGCACTCTCCCGGAGCACACGGAGGAAGAGGGAAATTGGTCGACCAGGCGGTTGAACGAGCCGCTGAGCCACATTGAAGGCATTTGAGTTTCGGAAACAAGTTGTCCCAGAAAGTTCCGGCGAGCTCGAGCTGCCAGCACCATCGGCCGCACTCTTCTCCAGTTTGCGAGCTGGAATTCCGCCGCAAAACAAGTCTTGCACCGTCACCTCCATCGCTATATCTAGTCGCATGGCAACTGGCAACAAAGTCTATATCCCACCGGATGGGAGCACCGTTATTACTGAATATAATTAATCCTGCTCGAATACTGACTTCATCAAGTCCCCGTGAGCAGCGGAACCTACCTGCAGTTGTCGTGTTGGGCGCATTTTCCGTTTTGAGCCGACGTGGCATCTGCGTCGACATTCGCATAGGCAGGACGACTCCGATTGCAATTCGGACTCCACTCGAGCCGACAGGCCGAGCGACCAGTTACTCACCGGCCGACTAAGTGATGTGCTGACATTGTGCTTGATTGTCACAAGTCGTTGGGACACCCGAAACGTTCTCAAACGGCAACGAGGATCAGAGAGTCCACTGAAGCTCCTGAGTGATTAAACACTTCGCCCGCTCCATGCACTCTACTCCCGAGGTGCGATTGCCGCCAGTCGGCTGGATTTCTGCACGCTCCTCTCATCAAGCCACGTCTCGCCGACCGTCGGGACTTGTTGCAGATGCACCGACCAACACATTCAAGGATCCTCCGACTTTTCCCTCGAAACAACCTCTTCCGAGATCAGAAAGTCTTTGGAGCAACCTGTACATTGGATCTCGCATCGCAAGTCATGTGCCAGATTGTCTCGCACGCTTTCTTCGCCAAATTGAGTAGAGGGAGGAACTACCCGCAGCGAGACGAGTTATCGAAAACTGTATAATCATACTGCATGCTAGGATGTTCAAGTGCTATACTTCCACGCAGAATTCTTCCGGAAGTGGAGCGCTTTTCTCACGCCGCAGCCGTTGTAGCTTACAAATATAGGTACGTCTCAGCAAGCTTATCTGTGACGGGAAGGAAACCCATGTCGTGGAGTGATGCGAACCCCACAGTCCGCGAATCGTCGAGAAATCAGTCGTTGCATATCTTTCGAGTCACGAGGTCGAGGTGGATGAATGTTTAACCTTGACTCTACTTAAGGAGTGCGAAACGAATTACTTATCGGCACCTGAGGATTATACAAAGCAAAACAGGAACCCTGAATGCATTGAATGTTGCGTTGGTCGCTCTCATCCACCGCCTGCAGCAGCCTTGTACGAAGCAGACGACCACCAGTTCAACTCATCACTATTATCACTATAACCATATTCGATGAGAAGCCACCGGCGATTTTATCGTATATCACAAACAAACCTCTTATGGATGGATAGGAACCGCGAGCTGAAGGAGAGGCTGAGTGATTGATCGATTGATTGATCGATGGATTGTTTGGTTAATCGATGGGTTGATTTAATAATCGATGGATTTATCAATCGCCGAATTGATTAGTCGATGGATTGATTGTTTGATTGAATAATCGATAGATGGATTGATTGATTAATCGATTGATTGGGGCTCCGGTCGGCCGGGGTCGACTGTCCTCTCTCTGTGAGTGAACTCTGACACTGGGAGCTCTCTCACTGGGATCCGCAGGTCGAAAATCACTAAGCGTAGGATGATGGGCTCGAGACCCGAGACTGACCGACCGTACTGCGGAGGAAAAGTTCTCGAGCGAAGGAACTCGCCGGGATGAATTCGATCGTGATCGGATGAGCTCGGCTAAGCGATCGCAGACCCGGGTCTATCATTCGAGGGAGAAAGTGTCCAGATCCTTTCCGTGGAATTCCGCTGGGGAAGCTCCCATAGAATGAGGATTTCCTCAGCCAGAGGGGTGTCGATGAGCTCTTTCGGACTTAGGTATCAACGAAAACGCTGCACTTAGAAGCTTAGAGTGAATTTTATACACCAGCTGAATGGCTTTCACGGGGAGCTGATTCGTCGCCACGAATGTTACATAGAAATCGAGAACAGGAACCGTAGATGATTTTGAACAAACCCCTCTCCCGCTCCACCCATCCTCCGCGCCCCCTCCAACGCTCTGAAATCTCTCGGGGGGCGAACCCGTTCCTCCATGCAGGCGCAATACTCCATTACCCACAAGCTTTCGGGGAACGGGGTTAGTGCTACGGGACCGTGTCCGGAGACGATTCTCATCGTGCATTGCGATAATGTGATCTAACGCAACTCGTATCGATTCCTTTGGTTTCCAGTGGTCTTATCCAAACCTAACCAAAACAACGATAAGCATGATCGGCTTCAGCCTCTCTCACGGGACTCGGGCTTTTTCCGTAAACAGAAAGCAGATGCTGCGGCAATCGCTCAGCCCCCGCTCCATTCATTGCCCAGCGGTAATTTCTCGAGAAGATAAGCTCACCCCATGGTCTGGATCAGAAATTTTCAGCATTCTTGGCAGCGTGCGGCTCCCATTAGGATCCCGGCGATACAATGACACACAAGCCTGATGTTGACAACTCATCCGATCGTTACTCGTCGCTTGATCCATTCTCCGGGGCGGCGACGGCGATGACTACCTATCATTAGTATCCCTACGATGCCAAGCTTAGAATGAGTTTTCGTTTTTTGATATCCGCACCGGTTACGCGTTGATTACTCAACCGGAGACAGGAGTGTTACGTCGATTGGAGGCGACTTCTTTGCTGGCGACTCTGTTGAGCGCCAATCTAGCCGCGACCGATTTACGACAAGTGATATTTTCGGGCGTGAAACGCAGAGAGCGTTTCCCCGTTCGAATCTACTCTGCTTCCTCGTCGTGCATCTGCTCGTAGACATCCGAAGGGTCGTTCATAGTTAACTCGAACATCAAGAATCGAACTGCGGCGTGGGGAACCGTGATTACAGAAGTCAGAATTTGGAAACAACTACATTTCTGATTATTCGAGGACGACGACACCAACGCCGAGAGTCCGGGTAGAGTATAATGGTCTCCACGAAGACGGGAAGCAGATGCTCCAAAGAGGAAGAGAGGAACACGACTCAAATAAAACGACATCGCTGCTGATGTTGCTACTCCGACAGCATTTCACCAAAAACGAGGTTGTCTAGTGGAACAGAGATGACTTCAGGGGAGCGAAGGAAGCTAGTCTTCGTCGACACTAGCTGAGGTGTCTGGCGAAAAACGCTAGGTTTTCCCGCTTGGTCCACCGTGCCGCGGGGAATCCGGTGGCGCCTCCTACCGGCTTAAGCTCGAAGCGAGCAGGTTAGAACGAAGACCCTCATTGATACACAAACTAGTTGTTAAGCTATGACATCGTACCGAGTCTGTTGCATGAAATAGCAATTCTCAATACTATTATGAATTCATATTGAAATGTACTATCGAATACTCAAATGACACCACTGTGTAAATATACCTGTGATCATCATGAACATAATCCCTGAATCGACCCATATCGACCGATATTAGGAGACGTTGAATTTTGTTCCAATATTGATGAGGATGGGGGAGAAAACCAAATGCAAAACGACACTAGCTATACGGAGTAATGGTTGTTCTCCTATCGGAAATAAACTTGACAGGTCTTTTACCAAGATCCTCGAACCTCACAAAAATGTCTTGACTCGTGAGAAGCCCGTTATTTTCGCCTTGGGAAGTGGGTGGAAACGTTTTGTGCAATGGAATCCTTTCGTTCCTAGCGTGCTCTATGATCTCATCTACCAGAAAAGCACGAAGCTTTCACACAAGATTTCTCCCGTAGATACTGGTAACAAAATATATAATTTTATTTCTCCGATATACAGGAATGTAAATAGATATAGATCTGAATTGAGGAATGCAGTTCGTTTGATAAATGATCCGCCACTCTGGGTACTCTCCGCGCAGTTTTGGGAGTTTCCTACAGCCTCTCTCCAGGGTTTTTCCAAAGTTTCGAAGCAAGCTCATTTTGCACAGAGTCCGTTTTCGGCTTTCACCGTAGCTGGTCATGAGGCAATCAGTCGGGCGCAAGATACAATCGGGCTCGTCTACATAGTCTTTCATCTATTCGTTCATGTTCCACATCACGACGCCGGTCTCAAACGCCTTGAATATCGGTGAATGCCATGCGAGGGAACTCAGTCTCGAATATTCGACTAATCGCTCCGGGAACCTATTCGAGTGCCCTTCCGGGCTTTGTGCTCGCCTCTCCGGAAACTAATCGGCTAGTGGACACGCATCGAGACAGTCTCCGGTCGAAATGAAGTAATCCGAAGCAGACTTTTGTCACTGTCGATGATGGAGTCTGTGGCGGTTTGGGCTGCTGTCGACCGGAGTACCTACACCCACACACACAAAATATTTCACTCAAACGCAAGCACACTCAAATGGATCGAAGCAAATCTCCGTAAACCCTGGGGACGTCCACACGCCGGGCATCGAGCTCCTCCCTCCGGGATCGTTAAAGAGCCGCTGCAGAGTAGGCTCAATCAAAATCGATTCGCTCAAGGAAAAAATATCCGAGCCAAACCATCAAACCTGACGTCGGAGCTGGCACGGATGACCATGGAAACTCGTGTCCTTGTCCTCTGGCTTTTGGTTTACTCGACCCAATCTACGACACGTTCCGTCCAGGGGAAATGTCCCTAAACACTACTAATAGATACAGCGTCGCCCGGTCGCTCGGCCGATAAACGAGGTGGGTGATAAAAGAAACCGCCACGCATGCTCTCATACACACCCTCACAAAGCTCCTCCGCTGGAGGAATGTTGACCTTTGCTCACTGCAACCCACTCAACACGATATCGGAATTCTTCCTGAAATTATTCAATCCTTCTGCTTGGCAGTCGGTCAAGAAGTCTCGATCATTCCGTCGATCGATCGATCGATCAATCATTTCACCCATCTTCCATTCTCCCATTCATGCCAAGTCTACCGCAGCTGCCGCATTGGCACCGATGACACGGACGGAACGCCGCTTCGATTACTGTAATTCGACTGGAACGAAGAGTTGTGAACTGATGAATTCTTGAACGTGTCTAAACTGTTGTGCGACACGGAGCGCGAAACGCTGGTGCTCCCTCCCATCTGAAATTGTCGCCCGGTGAATTAGAAAATACAGAATATCGAAGATACTTAATACAGAATCTCTGGAACGCCCCCAGCTCGGCTCGAATTTTCCCGCTCTGATACAGAGTGTTCAAGACTCACCTTGCTTCGCGCCAGATCTTCGAGGCGTGTGATGTCTGAGAGCTCCTGGTAATTCGATAAAACGACGAGGCCAGCAAATACGTTCCCTGCGATGAGGGCAGCCCAGATCAGGAGCATGAGTATGTGGTAGGCGTAGTATAAGTCCTGCAGGGAAGAGGCATCGAATTCAGGCTCGGGACTCCGCGACATAAATTAAAAGAATCGCGACAACAATGAGCACGCCATGGAATTTCTCCGGGAATTTTCCAAGTCAATCTCCGAAATTGATCAGCCCAAGAGCGCGGCAGCCTCTCCTCCCTCGAACAGGCTCAACGCACTCCCTCACTCACTAAGTCGGCGCAGAGTTTCGGAACTTGGAATGCTCGAAACCGTACACCCGACGGTTTTCTCTCTCTCTCGCTCCGATGAGTAGGCTGGCAGAGGAGAAGCCATCATAAGAAGGCAAACATTAACTCTGGTGACTGGAGTAAAGTACGATCCACTCATCTCAGAAATCTGAACGTGTCGATGACGGTCGCTCCCGCGGAAAAACTTCTCCCTGGCCTAGTGAGTCGACATCGGCGTCGGCAGTGTTCTCATGTCGGAAGCGATTATCGCGATCATTGAAGTCGACTTTCTCTTGCTTTCACGAAGCTCTCCGTTGAATGGTCATGTGCTCAGACATAATGCTGGAGGAATTCTAAAACTCACGTTGGCGATGGAGCGGAATATTATCGCGCAAAACCTCCAAACGGTGAAAGCAGCCATAGAGTAGAGCCAAGGACGGAAACGTGCCTCTTGTTCTTTCCGGAGAGCCGAGATAATCTGGGCTGAGGTTACCAGGAGAAACATCGCGCCAATGAACGAGATCACTGAAACCGTTATGAGGAGATTGCGGACTGGAAAACGAAATAAAATGCCTCGAGTTAGGCTTTTCTGTTCCCGGGCTTCACTTGCGAGCCCTATTCGACTCGCTCTCCGGTGTGCATGGGGCCTGTGGTTGGAGCTCGCATACAACGTAGGGGCTTCGTGCGATGACTGACCGAGTTTTTTAGGGCTAGAGAGCTACATACATCCCACTCACCGTGCTGATTGCCGCTGTAAACAAAAAGGAAGCTGATTCCGAAATATCGGAAATGCCGGGAGCCTGGTTGTGCTTCAGCCAGACAGTAAATGTCGAAAATCACCAGACATATCATGAACAAACACTCGATCTGCAAAAAGGAGAGATTTCGAATCAGATGCCGACTGGAGTGATTTACCGCGGGTAACGACAGATTCTCAACAAACTCGACCCACATACGATCGATTAAGGGATGATCAATTATTCATTTTGATATCTGGGGAGATGATCAACACTCGGACGATGTAGAGTGATTGTACGGGTCTAAGCATGGGTGAGTTCGATAGACTCGTCCTCATCATACCACCCCAGAGCCGAATCTTCCCGATTCCCTGACTCCGCTCGGGCCTTTCTGTGGCTGAGAATCCGAATCTCGCCGAAGTGCGACGGTCGAGCGAAATTCCCAGCCCGAGAGATACATATGTTGAGGCTTCCTCCGCTTTCAGCCTCTCTCAACGTTCATCTTCAACGCCCAGGTGTTCGAATACGTGTCGCAGAAGTGTGAGGTGGGTCGATGACACGACCGGAAGTTTCTTCATTCGCGTGACGCGCTTCATGTGCTCGGACGCAAGTTGTCATGGAAATCCGGATTTCCCCAAAACAAATAATTGCTTGTCAGGCTCCTTAACGGTTTCTCGTCGGAGGACGAGGAGGGCGACGAGAAATTCATACCCTCGATCGATTTGCATAGATTCTCTGACCGCCTGCGTCATCCTTCACCGGTGCTCGACCCAGAGCTCGAGTCTTCCCTATCGGGAGATTGACGGGAGCTGAAGGGAGTCCGAAGAGCTTTCGCGGGACTCATAAAAAAGCATTGGAAGAAATGAAGGAGCTGTAATGAATCCTTTCTGAACAAGTCCACGGGTTCGGAGAATCGGCTGAGCTCCTAAAAATTAGCTAATGAAACTCAGCCAGGGTCGCAGGAGGGCGACCTTCGAAAACTTTGTGATCACTCCCAGGCCGTTAAAATCGGGATCATGCAAATGCTCGCTGATACTATTCTCAGATGGAGGAATCCTTGAAGGAGGAGTCTTCGGACCCGCGTAAGGTTTCACAGCATACTTCCGGAATGTCCGAAAATGAGCTCGCTATCTTGAGTCGTGACAGAAACTTCTTCGTAGCCCCGAAACGAATCTCAGGGCAGCCAGATCTACTTATTTCACAACAGCAATTCAAATAATCGGGAAGCAGATCCGGGCGAGTGATAGGAATGGTATATTGACCCGTTTTCGGAGATTCAAGCTGAGCCGTTCCGATTGTTTCCATCGTGTTCCGTTCATTCAAACAATCCGGAGAACCGTCAGTGTTTGTGTTCTCTTCTCCCCGGAATGGGGAACCCCAGGAGGGTGATGGCTGTGTCCGGACGAGTGCTCTCAGCGAGCTGGACAAAAAGGTACCGTATTCGGCCTCTTTCCGTTGTCTCCTCAGAATTGCCGAACCGTTTCACTGAGAGCTTCGCTGAGAGCACTCGAGTCAAACGGGAAAACGTCTTGCACTTCCGCAGATGACAATATCATCGGCATGTACGATACGAGCGTGGTTGTGACAAAGCAAAACTTCCGGATCAACACCCTTGCTTTTGAATTCAATGGAAAACGTCATCCTGATGGAGCAGCGAGAGGGAGTGAAGAAAAGAATCGCATCAAGATCCCGCCGGTTCGAGCCGTCGACTTCAGCTGAAAGTCACCCATTTCTCGAGCGCGCCAACAAAACAGAGAAATTCGGCTCGATATTCCGGAATGTTTCTTTTCACGGCTCTAGACCGGTTGCAGACAATGCACTCCGAGTCGTAGCGATCAATAAAGTCGGGAATATCGATCGAAATTACCCCTCCCACAATCCCACGAAATGAGCTCCTGTCTGTAATAATTTGAATTCCGCTCAGTCATCTTGACGACGATCCTTTGAGTTCTCTGCGAGGCTTCCGTCCCGCGTGGCGTTTCTGCAGGGCTCCGATTTGGTTATAGAATTGCGGGCCGCATACCGTGATATCAGCGCCGTTGGAAACGGTTTCGGCGGCTGCTGTCGCTCCCCCAATCCACGGCCTAGAGTTTGTTGAAAGCTGTCGACAATTTCGTCATCGCCGAAGCGAAAATTCCTCGACCGGGTTTGGCCGTCGCTGCCAACATTGACGGCGAACAAATGGATAGATGGCGCGCCTGTGAGTGCCACCTTGACAGGCAGGAAAAGAAGGTTTTGCCAGAGTTCTCCTCCTGGGGACTTCGGTTTTGTTCTCCTCAGTGGGCGTCGGACTGAATGACAGCAAACAAATTCCCACATCTGATTGCGGATGTTGGATAGAAACTGTGACAGGGTCCACTCCGAATCGAATCATCGTTAAGGAAACCTCAGATTGTCCCGATATCACTCACCAGGGCATATATGGCTGCGATATAGCTGCCCTTTTGCAAATTCGTGAAGTATGCGTTGTCCAGAAACGGTCTTCGCTGGTACCATCTCTGTCTCTTGCGGTACCTCGAACTGTCGATGGTACTTGTGGTTTTGTTGAGCACCGAACGGGATCCCATAACTTGACTGGGGAATCGACTCGATCACCTACAGCACTCTCTCACGATCGCACTCCCCCAACTCGCACGAGGATCGGACCCGGGTGCGAGAATTCCGCGAGGAACTCGAAATGTTCTAGCTCCGTCACGAAGACGAACGAACGACCAACAGCAACTAAGGCAACACCAGCAGCAGCAGCTTCTGATCTGTGGCGCGACGTCGCTGTGCTTTCGGCGTTGCCATAGAAACGCGGAAGCGACAGAAGACGTTGTGGCCATTCAGCTTTGCTCAGGTTCTCCGCGTCAAGCCGTGCTCCGACCTGTCGACGGTCGACGGAACGTTTGTCCAGAAAACGGGATCTTCCGCCCGAATTCAGGCATTTGACGAGTCATTGCCAGCGACGCGTCGTCGAAGCCATGGGCGAATCATTGCATTGAATTACAGACTTAAACTGAGCCAGGTAATCCGCGATCGAGGTGGAAACAAAGCCGAAATTAACAAAATCAAATAGTCGATGGGGTATCATCCTGCAGCGCGTTGCGTTGGTAGACCTCTTTTACCCCCACCTTGGGCAGAAACTTTTCCTACGCAAAAGGTTCTCAACATCCTCGCGGATATTTTCGCCCCAGCACGCCTGATATGGAGCTCGAAGGCACAGGATTTGCATTCTTCAACCGTGAAGTTTATACCCTCGGGAACGCGCTGCACTTCAAGAGGTGGCCTTGAGCCGATTCGCTACGGCAAGAAGCGTTGTCGCTTTCAGATTCTCTTTTCAATTGACTCATTCGCGACTGTCCTCAGGGTCTCTACAGGAGTCGATGTGTAGTCGACCTGACGTTCAATGCGACGAGCTTTCGATTCGAAAGGCAAAGCTTTATTCCCGCCTTCCGAGCCGCTCGATCATCAATGTACTCCGCGAGGCTGCAAAACATTGTACATTTTAAAGGAGGAACCTTATGGATCAGATCTTGAGAGGAAGAAATCTCCACCGTGAACCTCGGAGGAGATTTTTCCTCTGTCACACGCTTCTTCGTATGATCATACCCGGTTGAGCTGTCAGACTGGGCGAGCAAATCGATTGTGGGAGGAATAGGGCCGCATTCTCGTGGAAGAGCCGTGGAACTCATACGCGGTGCTGGAGTCGTGAGCGAGAACGTTCCGACCTTCGCTCCTGGTAATCAGGCACTTGCGGTCAGTCAGCGTGAGGAGGCTTGTACGGAACTCGACTTCCTCTTGACCGTCTCCGCGCCGCTAAGAGAGCTTCAAAACAGCTACAACTTCAAAGTCGCCTACGAGTATCCTGAGTCGGGACCACCCTCCTGTGGGTTCTCGGGTACGCGCTGAACCCTTTTGATCATTCACGATCCATAAGGTACACCTCGGAGCCTAGACTAAATGAGATCTATTCTCACCTCTCACCGAATGATGTGGCAACACGCGTTATTCCGCGCTCGGATCCCTCTTAACTCAATCAGCTCCAAATAATAATCCGAACATCAATGTACCCCATTCAAGACGCTCGATTCAAGATTCTTGGATGTATTTCAAGACTCCCATTTTCTTGGGCGTCGCCTCTCTTCTCGAGGGTGCTTTTTCATCTGTCGTGCTCCGATCCTTATTCTCATATCAAAACCAGGAGCGCGGGGGCTACAAAAAAAAATTCTTAGCAGATCCGCAACCTTCATGAGATGACGACAAGAAAAGATCATCACATCATTCTCGAGGATTCCACCAGCTGCGAGAGTGAAAAGTACAACAAAACAACACGTGCTCGCGTTCGCAACAGCTCCGCTACGACTGAAACTCTGCGCGGACTCCCCATTTCCATTATTGGCCGAGGTGTTCGAGAATCTCTGGAATAAGCTCGATGTCCTTAAGTGCTCTTATTCAGTAGTACTCGGAAATCTCTGGAGTTACTCAAAGGTAAAGTGAGAGAGGCATTCCACAAGTTGCCCCGTCGTGCATGGTCAATGTTATAGTATCAGATAGTTCAATTTGCATGATGCTACGTCTCTATCGAGGGAACGCTTATCACTCGGTGCTTGTTCCAGATGTCCCAGGAAGACCGTGAGCCGGTTGCGAGCACCTCTGGTGCGGAAGCGAACCTTCCGAAAAAGAAAAACGATGCGATCGAAAATGAACCAACAACGCTGACCGAACTCACCGCCAAAATAATCGAGGAAGCGGAGGACCCTCTGATGATGATCTACAGAGAAAAAGACGAAATTGACACGGACTCCGACAGTGACGAGAGTGACATCGTCATAAAACCTGCGGCACTCGAGGAAGACACCGCGGAGGATGATCCTAAAACCAAAAAGTTCGGACCCACGGTCAAAGGCGAATTGACGCTCGACGACCTGCCTCCAGTCGAGAAACTGAAAATATCGGTCCCGCAAGATCATTTACAACTAGTGGGAGAAGTTTTCTCTTTCGTCGACAGACTCGTCGTCGTCGAGTCCACGAACCCCGAACCCGTGCTCAATCTGGAAACTGTCCTTTTCCTTGAGGATGGTCGGGCCGTAGGTCTAGTTTTCGACGTCATAGGGCCCGTAATCAAACCCTATTACGTCCTCCGTTTCAACAATTCGGAAGAAATCAAAGAGGAGCATCTAGAGAAAGGTGTCAAAATTTTCTGTGCTCCTAGTCACGCAGATTATACGTTCTTCGTGTTCGAGAAACAGATAAGAGAAATGATGAAGCTCCGGGGCTCCGACGCATCCTGGGAGTACGACTTGGAGCCTCCAGAGCACGAACTCGAGTACTCTGACGATGAACAAGAACGAGAGGCCAGGAAAGAGCGTCGGGCAAAACGTCAAGCTGACGGTAATCCCGTCAAATCCGAATCCGCGCGCCCCCAACCAGGAGAGAGAACTTCGCTCATCGACCTCAACCGGCTCGAGGTCATTTTCCTCCGCATTCAGGGGCTCAAGCCCTCCCCGTCGCCCATCCTCCGCCCGCCTTCTACCCGCCCTATGCGGTCCCACAGCCCTATCCGAATCCTTATGCTATGCCGCCACCGCTCTTCCATCCAGGTGTTCCTCCGCCTGGTTACAATCCTTGGGCTCATCCTGGAATGAACTATCCTTTGCCGCCATCCTTGGTCCGCAATAATAATAATCAACTGTGTTATAAATATCTAGGTCAATAAAGAAAGGAAGGTATTTTCTCTGAAGGAATATATATTCCGATTGTGCTCGCGAGCTGCTCCGTTGTAGCTAAGGATGTAATTGCAGATGGAATTGTAGCTTCATTCATACAGCTTATCGCAATGTAAATATAAGCTTTTTTCATTAATCAATCGCCTCGATCCGTTTTCAAATCTCAATCCTCCGCTTGAAATATATCGGGAGCACCGAGTCGGTGTCACTGATTAATTCATCAATCAGTGAATCGACCAATCAAGTTAACACCAGTCAATATCATCCGCCCCCTAGTGTACATTTTCTGTCTACCTAACACGACGGAGATCACAGTTTGAGACTGCTGCATCGTCGGCCGCGGACGGAATCAATCCGGACGCGTAGCAGCATTTCTGAAGCCCAAGTTAAATTCTCTTCTCGATCAGACTCCTCTGGATGAAAGCTTTCAAATCTCTCTCGAAGAAGAACAAAGTCAGCAGCGACAGTATGAAAAGGATACCGCCGAAAAGTATGTGTAGAAGCATTATTTCGCCCACGAAGAATTCGCTCACTAAGCAACAGCCACAGCTGAAGACCAGCATCGCTATCACTCGGCAGTCTGGAAT
This sequence comes from Galendromus occidentalis, assembly GCF_000255335.2. Lineage (NCBI taxonomy): Eukaryota > Metazoa > Arthropoda > Arachnida > Mesostigmata > Phytoseiidae > Galendromus > Galendromus occidentalis. Next base: position 2,292,356 of record NW_003803602.1, read on the forward strand.
GGATTGCGCGATAATGTCGACGCCTACTCCTTTGTGATGTTCTCGAATATAAATAAAACTAAGAACAACGCGTAAACTCATATTAACCATATTCGCTAGAATTAATCCTACCGCCCCGAACACCTTGGAGAATGCATACGAGGCGACGAGGAATACAATAGAGCACATTGCCATCTTGCGATTGTGCTCGTCAAGCTGATCTTTGGTCATGGTGGCGAAGACGAAGCACTCGGTGATGCCGTTGATCGCGATGAAAGCGATATAGACACAATGGAACCGCATAAGGGTCTTCCCGAGAGGCAGGAGACTCTCCCCAGCGTATAGGTAGAGGAGGGTGCCGCTGTAGGCTTGGCCGAAAGCTACTATAATCAAGGCCACGATGAGCATTAACTTGAGGAGATTGCTGAGAATTTCGGCACCGAGCAAAACGTCCGACTTCTTCCTAGCATCCCCTCTGCTCAGGATCTGACCGAACAAAAGGTACCCGTTCTCTTCAACTTGCTGAAATATGTATCGAGCGGCTAGAGAACCGAGGTTGTTGACGGCCTCATAGACGCCTTGAGATGCGAAATCAATAACACAAAATGTCGTCATCACATAACGCTCGCCTTCAGTGAGAACTTGTTTGAATACGGTCTGCTTCATGAATGACGCAGCGAGAGATCCCACCCGACGGTCTACGCCCTCCAACGAAGGCAGCATCTGAGATATTCTCGCTATCGGAAGAGCCTTGTCTAATTTCCGAGAGCAGACATAATGGAAGTATACGTAGAAAACCAGGCTGAAATACACCGATGACAAAAGTTGAGAGATCGCGTATGCCATCAGCGCGTTGTCTGGGTCCATGACGATGAGCAGCGACATCGAAATACATCTGAAGGCCAGTGCCGATCCTGAGAGAGAGAAAATGGTTTATTTTTCCGGAGAATAGTTGTCAATGCGGGGAGAAATCGAGATATCTTTGACGAGGACAGTGTCCAGACGCTGCGGAGGTCCGCCGTGATTACCTTCGGCGAAAACTTTGAATTTCACATATCCAGACGCGCATCCAACAATAAACATGGGTTCGGCGGAAACTTCGATGATGGCAGCGATGAAGGTCACCAGTACCGCTGCTGGATAGGTTGGGTCTTCGGGGGATTCCAGACCGTGGACCCATAGAAGAGATAGTACGGCTCCCACCACAGCGGCCAGCGGCACCGACAGCCAGGACAGAGTGATGACCTTCGGCCATTTGTGATGGGAGGTATTTGTGCAACACGCTCTGGAAACATTCGCTAGTTTTTTTTTTCTGAACAGGGCTCAAGACCGATTGCCTCAGCTTCGCTCTTGAGCTCGACGGCATGCAAGGGAGTTCTATGATAAGTTGATGTGAAGCAAATTGATCTCCCGCATCGAGTAGTCATTAGCTTGGCGCTCCATCTAGCTTTAATGATGACTGACAGAGGGTTTTACCTCCTGAAGGGTTCGCTCGCCAAGAAGTGTATCGTTGAGAACAGGAGCATCAGTCGTACATTGATCACCCCGAATGAATATTTCGTGACGTGGCGAAGAATGAAGGCGTTGAGAACAAAAGTACAGATACGCATCGATATATGAAGTATGATGTTCAGACTAGTGGCCTTGAGGGCCGCTGCTACACGGCCTTCCTCAGCCATGGCCGCTGAGTGCACTCTTTCTCCGAACAGCTGATTCGAACGCGAAGGAGAAAGCCTTGTAGCGGTCCAGCTGAAGCAGGATCTCACCAACCTTCTGCATTTTGAAACTAGAATCCCAGACACGGGTAGAATCGTCCGCGTGTCGTATTGATCGCGGAGCAAAGATGCGGACGATGGGAACAGGAAGAGTGAGGAGGAGAGTTCGCGGCGGCGCGGCGCCGACACTTACACGGCACAAGACACAGGAGCACGGCGCGGTAATTTTCCGCGCGCTCATTAGACAGTCAGTACCCAGTATATACATTGATGGGTACCTCATGAGGCGGTCGAATTATTAGGCCCTGGGGTAGATAGGGAGACAACCTTGAGAGGGACGGGGAAGTCGGGGGAGGAAGCATAGGGCTGGCTAATCTCGCTCAGGTCGGCGATAGACAACTCGGCGCGGTTTTGAGAAAGGTAGCTGTTGGACGGAGCCCAAAACTCAGAGCCCTTACAGGATTCCCCCGGGAATCCGGGAACCCTCGCGGGAAGACTACCCAAAGATGTCGGAGCTCCATCACAAGGACCAAGCACTCACATGGACCAAGAAGGCGATTCGCGCAGTACCGTTCACGGAGTCATGGCGAGATTCGACTTCGAAAATCTCCGTTATAGCGAGCTCGAGAATCATCGGAGTACTGTCCTGTGTTCGCCTTGTCCAGGGGCGCACAAGACTCGGCCCGCGGGCCGCAGAGCTGTTCCCGGGATGTTTTTGTGCGGCCCGCCGCCATACTTCCAGGCATCCATGCTTTTTCATGAATCCCGGAGCTCCTCCGGAGACACGACAAACCGGGAAATAGGATATCTTTGATCAATAGTTCGTTCTCGGGAAATGTATTCCCGAGAAAATATTCGGTGCTCGACCCGCCTTCATGGGCAAGGCGGGGGCTCACCAGAGGACCGTGCGGCCCGCCAGGGATCACGAGTCTCGCGATCTGGCCTGCCGAGCCCATGGAGCTGTGTACCCCTGTCCTAGTCCTACGGGGAAGATTCGATTCCGTCATTCTCCAAGAGAGGTCATCGAAGTTCCGTCTACATAGTCTCACAGAGAGATTAGGTCCGAAAGTTCGAAATAAGAAATTCGAGAATCAGTTATTTATCGGAGTTCCAACCGCAGAATCACGGCCAGTCTACACTCCAAGAGTTTTCAAAGTGAGGAATCCGAGTATCGGAGTTCAGGCCAGAGAGACATGGCAAAAGGCCGCAGAGCGCGAGCGGTCACTCGAAAGGTCTTAACTGCGGCTGGATGTGAGCGTAAGCCTTGAGGTTGCCGACCTCTGACTATAAATTAAAACTCTTCCGCTATAGATTTCCTCTGACATAACTGAAATCACAGAAAACACGCAATAGAAAAAAGAAGGCTTATCATTGGTTGCTACCACGAGAAGGATTCTCATCGGTCAGAGCGAGACATTATCGATATTCAGTATTCGATTCTCGCAATCAATGTATGTAGATTCTGCCAAGGTGGCGACTTTCGGGTCGTCGGCCTCCACTGCGCCGCCGTAGGCACAAGACAAGAAACCGCTGGCGGAACCGCAAAGTTCTTCCCTGAAGTGCGCGGAGATTCCTAGCCCAAATCGCATTTGCGTTTGCCGTCTGGAGACGACCCTATGCAGACGGGGACGATTCCATGAATAGTCGTATCATATGTTCGGACACCAGATCCTCATGAGGTGTGTGTACTGGGGATTCGGAATCTTCAATGCGCGTTTCTTTTGAAAACAGCGAGATGTAGTAGAGTTTTCCTTCAGCCTCTGTCCATAGATCGACGGCGGGTATATCCTGGATGAGGGTCCCGAGCATCATCGACGACAACGGGACCAGACTTCGGAAAGCCGAGAATTACCGGGGTCCAGCTGAACCACGGCAAAGCTCGGCTCCGGACACCATCGCAACAGGGAACCCCCAGATTTGCGAAACCTTTGGAGCACAGGGCCCCATCCTAGTCCGAAGAACTCGTGAGAATCGTCTTCTTCCTCCAGAAAAGAAGACTGTCGCTCGGGTTTACCTCACCGCACCGAGCGGTCGTGGAGAGTGGACGCCGAGTCCCATGTTTGGGACCCCTCTCCATAGACTCCTTGGGGAAAGGAAATCCGGACACTTTCATTTAGGATTCAGAAGATCGGCAGATTCTCGGTGAGCAATTGAATCCTACAAATCAACGCCTGTCAATCGCCTGTCTAGTGAGACTTCAGATTGGGTTCGACACTCACAGTATTGGACAAAAACTGTGACTTCTGTGATTTGGATCGGCGTATCTTTGCTAGAGGACTGCCAACCTCTTTGGAAGAATACGCAAGGAAAAATTTGAGCCAATTCCGTTCGGCTCCCAGACTTATTCCTCGATCAACAAGAAACCGGATGAGCTTCTGCGTCCTTGTCCGACCATTCACAGACGATTCGATAAGGTTTGAGGCGTATCGCGACACCCTCGGAATCATTGTCTGGTCAATCTGTTCCTCGATTCCAAAAGACATCCAGCTTCACGGAGCGACATTCGATTCGCAGAGCTAATGGACTCTATTGTCTCAGAGATGCGGATTCGATGCGTCGGACCACCATGTGGAAGAGAAAATCGGCGAGCTCGGGCCAGATTCTCCTCAGCAGCGTGGACAGCCAGAAGGTTCATGTGGGGGTGGAGAACAGCACCAAATGATTCCAATCTGTCGTTTCTCCTCTATCTCGCCTTGAGAAATATTTTAAGACCATTGAATATTTTCAGCTGAAAGGGCCATGCTCCATATCCGGCTCTACCCGGTGAAAAATCCCATACGCAGGCGCTCCGTTCTTGAAATTCTCACGTTTGTCGAGTTTTCTCTGGCCTGCTTCCGGTTCAGTCAAGCTCTCTGGCGCGTGGGGCGTGCGCTCCGCTTTCTCTCGCGCTCCGTCTCGTCTCGGAATTTTCTGCCATTTGGCCGTGTCTCGGATCTCGGAGTGCCCGCGCGCCTCTAATCGCCGCCTTTCCCGGATTCAGCTGAGCTCACGATTCTCAATGAACTCCCTCATGGACTGAGTACTGTGTCAGAGAGCGTCCGAAAGTTCTCAGATCCCGCCCCCAACTCGGAAAAAACAGATATCAAGAACCTCACGGGGACCTCGGTCTTCGATTACTCGGAGAGGATTCGTGCCCCGGGGAGAGATGGTGCTCAAGGTCGGTTCTCGAGCCATGAGCGGTAAGGACCCATAATTTTTCCGGGACCATTCGGAATCAAGGGAGAGCTCGCTGGAAACGTTTACTGCCAAGGGTCTGCTTTATTCTCTAGATACTGTACATATTTTATCATTATTAGGATGGAATTGATTGTTCTCCGGATACAACTGAGGCGAAGGTTCCGGGCCGCACAAGCGCATACATTCCATGAATCGAAATCAATCCGTCGTGCAGCTCACATTCCTCAATCCATGCGACTGCTGATGGCGCGCGACGCTGATGTACTCTGCGAGTCGCGATCTTATAATTTCTGCACAACGATCGGAAGGTGTCTTCCTCGCACCCGAGGGGTGAAGGAAGGGAAAGGGGACGCGACTCGTTCACGCTTCGCGGATTTCTTGCTCTCTGCTGATTTGAGAGGATGGTGCGTGGTTTAGTGTGTATTCGCTCCCAGTATGTTCGGGTCGCGCATGATAGACTCTGTCCATGATCTTGGGTATACAACTGACACATTGTGATCTCCGATTTATAATCATCGAAACTATTTATTGTAAACTGTCCCTCTTGTACTCCCCTGCCACACTGCTGTACATTTACTCATATATTTCCGCCATAAACTATCCGAGGTCGACGACATATTCGCAGGAATCTCCGTCTCCTTAGCTTGATCTCATTCCCTTCTGTATCGCCTGCGTTTTTTTTACATCGCTACCAACTTTCTGCCCCGTACTCTCTCATCGTCGAGTTTACATTTCCCGATCCCGAACCAGGGCGCTCAGCGCGGTGACTCTCCCCTATGCGAGCTGATTCCGGAAAAAATCTCTATTCGCCTCATAGTGAGTTACTTCTTCAGCTCTCTAGCTTCTTCCGATAAATTCTGATTCTCTCGCTGCTCTATATTATTTACATTTATGTACTGTCCGGTATGTCTATTATTGCCCTAGCTGGCTGCTAAAGTTGTAATCTGACGATACCGGCTAGGGTAAAGTTTTCTTCCTGTCAAGCAGTTCTGTTGACGTGCAGCTCATGGGCGAACACTGCGTCTGAAATGCCTACAACAAACGATTGTGGGGCTCGTTTCAACGGAATGACGGACTCATGCCGCCCGTACTCATGCCGAAGCCGCGGCGTAGTTCGCTGTAAAGGCACCAGAGATTTTCCAACACTGTCAAAGGTATTCAATTCCCGAGTTAAATCCTCATTTTCTCGTTTGGAGCTCGCGGTGAGCGCTCTGTCTTCGGTTCATTTGCCTAGTTGGACGATTGCTTCTGGCCAGCTTCGATCCTCCGCTCGTGTTTCCCTCGAGACGCCGCCCGATCGATCGAGCAATGAATTCCAGGGAGAGCCGTGCGAATCACAATTTTTGCTCCCGCAAAAGATATATCCAACAAGCTCCAACGAATGATATTCTCTTCTGATGGCATCCCGATCGCTTTGTTTCTCGTCTAGTCAACAACGTAGACCGAAAATAAAATATTCAAGAATCACTTGCAGGTTTTAAGTCGTGACAGTGCGAAAGATGCCGGAAAGTAAAAATCGTCTATAGAGGAAGACAACTGCACAGGCTGGAGAACAAATGCCTTCACACCGACATTCATGGATGTTCGTGGTTTGCCACAGGTTCCAGGCAGCGAGGCCCAACTCGTCAGATACAGGTCCTGTCTAAATGACGCGACCCTGATCGCTAAAAGAGCTATATTGAACATTTATCCCTTGTGATTCACAGTGAGCCATGTCAAACCTTCCTGAAGTCCGTCGCCCGAAGTCGCACATGCAGGCTGAACATACCAGTGCCGGTCTCGGAGTCGAGTCAACCCCAATTTTTCTTGAATCTCTTGCGGTCGCATGGCTGGAGAGAAAAAGTCGCAAATGAAACATTCCGTGATCCACACGGATATCGAGCGAGGCCTTCCGGAAATATTTGCCGTAAGGACACCCACCGTCTTTATGATCCTGTTTGTTAGCGAACACGAGAATGAGTGCGTCTTTCATTTCCCGATCGCTTATGATCCTGTGCAGCTCCTGGCGTGCTTCATCGATCCGATCTCGATCAGACGAGTCCACCACGAAGATAAGGGCCTGAGAGACGGAAAAGGAAATTACTCGATCCGATCGAACACGACGCTCGCTCCCCCACTGGGAACCGCGTTTTCTGTGCTTCGAGTAGGCATCCCCATGATAGCAATGACCTTAACTCACCTGTGTTCCGGTGTAGTAGTGCCTCCACAGGGGTCTGAGTTTGTCCTGTCCCCCTACGTCCCAAACGCTGAACTTGACGTTTTTGTACGTCACCGTCTCTACGTTGAAGCCGACGGTCGGAATGGTGGTCACATATTCGCCCATTTTGAGTTTGAAAAGGATTGTCGTTTTGCCGGCATTGTCCAATCCCAACATGAGGATCCTCATTTCTTTATTGCCGAAAAGGCGGGAAAATATTTTCCCCATCTCTGAAATCGCTGAGAGAAGGGATAGCCGAATTTAAATACGATCCATATACCTTAGAGAAACAGGCGATGGTATTCTAGCGCGATCGGACCGGAGAATTCCGCGGTAGTGAATGTCCGATGCTTGAATATCAAGGGAGAATGCAGATCTCCGCGTTTCGATTGACTTTTCGATGACCTTCGTTAACAACAACCGTGAAAATGAATCGTGCTGGTCTTACGGGGACCCTGCGATTAAGCCGTCGGCTTCGAACTACAACCCAAGTGTCGTGTTTCGCTGGTCGCTCACCAAAAACCAACGACAACGGTCCGCCGACTCGCTCCCGATGCCGCGGAGCGATCGCCTTGGGTATCAATAAGTTTGGAATGACGTTTCTAGGGATTAGTCAGCTGGCCAGTCACCGGGCACAAATGTCACGCGTTTACAGCCACAGGTTACTCACTCGAGATATGAATGAGCTCGGAGCGTATACGAGGAGCTCGAGGAAAGCTTTGGGAAGAGAGGGGATCTCTTGTAGCTAATTTCGGCTCAACTGCGTTGGAATTCATATACCAATAGTCGAACCCGATATCAGTCCCAGCGGAATCCCATCCGGATTGAGAAACGCCCCTATGTTTTTCGTTGCCAGATCGAAAATCGGCTCGACAATCTTCCGAGCCGCATCCTATACCTCAGGAAAGTGATATTGTTCATATCGGACAACGGTAGCGGAGTGTTCTGGATTCCTTCCCCAGAAAATGACTGCTCGTATTCACGCACATATCTGAGCACAAAAGTCATTGGTCCATGCTTATATTTGCGAAAACGGCCTGTACGTCGGTGGGGATGTGATCGCGTAACCGTTTTGGATTTTCGACTGTGGGCAGAACACGATGACTTCGAAGACCGAAGCTCTCCAGGACCCTAAGTCGGCCACATATGTACGGATCAGCCGTGACTCGGTGACAACCGGTGAAAAAGGAAAGGCGGGGTTCTCTTCCAGAACTCTAAGCAGGTGTCCGATGGAGCTTTTTCGGAAGAGATCGAGTCCTCGGTAAAACCTTGAAGACAAACCTTTTGCTCTCGTATGTTGAGAACTTATCTCCGGGGGGAATTCGTCACGTCCACTGCACACGGAATCCCGGTTCTCGCCTCGAACGGACTGAAGATCATTCACCAGAATACAACAAATTCAAGCCTCCTCCTAAAACCAACAACGAGCCGCTCACACAGGCACAGACGAAGCTCCTTATCGAAAGCGGCTGATTCGCAGTCAGGATAAACGCTCTCTTGCCATCCAATATCCACGACGAATCGGGAGGAATGTCTGGAATAGGCTGAACGGATCGAAGCTCAGTGGAGGATGCTCTCGCTCCGCGAAATGGAAAGTCTCCAATCTTCAAGTTGTCAACTCGGTTTGTTTACGATATGGAGCCCAGATCTGTGGCTATTCGAGGCTCCATTTCAAATACGCGTAGCGAAAATTACACCGCTGAAGAACGACTCTTTCGGCGCTCCTATTATCCAGGGTACTGGATACGGCGGAGGATGCCCCTCCAGGTCGCTTTGGGACCGCATTGATAATTGCCCGGGGCCCAGGTCTCAACGGCAGATTCTGCGGCTCGGAATTCTAGTGGAATTTGCTGGTTGCTGGCGCAACGAGATCGGCGGAGCTTGTTATAATCGCACCGAATAAAATATCGGCGTCTATCGAGAGAATGGTATCTCGTTCTCATCCTCTCATATGAAGGTAATGACCGTCCTCCATGATCCTTTTTTTTCGATCTCGCTGAGTCCTCGTCTTCACTTCAGCTCGGAGGCGGAGCCTACGAGATGTCTGATCCGAATGTTTCCGAGCTATAGGGGATGTAGTTCTTCAGGGAACTGCCTCTGTGAATTCATAAGGGGCCAGATTCCGGTGGGAGAAAGCGAATCTCGGATGCGAGTCTCCTTTCTTCGACGTGGATTTCCGAGGAAACTTTTGAGCTTCGGCGGGGGTGACGCTCGGGTTTCCGCGAGGGATTCAGCCCGTGTTCCGTCCATTAGTCGTCAGGCTGTGAGTGTGTGGATGTGTGCGTATCCATCTGAAGTGGAGAAGAGGGTTCACCGTTCGCTGGGAGTCGAAGAGTGTGTTCGGTCGGAGTCCGGAGGACGGAAAGAAACATGGCATTCCTAAATTCGGTTCTCGTTTACTGAAATCGCACCACACTCAGCTGACATGAAGATTACTCGTCAAGGCCGGACGGGTTTAAAGGTGGGTTCGGGAACAGATGTTCCCGATCGAACGTGCCGTGTTGGCAGCTCTGACAAGTCATATGTTTCTGCCGAAATACATGAAAAACGGTTCAGTTGCCCCTGAACTCAATATGGTCTTGTGTGAGGTCGTCGGTCGATCATGTTGACGCCTCAACGGGGAAATCATTCAATCCTTTCCGATCATTTTTGACTCAGCCGAGGACCTTTCGGGGATTTTGGCGCCTGCCGGAAGTCGAGCCGATCAAAAAGAGCCTTAAGGCCTCGTTTTTACCGCCGGGAGCTATCAAGATAGGTTTTCGGAAACGTCACTGGGCTCGACTCGGAGCCCCCATCGGATGCCATCTCGTGCCGCGGAGCTTCAATGCAAATGTTCGCTCAGGCTGAGGCTACGAGTCTGAGAAACTCGATGGCGTTTCCTTGGCGCTCTCCCGCTTACTAACTCGACATATTCATTCCAGATCGTGTTGCTGTGCTGTGTGTGGTACTCCATATCCTCCACGAACAATGTAATCGGAAAAATAGTTCTCACAAATTTCCCGTTCCCCCTGAGCGTCACGATGGTCCACCTGGGATCCATAGCCATCTACTCTGGGCCGGTCTTAGCTGTGGGGGGAATAAGGCCCTCGCTTGATATGGACTGGCCCTCATGGGCGAGATGCATCCTGCCCCTCGTCCTGGGGAAGTTTTTCACGTCGTTGACATCACACGTCAGTCTGTGGAAAGTTCCCGTGTCTTATGCGCACACCGGTGAGTCGAACATCTCGGGATTCTGAGCGTTCTAATATTCATGAGGTCTGGTGTTGTTTTCCAGCTCTCGACTGACTCGGTGATGTTTTTCAGTGAAAGCTACGATGCCTTTCTTCACTGTGATCCTCACGAAATTGATACTAGGTCAATCTCAAACTCTAGCAGTGTATTGCTCTTTGATCCCCATCATTTCCGGAGTAATCATAGCTACAGTTACGGAGATCTCGTTCGATATGGTTGGGTTGCTGGCCGCGCTCAGCTCGACCATTGTATTCGCTCTACAGAATATTTACACCAAAAAGGTGAGTCAACATTCCACATGCGTCCCGCTGGATTGTTCCCCGGAGTTCATAGAAATACGCTCAAAAAAGTTGCACTCAATTTGTCGAGCTTTAGCAACGGGCGCACGACTGATCGCTCATAATTCCACAGGTGATGCACGACCGGCAGGTACACCACCTCCGACTTCTGCACATCCTCGCTCGGTTGGCCCTCTTGTGTTTCCTCCCGATATGGATTTTCTACGACACTCCGAGACTTCTTCGCAATCGAGAGCTCACTAAACATACCGATCTGCTCACCGTTATACTCCTCTTCATCGACGGATTTCTGAACTTCGCCCAAAACCTTGTAGCGTTCACCATGTTGAACATGTTGTCACCGTTGACTTATTCAGTCTGCAACGCCACGAAGCGGATCTGCATAATTAGTAAGTTCGCACGCCTGTCCATCCTTCCAGATCCTTGCGATTGGATAGCAACAAGTCGATTGAGAAACCAGTGACTCGAGAAGAAAATACATTTTCTCTACCACTCTAATGTCCGGTCACGGAAACTCACCCCTTCCCCAAATTCCTTTCCAGGCTTTTCGCTATTCATGCTTCACAACCCAGTGACGGCGGCGAATGTGTTCGGTATGAGTCTTGCCATTTTCGGCGTGCTACTCTATAATAAGGCGAAGCTCGATGCCCACCGGAGAAAGGAGTTACCCACGTACCACACGGTCACAGCTCAAGGCGATTCGATCGCCAGCAAAGTATCGGACGCAAAATCCCGCCTGGCGAAGACAGCGAACGGGTTCACAAAACCCAACAACATCCTCTTCGAACATGTCTTCTCGAACAACAACAACAACAATTCGCACTACCTTCCGTTGGTTCATAGTTGACGCTAGTCGCAGTTCAGGAAAACGATATTTTATTGAGAAATGACGGGTTGCGGAGAGACGGGACTCTCCTCGCGAAGCACATCACGCATTCGATTCACTACATTGACTCATCCTCCGACCACAGACGCGAGCCCTCGGATGTGATAGATGAAGTTTTCGGTCTCCGTGGGCGAGCGTCGTAGTCCTGGGTGGGTCCCTCTTTGAAATTTCGCGCAGGTCCGAGTCAGACGGAGTTGTTTCTTTTGTTGCGAACATCGCAATTTTGTTGTGTTCCACATTCCTGTTTTTCTTCGTACAAAATGTAAATAATCCGCACAGAGAAAAGAAACTGCCTTGCACAGGGAGAGAAGCTGGAGTGGGCCGCGGGGTAGCTCACTGAAGGAGCAGATTTTATCGACGTGCTCTCGTTCAGTGGTTCCCCGTTCGCCAATAGAGTGATTCCGACAAGAGCCTTCGTGAGTTTTCCAGCCTCCGACCGCCTCTTGTTTTCCCCGCTCCTGTGCTCCGAGTTTCCGGGAACCTAGAAAGGTTTCACCTTCTGAGGCCTTTGCGACATATGCCGAGCGGTGATGTAATAAAAAGATGTAATATATTATGATGATGACATCTAACGCAAACAATACGCTGACTCCTCCTTCCCCACAACCTGAGCGCCCGTGACAAAAATGAGAGAAAACGCAAACATTCGATAGGCCAATTCCGATGACGTCACTTGCATTCGTTTCCGTCAGGGCGAGAAAATGAATGCGCGGAAATTCGGTTTGAGCGACCCCAACAGTGGATGGGAGGGATACAGTCTTCGTATCGAGGTAATGATTTGGAGTGAAGGCAGAGACCCCGGTATTCCGGTTCACCTCATCCTGTATCGACATGCCTCCTCCAGCGAAAAGGTTCGACGTCTCCTCGAGATATCTGACCCAGATTCAGCGTGGACGGCATGAAAAGAGGTCGCCCGGAGTGTTGTTTCTTATGCGCGAGTACTTATTATTCTTTTGTGATTGGTGGCTCCGATGGGGTGTGCTCTGCATTCTTGATTCGTAATTCTTCATCGGGGTCTGCCCGATCTGAGAAGATTCTTTTTCCGAGTTCGAGAGAATTTCAACGAAACGTCTCGACTGTACTCTCTTGGATAATCTTACACTGAGTTCCATTTCATCTGCGTATGCGGTCAAGGTAGCCAATTCTGTGCGAAGATACAAGGACTGATGTGGTCGGAAAATCCTACGGAACCCGAACTCCCGACATTGGAACGGCAATCCGCATGCATCACAGTATAACGCGCAACGCGGTGTCATCAAAACGATGTTTAGGAGCCGAAGCCCTTTGAAACTTTCCGATTCTCATGTCCGGCAGTCCTGCACAGGTCGCAGTCCTGCCCCCGGGGATGAGCGCATCCAATGGCCTCTCGCGCCCTTGTGCTTCATGCTTCTGTATCGTACTTTCTACACATATGAATCACATCCTGCTCCAGACCGCAAAGCAGCATAATGATAGCCGCTGGATATCCAGTGAGTCCACCCCACCCGATGCGGTCCCTCGCCCACGAGGAGCGCCCTCTTGTGGTACTCCAGGTCCCTCCGGTGCATCTCGGCGCTCACGTTCAGACCAGCACTCGCGAGCGCGGCATGGTGATGAAGTCCAAAGTTTGATTGCAGCTCGGGAGTGTCAAGCGTCTAAAACAGCGAATACTTCTCGGGACGTGACATTCGATGGGATCGAAGCGTGATTGCTCGTGGAATACTGAGCTCAGGGCCTGTACAGCGGTAGCACTTTCATCAGGAAGCTGCCGGAAAAAGTTTCGTCATGAGTTCAGAGAAGTATTAGCTCCCGACTTTTGAGACTGAGGAGGATCGATTTCGGGGGGCATCGAAAAGAATGGAGGTAACCCGGTGGATCGTCATCATCGTTGTGTTGATCACAGGTGAGTGCGATTTTTGATCATTTTCTGGAAGATCTCTAAGCCTCACTGGAACAGGTGTCCTCCAGCTTTGTGCCAATCGACCGGGCGAACCTGCGTTCTCCTTGAAATCTCATCATTCAATCGCTGCGACGCCCGGCACTAAAATTCAGCCATAAAGGAATGAGTCCCAAGAGACTTTCCAAAGTTTCGACCTGGCGGAGACTCGCCACTTGGGGCGGGACTTCATTGGCACCAGACCCTGGGATCTCAGTTGTCGAGATTCTTCTCTCGGGATGAAAGCTTTCAGACTCATTCATATTCATGATTCCGAAACGACGCTCCGAAGCAGACTCGAAGGTTCGAAAAGTCCTGTCTCGCGAGGTTACTCGACTGATGAGTCCCCGAGAATGGAGCGAGTTTGGCCTGACACCTAGAGACGAGGACACTTTCCGCTTGATGCGATTCGGTCCACAAAAATTTGACCCAGAGCTGACGGTCATCAATACCAATGGTCCATGTTCTCTAGAACGCTTCGAGCACAACTTGCCTCTCGCTAGGCTTTCGAGAAAGAAGGATGACCTCGGCTGATGAGTTCCTGAATTCTAGACAAGGGAGTCGATCGCCATTGCTCGGAGCAAGCCGGCACAGCAGCCAATTATTCCGACTGGTCGGGTGTAACCATCAGCTCGAGACGAGAATAGGTCATTGTCTAAAATGAAGGAAAACAAAAACGCGTCCTCACGGCGAGGTCTCCCCCGTCGGCAGGTGACTGGGTCACCGGAACTCCATTCTTTCGCCTATTATCGCATATGTCGCTATTCAAATTTTTCAATAGAATTTATCCCATCACTACAAGCTCCACAGCGCCATCAGGCTGGAGTCTCTTCATTTGTCAATTTCGGACACTCAGCACCACGATGTTGGGAGCGTTTCGACCCGCATTGAGTTCTCTTTCAATTGTTGCGGAATTTGAACCTATTCGTTTCACAACAAGTTTCGGCTCCATGATCAGTCATTATCCGCAAATTCGGTAACACAGCTCTGTCTGTTCAGCCCGTTCGCCGATTGGAGCGCTCTCTCGCTCGCGTTGAGTGACCTCCCATCAGTGGAAATGCCCACCGAACTGTACATATTTACTGAGCGAACTGATCTCGGGAGCACACGATCCTCAGAGGTAGTTGACCTCAAAAGTCAATACTCGTCTACGAGGACCGCACCTGTGGACAGATATGGGGGCCGAAAATTTACATCGACACACCATTTTTCTACGGACTTTGTCGAAATCGATGGATCGTGCCGGGCTTACCGGAGTAATGTCTTACCGTATGGAAGCTGTCGACGTCCGATCATATTGGATAGTACTCGCAAACATCAACATCATCTTATCTGGATTGACCAAGCAGCGCCTCATTTCGTGAACTGCTCGGTCGGATCCATGACGGCTCGACGCTCCCGCACTTTTGAAGCCGTTACACAAATATCAAACCGGATCATAATTTTTCGCGACTCTAGAGCTAGTGGCGATTCCGAGATCAGTGGGGGCTCATTGGTGGTTGGCTCACTCGATTGCGTGCCTTGACCCCGAGGGACGGACTGAGTCGCGTGACAGCCACGAAACCCTTGTTTCCTGGTTTCACGGCTCCTCGGCGACAGAGCGATGTGCTTAGCAGCTACCAGTGATGTATCAGCGTGCGCGAATACAGACGGATCGGTCAGAGTTAGGAAATTAACCCGGGCGAGGCGAACGGATAGCTCGGGATCGATTCTATCGGAATCGATTAGAACAGACGACCACCATTTGCGCGAGGTATGGGAATAGTTGAGGTCCGATAGGTGCTCGTCGCGAGCCCGGGTCTCGTTCCATCACCACCGTTTTTGGTGGACGTTTCCTGTTCCGAATAATTACGGCGACTACTAGGCTTGATCAACGTAGGCTCCGCGAGTAGAAATTAAAATTCTGCCCGGGCTCAACTACATATTTGTACGGCCGAACCCGATGTGATTCCCCGAGGCCACTCAGCTGGGTGTAGGCAAATATGCACCATCGCATTTGACGACTTCTCCATTTTTTCTGTTGTGGAGCTTCAGACGCCGATAGCGGGACTCTCGCGATCCCTGCGAAAATACCATCGACTCGTCTCCTTGTTCGTGTCAAGAGATGATTTGGAAATCCTCCGGCCCGGGTGACCGGTTTACGGTCGAAGCTAGAATCGGAGGACGAAGACCTTAAGCGCTAGTACCTTATCGAAGTCTCATTGAAACTTCTCGATGCTGCATCGGGGTTAGTCATGAAAACAATCCTGCATTTTGCCGGCATTCATGGTGATAGAACGAATTTGGGTCGGAGGTCCCCCGGGCTACTGGATGGCAGTACGTGAAAGTCACTCCACCCTTGACCAGTTCACATCCAGTGGAGCTGAAGCTACTCAGGAACTACTCTGAAGCTACTGCTGAAAGTGGATCACTTGGTTGTCTCTCCATTTCCTTGTTAAACCGTACGCGTTCGATTTCCAAGGGTGTAAATTTCGTCTCAGTTGCTTGAGGGCGGATACTTTGTCTCTTTATTCTGCTCCGACCGATGATGTGGAGATTTCACGCGCTGCCATCCCGCGCGACTCTTTCGTCGATAGGAAACAGTTTTCAGAAAGATTCAATCTCCGCGATGTCTTGTCGACGAGTCTTGATCATGATTCTGACGTTTTCTTCAGCGGAAATGACCGGAAAAGCGATGGCTAGGCCAGAAGACTGTGGACAGCGCCTAAGGAACTGCACGACGATGATCCGGCCCTTCCTTCACGACTTGAAGTATATGTTTCCAACGACGATAGAGGACGTTGAGAAAATGTGCAGGTGAGATCGAATAAAGCGAAACTAGGCGGTCGATAAGCGTTTGATCTGTCACCCGAAGACTTCGAAGGTGATTCTTCCGTATTCTCACGAGAGAACACCCTGCGACGCCACACAACACGCCCAGTCTTGGGATTTTCCTGTGGGAAGAAGCTGTTTGAAAGTCTTAGAATGAGTCCCCGTGCTGAAAGAAAAACTCTCTGTTTCTCACAGAATTTGGGGTAGTTTCGTTGACTGCATTCGATATTACACCAAAGACTGCGCCACGGCTGACCAGCGGAGGAGATTCAATAACGCCGTCGGAGACTCAATGGACACAGTTCGGGCCGTGTGCTCGTCCGAAAAATATCAGAAAGGTAGGCCTTGTTTGGAATTCCCACAGATTCGGTCCATCCTGGGGAATCGGGGAAAGTTTTTTAAATCCGAAGATTCGAGGCTCCCCGAAACGACGATTGAGCCTCCGGACAAAGGAGAAGAGCACATACGTAACATACGACAGCTGAGTCAATCTTCTTCCCGCATTGGCAGAATATCTTCAAAGCGCTACCTGCTTCCGCAAAGTTTCCGTGGAGAAATGCGGCCCTCACTACAACGATTTAGTGGAGGAAGTTACGAACACGGTGACCAACAACGATAACATCTGTTGGTGAGTTCCGACGTCAATGACGCCTGTCGCAAATTCGAATCGAGCCGCGGAATCGCAGGAAGAATCAGAGCCCAGACACGTTCCGATACCACCTGGGGAGGCATTCGGTTGTCGAGCTTCCGCTGAAGTCCTGCAGCGGAACGTGCCCGAGTAGGACACTCATGAACCCGAGGCCGAATGGAACGTGAGGCCTTCGAAAACTTTGAAGGCCGACACTGAGCTTCGGACGGATACGCACCTCATAGAATTCAATCGTAGACACAGTCGTGAAGCTAGGCACGGAATGATCAGTCAGGCGACTCACTACAGGAGGGACCTCGATTCACATGAGATTGTGCGTCCTGGGCGTTTGAGGTGACCCTCGAGCGGATCCGAAATTATCACGACTTCCCCCGCGATTCTTTTTTGTTGAAGGGATGCTTGACATCTGATTTATCGAAAGGTGAAGCGGAAAATTGAATTTCCAGTTCCTACACGAAGTTCAAGAGCTGCGTAAGTGAACCTCTGCTCAGACTTTGTGGATCGCGAGCCCGCACCATTATGGATCATTCGATGGCTTTCCTCATACACAGGTGCTCCTCAAAATCATTCTCGTGAGTATTCATGAACTTTTGATCGTTGGCCGTAGTCCGTGTTGCGAAACTTTTAATAAACGCTCGACTCCCACCATATTTCTCCTCTTTCGGAATGTGTAAACCCGCGGCGGAGCGCTCGGAACCACAGAGCGTGACGCCTCTCAGCCAAGTTTTGAGTGACCATAAGGTCTAGGTCACGCGGAGACGGACCACTAGCTCCCTAAAATTGCAACGTTCCGCCGCTGCGAAGTTTTCCTCGCCGGGGTTCCACATTAATTCCGAGCTTGGCCGAACATTCGAGGGATTCGTTAACTATGTAGATACGCGGACTAAACGAGCAACTGCCCACTATATGTAATTATGTATACCAGCACCATGACCCTATGACGTCAGCACGGAGCCTCTTGGTGTAAATTTAGACATTCTCATCAGCATTCTCCGGCTATCCGTGTACGGAGGCGGCGTCCACCAGATTCGTCTGGTCGTTCAGACGTTCGAATTCCTGTTCGAGTGAGCTCCGAACGCGATGTACCGATTGCTTCCCGCGGTCTCGATAGCTGCGCAATCGCATTAGAAAGTCGATGCAGAGTCTCAATCTCCATGGGACGTCGCCAGACGAGAGAGGAAGGATATAACTTGGAGTGGGGCAAATGCACCGGTTTCGGAACACCCAAGGGGAATTTATTCGCAGCTGATTGGGGGTAGGAGGGGAAAAGTTTCGAACACCCCATAGAAGCCTATGAGACAACGCCCAGTGATGGAACACTATGTTAAACTCCTAATTCCAAAACTGGTATGTGTTCCATAAGCGCATCTTTTACCCTAATTTTGACCGTTTTTGTCTCTTTCCGTTACAGACTTTCTTACGAATGTCCGAAAACAGGACGGGGTCGCCTCGACCCCGATGTCGCGGTCGACGGAACTATGCCTTCCGACGGCTCAAGTCACATGACTGCTCATGGATCTCAGAACGATCGTGAAGGGAACGGCAACGCGGAATCGTCGACGAATTCGGGATCGTCGATGAACTCGGGATCCTCTTCAAACTCGGGATCGTCATCCAACTCGGGATCGTCATCCAACTCGGGATCGTCATCCAACTCAGGATCGTCATCCAACTCGGGATCGTCAACAAATTCGGGATCGTCCACAAACTCGGGATCTTCAACAAACTCGGGATCGTCAACGAACTCGGGATCTTCAACCAGCTCGGGATCGTCGACCAGGACAGGGTCATCGCCTTCGTTCCCTCATCCGTCGAGCAACGTTGGCCCGTTCTCAAAATCTGCGACGGGTGTCGGCATCGGCGGATCCGGCGCAGACACCTCGCGTAGAACTCCAGCGGGGTCGTCGCATCATATGACTTTTGGGAGCTCGCCGAAGGACATGTTTGGGTTCGACTTCGGGAACTCCATCGGGTCCTCTTTTGACACCGCGGCAGACCTGGACAATTATGATGACGACGAAGACGGATTTCCGAGACGACCCTCTCGACGGCCGCAGAGACCGCCGCCAATTTTCGGGAGTCGTCTTCAGCGGAATTACGAGAACAGATCGCAGTATCCCTCTGTATCATCACCGGTGATCGTATTTCTAATGGTTTCGATCTGTGTGGTGTTGGCTCGGTGATAGTTCACGAGGATTTCTTCGCATTCGAGACCGTCGTGCCCTTCGAAAGCTGCTGAGGAACAAACGAGAGTTCTCCATTCAGATACGAGCTTAAACGACGAACGTTCAGATGAGCAGCATCTGTCTGATAGAATCGAGCGAATCAAGTAAAGTCGGACCGTACAAACACGTCGTGCAGCTATGCATTCAAGGTCATGACCTGAATAGTCTATTTTCTACTCGTTTTCTAATTCATTGCCAACCATCGTTCCCAAACATCGTACATCGATCGAGATCGATCTAGAAACTGGAATGTGCGTTCCTCGTCACGAATAAACCTTTTCATCGAGGGATTCATCTCGCGTTTTCGAAGCTCCTTAAGGCTTGCGTCCTTCCCTCGCGCATGGCTTCTGGTTCCATGGAGTCCAGAGAGCGCACTCACGGAGCGCCAAGGCGAAACTCGCTGGGGTTTTCTTTCTTCTCCGATCCTTAATCCAGGCACCATGTACACTTCTATGCCTTTCGTAATCGGTATAAAGAAGAGACTATCGGGAAAACATTGCGCATGCGCGGCTTTCGCGATTCCTGCCCCACGGTAACTTTTTCCCTCAAGAGCAAAACTTCATATCGAGTGTCTCTCCCATGGGGGATACATCTCTGCTTGCGATTATCAGCTTGTGACTCACGTGCTTTGCAATCCCCATGACGGTCAGATTCCCCACGACTTATGACTCGCGTGTTTTCCAATCCGCGTGACGGTCAGGTTTCCCACGACGTCGACGTCAAGCCATCGAGCAGGATCACTGAGCTCGAGCTGAGCAAAGGGAACTCCGGATCCATAGATTTCCAGGTCATCAGATCATTGACAGCATAACTCCACCCGTCGTCAAGCAGAACTACATTGGGGAACTCGCATACCGTACGCACGACGCGTGTAAAACATTTTTCCTGCTTGTCCTCCGTTGTTGTCCTCGAACAGATTCCACGCTCGTGCAAGCCCGGACCCCATAACTGAGGGAGAGAGCTCATTCTCTAACGTTTCAGACCGGGATTGAGCGTTTGCGATTTCCGATAACGCACATTCTGTCGACCGGGAACGAGGGCGCGCGGGGCAACTGATGATTCTCATTTCAAACAGCTTCACGCTGGCTCACAGGCTCTGCGTCGGCTTCGGTACGACTAGGCTTTATCATCGCATGCATCAACTCAGAACCAAATGAGGACCTCGACGAAGTCATCGCCGCTCCCGGTGGGGGCCCCTGTCGAGGGGAGATATCAGTAGGAAAAGCAAGCTCCTCCAGCGACTCACGGACACCTCGCAAATCGATGCTGAAGGCCTACTGATAGGTTATGGAACGTGGTCGTTAGCGGTTCGGGGACTATGTCGTCGGTCGGTTCATGCCCCTTAGGGGTGAGTGCGCTCATCACAGATTATTACGCATGTTCGACTCATCGAGCCGGAAAATGAAAATGAATCAGACAATTCAAAAAAGAACCTGTTCGGCGGGAGCGTCATATCTTTTTGTAGCGGAGAAATGTCCGATCCCTCCATTGCGACCAGCATGCCGAGATTGACAGCAATGATCATCAATTACGACATTGATCCTCCTCTGCCTGGGATAACCCATATCCTGGAGGAGCCGGTCAGTATCCAACGCGCATCACTGCCGTCGTTCATGGGTGGAACACCTTCATGAAGCGGACCAGCATTTAGTTCTGACTGAGAACGTGACCCCTAATTCCTCATGTGCCCCGGAGGTTGTCGGAAAATCCCTTAAAGAATCATACACGAGGTATCTCTCCATGTGTGCACTCCATGCTGACACGTCACATGGCGCTAATCTATCTCATAACCCGGAAATCCGCAGATCCGATGTTCGTCTCAATCGGCTCGGACGACGTGTCCCTGAATAAACCTTGCTTTTTTTTTGGGATTTACGCCGTAATGAGTCAGAGCGACCGGCTGTTCGGAAACTATGCGAGCTGCAGGCTGATGATTGCAGCGCGCGCGGAGAGATATATTCCAAAGGGCGAGCACTCAATATTCAATATCGCTGACAAGGAGATCGCTCCAGCGGTCAGGAATCGGCTGTGCCGCGCACCCGCGCGATCCGCGGTATTATCCACCGGTTCGCGTCCCCAGATAAACGTAGCCGTGATCTATATTTCTTCGATGGTCTTTTTTCTATACCGATTTCGAAACTCGTAGTAGTGTATAGTAGTGACATTCTTTCCGTTACGGACAATCCGCGGCTACAAGACAGGCAGCCGATCAGAGAACCGGCTCGTCTATACAGTTCTTACATCAACGCTTTGAAGGGGCCACAGAACCGACCGTCATCATCGAAACAATAATCAGAATGCATTTTATCTGCAAATGACGTCCCTCGATGCTTCGCGGCCGATCAGAGTCGAGCAGCTGCTCATTCCAGCTTCGACGACCATAGGCTCAACTTCTTCACGTTTCGTGCCTCCAAATCCACAGGTAATTTGATGTCATCGTCAAGGGACTTACGGAGGGAAAGAAGCTGCAAAGCCGGCGTTGGAAATGCACAATCGATTCTCTTATCTCCCCCCAACCCCGACGATCAACCTTCTGATCTCCTCATTTATATAACACCACCGACATGGTAATAATCCCTATGATTCGTCAGAAAACCCGCGACTTGAAGGTGATTTCAGACAGGGAGCCACCACGGCGCCTTTTCAAATCGTCGGAACACGAAATTAGCAGAATCATGGCGTGTTCTCACATGATCGAATTCTGGGCCTTGGATCCCCCGACGAATCTCTCGCTACCCAGAACGTTCGTTCTATCACAGAAGCGTGAAACAACCTTTCTCTGTTGATTCACACGAACTCTGCGATTGCATTGTTTCGAAAGTGAAATTAACCGCGGCAACCCTGCCGTCCCTGGCACCAGGACAATGAACGAATTCTAACGTGAAACCTGGCATCATGGTTTCATGGGACCGCTCGGCAGGTGAGTGGCTGGCAGAGATGAATTGCTCGGACCGGTCAGTCATCGAAGCGAGCTTTGCCTCCCTGACGGTTTCCTCGTTGTTGTTCCTGTTTTCTTGACGGCGTTGGCAAATACATATATCCGAAACAAGTCAGTTCGTTACTTAGCAGAGCGATCGGATGAACGGGCGAAAAAACTGAGCGACGAATCTACTACAAACAAGTAGCAACTACAATTGGGCGGCTACAGCCAAGTGACGGCCACGGGAATTTAAGAGGCCGCTGTCTCCAATTATGTTTCAAAATTCTCCTGCTTGCTTTGTCCGAATTGCGGGTTAGATGTTTTTGTTCGACAAAATCTCAGAAAATGCTGTTGATGGCTGTGTTTTGAAATCCCCTCCCGTCTCCTTTTGTTCCGACTCGAATTCGGATTCGGAGGGGAGGGGGAATTTTCTCCCCGCATGCGTGTCTACCCCGCCGTCGGGAACCTTCAAGAAATGATTGAGTCCCTCCGGTCCTCGCAGAAGCGGCGATTCTTCGAAACGTCTCCGTGTGCGGAACGTTTCCACGCGTTCCCGGCTCGACGTTAATTTCAGGACCATGAAGTGCTTCCAGAACTTTCCGCAGAAACAGAAGATCTCGCCTATGCTCGCCGCCGCGATAGATTTCGTCGCAGCGAAGAAAATACATAACGTCTCGCTTAATCGTTCTTCAATCTCAGGTTTCCCCATTAGTTCGAGCCGCTGATCTCGCAGTCCATTACTGAACACTTGACATCTGCGGCGAATTCTGTCAGGGACGAGGCGTATTGTAAGATTTGGCCGCGGAATCATGTGTCAGACGACCTTCTCTAGTTTGATATTTTTGGTCTCTTTGGCAGAATTAGGCTTCTGATGGTCAGAAGAATTCGGAACGACCCGAATTGGATGAAAGTAATGAATCTAAGCTGCGCGCGACTCTCCCTGCGACCTTTGCAGGGTGGGACAAATTTCTGTGATACGTCCGCGCACGTAGAAAGACTGTCGCTCGGCCCGGGATCACCCGGCTGATACACTTCAGCTGGTGGCAGTTGTGTAATAGAGTGTAACAACTAACAACAGATCTGAATAACAATAACAAAATAGAAAAACCTGTGATTCGCTGCCTTCGCATCGGACCAAAGTGACTTACGTCAAGTTCTTTTCACCGGCCTCTCCGTGAGTGTTGCGCGGAGATTCCGTCTCTTTGGCCATGTCGAGGGAGAATACTGGTTGAAGTGAGCCGTCCTACTTCTTCTTCTCGCTCCTTCTCTGCTCTGCACCAATATGCGGGCAAATATTCGTCACCATGCAGATTAAGATCCGAAGGCGGAAACTCAGGCTTGAAATCGTATCCCTCGGGACTATGAAGTCAGCCGGCTCTCCCCGGGAGGAGTCTCGAAGCCATGCCGGTATTTCCACTGCGTTCGATTCACGGGCTGGTGAAGAGAGCTTTATGTAGGTACTCATCCAGAATATCGAAACCGAGAGTAGGTCGAACCGGATCCGTATACATTTAGAGAGCATCCGAGCTGCGTCATCGTCTGTGAGCTCCGCGTGGGTGTTGGATCCCGAAGAGTGTCATGTGAGAATTCAAACAGAGATCATTGAATTCTGCGCGGGTCGGATGTGCCCTCAGGCCCCGTAAATCATATTACGAATCTGAACTCTATGAGGTCCAAGTCTAGCCACTGGTCACTTGTCCGCCCTCTGAATCCCGAGCGTCCTGATGAGCTCCAGATACGACATCACGAAACAATAAAGGCTGAGAGCCGCTAGAAAGAGGGTGACTTGAATGTTTGTGAGGTTCTCCACCTTTGAGTCTCCGTTTCTCACCAAGATAATGGATACAAACGAATCAGCGCTCAGAGTCAGATAGTGTGACGGCACCCCTGCTTCCAAAGTTAGATATCCAAGGTCTTGGTCACGCTCAAGGGAGAAGAATCATTAGCTCAGAAAAACTTAGAGTTCTGAGGTGTCTTCAAATCGATGCCAAGCTTGACCGGCTTCTGAAATTTCAGAAGTTCTGATAGATTCGCACGCCCGAATCTGCGGAAACTTATCTTTTTGCGGACCGACATAATTGTCCATGCAAACCTCTCGATATCACGCGATACACTCTGCTATAGACTAATTGCAGAGTTTTCACTACACTTGGATGGAGATCGGACCCCGGGCGCTAGCTCTTGGGATTGATCATCATCGAAGGATGTGTTTCGTCGGAGTCCTTCTCACTGGAGCCTTCGGGAAATCCCTGTGAGACGACGAATCTGGATATCCCCCATGCGATTGTTAGTCTTTCTCGATCATGATTATCTGAGCGTCAGTTTTTCCTTCATCTTCTTCCCAACTGACAATGGTATTATGTATACTTGGAACTCTTGATGGCCACGGGTCCACAGAAGCGATCACCGGTCTGAAAGCATTCATTTCTCCAAGAAACCAGTCTTGATAGCTGCCTATAGGCACGCGAGAAGTTCATGCAGAAATTCGCCTGAGCCGCCCGTCAAAACGCGACGGAGCGGCGGGGCTAGCCTTGCCTCCGGTGCCGTAGTCGCCGCCGCCGCGGCAGCTGCTACTGCTGGAGCTGATTTTGCCGCGGTGGAGTCACGGCCAGAAATCCGTGGGAATCACCCCTCAGTGGCCAGGACTCGACGCCAGTGAGCAACGTGAAGCACCTGCCTAGACTTGCTTTCTGCTCACAATATGTAGAACTGAAATAGCACTTCGGAACAGCAGCAGAATTCCGCCTAGTCCAGCTCGTTTCAATGCAGCTTGAGAGCGTTGCTCCATGAAATCAAAAAATCTACCCGAACTCGCATGACTTTGTTTGTGGAATTTTCTATCTCGCTAAGGTTGTAACGGGCATGAATAAAACCGAAAGCCGATATACCAATCCGGGCTCGATAAGGGTCACCGGTTTTTTATGTTGCTTAAATTGAGAAATAAATAGACATGGTATCACGAAACAAAGATAAACTTCTGAGCGAAATAATTGTTAGCCTAGCTTTGACTGGGGAATCCGGAGAGTCCATCGATTATCGCAATCTTGATTTCGTTCCCTGCACGTTCGAATCCGGATCTCCCGCTCCCGACTCGAGAGCGGCATGCGTTCGACGATATCTCCTAATGTCGGTGGATTTAAGAGGTCCGATCAGTGACTGAAATTCATCGGAGAAATTTCGAGAAACCCGTAGGATCGACGTAGTGCGACTCCTGCTACTCCCGGATCCTGGAAATCTCTCATGCTGGAAGAAGCGGTAACTTCCTCGCGATTTTGACTCCGGTTTTCGAGGTACGGCACGCTACGGCTTTCCGATCCTTTTATCGAAATTCCTGCTAAAGGGATCATGCGGGATATTTCGGACTCCGCCAACTACAATAATTATTCTTCATTTGGGGTGACCTGGTGATCTTCGATATTTTCACGTCATACGGTCTGATCCTGGCAGTTGCTCCTCGCTCGCAGTCAATCCCGGTAGCTCTCTCAAGGACACAATCTTCGGATCGGACCACGAGCGTTCATTCGTTTTCTTCTCCTCTTCCAATATTCCGAGCGAGCTCCAGAAATACTTATGTACATTTGAATACGGACAATTCGCGTCGGCAAGCTCATCATATGTACCACGAATGTGTATCGCCCGGTAATTCGATATTCGGCCATTTCACAAGCTATCACGAGCCTCGGTGACAGGAAATCGAGCGCTGCGACCTGATGATTCCGGAGCCGCAGCTGGCGGCTCCGGGCTCAAGCCCTCGAGGTGGGTCATTGAGATACGGGACGAGCTCGGTTTGTCATTCCTCCAGGGCGGTCGTCGGCTGACGAAATGAGATCCAGAAAATTGATCGGAGTCGAAGCTTCATGTTGTTCACCAAGAGGCTCAAACACCACGCTTTCTTCCGCGCGAAGCCAAGAGAGAGGGTTCCAAGCACTACCACCACCGTGAGCACCAGCGTTAACAGTGGTCGACTCTGGGCCAACACTTGGTATAAATTGCTTGGGATCCGGTGTTGGACATCAAACAACATCAACTGCAGCAGTGAACAACATGCGTGGATTCGTGATTGTGGCGAGCTGTCTAGTGGCGGTCAACGCCGGAGATTATGGAGGTTACGATCTCGGAGGATACGGAGGCGGCCACGGCCACGAGCACGGTTACATCAAGGATATCACCAAGATCATCACTAAAGCCGTGCCCCAACCCTACCCGGTCCCGGTGCCGAAACCTTACCCAGTCCACAAGATCATCCCCGTGCCTCACACCGTGCACGTTCCTAAGCCGTACCCCGTCCCCGTGAAGGTCCCCGTTGTGAAGAGGATTCCTCAGATCGTGCACGTGCCCAAACCCTACCCCGTCCCCAAGCCCTACCCCGTCCACAAGATTGTCCCAGTTCCCGTCTCGGTTCCCATCTACAAGGACGCCCCCTACCCGGTCTACAAGCACGTCCCAGTCCCGGTCCACAAGCCCGTCGCCATCCCGGTTAAAGTGCCCAAATACGTGCCCTACCCCGTCCACAAGGTGATCCACGTGCCCCATCCCGTCGAGGTTCCCGTCAAGGTCCCCGTCTACAAGCAGGTCTACGTCAAGAAACCCGTCGTCGTTCCTGAGCCCGTTTACGTGAAGGAGTCCTACGGACACGGTCATGGATGGTAAACTCCACAGGAGGAGAACGGTGCGGCGGATTGTCTGCCTGAGATCATCATCTGTCGATTGCGATAGTCTACACCGATAAAAACTCAAAAACCAACCCTCAAATAGGAGGAGGAAAACAACAAAAGCAACCCAAAGCCATGTGTATACTCTCGTGTGTAAATAAAATACAATAATAAAAACATTCCCCCCTTGTAGACGAGACTCGTTCTAATTGCGTCTGGGCTCGCACCAGCATCAGAGTCCGCATCACTGTTCTCGAGGGAGAGTTGAGAATTTTCTGAATTCGGAATGTTGTCTCGCGACCCCGACTCTCCAATCAGCTCAAGGTCCGAATCCGGCTGAGCACGCAATCCATTAAACCGCGGGAACTTTCCTCAAAATCTCGGCACGAACTCCTTAATTCGCTGAAGCTTAATTCCCGCGTCCTTGTCGTCCATTCTAACGCGCAGTTCCGTACCGAGCTTCTCACAATGTTTGCGTTTCTGTCAAGTGACCAATGACATGGTCACTACTTTATAATATGACGCTCCAAGCCTTCTGGGGTATCGTGTGCTTGCGAACGGCTCATAAGGCGAGCACCATTCCGTCGACTTGCAGAGCATCGATAAGCGTTCCGGTAGCGTATAGCCGATCTTATCTGCAAAGCAAGCGACCTTGCGCAAAGGTCGTGAGACGCTATTCTAACCGGAGCTGTGTTCGATGAAAGACCGAACAGAACTGGGCAATTTGGGCAGCGGACGAGAAAGAAGTCCGAAAAATCCGAACTCCTGGCTGAACCGACGAGCCGTCTCAAGCGCAGGGTGCGAATCCGCCTTGTGAGACTTTCGTCCCACCCGACTTGGAAGTTGATTTCCCGTGACGCGAAAAACAATAGATGGTAATTAGAGCAAGGCTCAACCAACTCCCGTTTTTTCCGAAACTCCTGACGCTCGCGGAAAGCAGCACAAACTCACATACCGACCAGGTTGACGAATTTCGCCCCATCTTCTCCTGACGAGATTCTCTCTCAATCAGTACAAGAGAGGAATGAATAATTACCCTTCGCGTATCGCATCGAAAATTTTGCACCATCGGAATTACTCGACTAAGAAGTGAAGTGTCACCCCATGTTTTTCGTTTGCTCGAATAAATCCGTTTCACAGCGCGACGTAACGGAATGAGTGTTCCCATCACGGATTTTCCCCGCCAGAGGAGTGCTCCCTCGGATAAGGAGCCAATATTCGCTCTGCGAAGGAATTTCTCCAAAAGCTCCTTCGCCTAGCCTATCGACAACATCCCATTAGGAACCCCCGCGGGCTCAGTGGAGGTATCGCTCGACGCACCTTCCCCTGCGATCATGTCTGTGAATAGAACGCTCCCTCAGAAGCAGTTCGGAAAATCATGAGCTCAGGATCACATTTCCGCCAGATCAATGGATACACCGATTCCGTAACCGAAAACTATTCGGATAGGGAGTCGGATCAGCGCTTCCGAGGCACCGTTGAGGATCGATTCGGTGTCGCATGCGAGGAGGTGTCTCACCACGGGAACGGATGAGCAAGGCAAACCTTGATTTTCTGCCAGGCCCCACGGAAAGCCTCCAGGGAAGACCTCAAGATTGGGACCTGCAATTTCGAACTCGATGAGTGCCCGTCGACGGTTGCCGCAAGCTTCACGACTCGACTAATCGATTGCGGGGCTCGTGCTGGAAAAGCTGCATTCTTCGAACAGCTCCGGACCTTTGCATGCGGCACGTGCTCCGCGGGGACTTGACCCACAGCAGGAGACATGGCGACAGCCAAGGGCAGAGGTTGGAATATTCTCCTGAATCTTTCATATACTCCCCGGTATGGAAAACAAGCCGCAGGCTTGAGCAGGATAGGCGCTCGGAGTCCTCGAGCAAAGAACGGCTTCCGGATGAGGTTGCCAGGAAGAGTCGATAAAATTGGGCTAGCGAAGCCAGAGGCTGATTGATACAGAGATAACGAGTTCCAGAAAGGGTAATCCACTTCGAGGAACGAGAAATGGGAATCGAACTCGGCTTTCAATCGAGGGCTAGCGTGCTCTACCGCGCTCTGCTGCGGCCTCAAGAAGGGCTTCCGTGGAGACCTGAATTCGTATCAGCCATTCTTTATTAGGACAATTTCACGGCCAGATATAGGCGAGCAGGCTCCGGTGATCACTAGTAATCTTCGACCACCTTGATTATTCTTCGGTGTTCAACACCTTGAAGTGGGTCCGGGATTTCTTTCCGAGCCAGGGAGTTACTTCTAAGTAAGAGCTGGACTCGAATTTTTCGAGTCCAGCTCTTAGGGCGACCAAGGTCCTCAAGGGAACCTCGTTCTGAGTCTGCCGCCTCGTCGAATTCCATATCTATACGTTCATACATATGCTCTGACGGGTACATAATCGAGGGGAAACTCTCCTTTGGGCGGGCGGAGACTCGCAAGAAAAGCCAGAAAAACTCCCGATCGCTCCTCGATCGGCGTTATTGTGGCGTGTTCCTCGCAGCAGTCCCACAGCAGCTGACTAGAATATTGATTGAGACGGTATGTACACGTTCGTTGTGGACTTAATCGTGATGAGTGATGACCCATTTGTTCAGGCACTGCAGTTGTGAATACCTCATGAGGAAACCCTTCCCGAGCGACGTGGAGTTCGTCGAAGTGCGGACTCGTAAGTGGTATGGTCTCGCCGACGAGAGCACCGCTGAAGCCTTCGAGGAGTTATTGTTTGCGCCTAGAACTTGACCGCAGTAACGATCGAAGGATACTCTCTTCTTGCTATCGAAACCCTGGTTGATGATCACGTAGTTTTGGTTGCAGGTTCCACCGACCTCAGTGGTCTTGTTTCCGGCGGATAAGGAGAAGAATTCAGACGTCCAGCTGATGTAGCATCGGCGAAGAGCCTGTCGGACACACACCGTGTAGTCTAATCCGGCCAACATGGCTGACTTCTCCGGATCGTGTTGGTGGTAGTTGAACGATCTGATGGTATCAGTCCTCTCCATGAAATATTGCATGCAGCTGCGATCCCCTGGAGTCCAATCCTTGTTGCACTCGATGAAGGCAACGTTGATCTGCCATTTGCGGTCGCCATTCCACTCACCGAGATTGAATCGGAGCGTGATGTTCTGCTTTTCACCAAAGTCTTTAACGTACAAGTACATGTGAGTGTCGTTGTTCCGGCCGCACAACATCGGCGCCTCAATCTCCGCCTGGGGTACGAAGAATTGATCCGCTACGCAGCTCCCCTCCACTGGGTCGTGGATCGTGAAATTGTCGAATTGAAGGCGCACGTAACACGTACCTCTTTTCGGAATGACTGTCACATCACACGATTGGGAGTTCACGGTAAAATCAGGAAATTCCGGATTCACGAAGTACGAGTTGTTGGTCTGGATCACTCCACCGCACGATCGTGAGACTAGGCAGCACACGCCGAAGGTTTGGCCCTGGATGAAGTTACAGGTGTTGGTGGTATTGAAATCGCCCCCCGCGGCCGTGCACTCCGCGCCCTGCATGCAGGTTCCGTTTCGCCTGCTATCGTACTTGCAAGGCGTGTGCTCGAATTGGAGGATGTCGAATCCACTGAACAAGCGAGCTTGCCTCCGCGGAACCCCGAAGCTCATGGAGTCCGACTGTGTCACGCTCACACCGATCGTGACAGCAGCCATCACGATGTTGACCAAGAGTCGTGGGGGTGCCATTCTTCACTGTAAGCTCGAGATTGAGCGCTTCTTCACAAACTCGTGGAATTATTCCGAGTGTGGCATCCGTCTCTAGGTGCGTAGAAGATCTCGAAGAAGCATCTCCCCGGTGATATATTTCGGAGAGGAGCTCCCTCAATCGAAAACCCTCACCGATCACCGACTCGAGGAGTCCTCCAGAGATTTTTTTCGGAGTTCACACCCCGAGCCAAGAGAGCGACGAGGCCTAATCTGTAGACGCGCTGGAATTCGCGGGAATAGACAGAACTCCCTTGTCTTTGGGGGTGCATCGAGCGATCGTATTCGCAATCTGCTTCGCATTCTCGAGCTTCGCTCATTCCCTTCGGCTGGGGACCTGTTCCTTTGTTAATCGGCTTCTTCGATAGCTTGATTCGTTGACGATTCCCCAGGTTGAGTGAACTCTCACCGGTTATCGCGGAAACCGATTCGATATCACGGAGAAGGCGGAATGTTTGGCTGAACAATGACCCAGATCACAGTGGATCGTTCTATTTTACCCAGTCACTAGACTCCGAGCAAATGGAATCCGTAACCAAGCCTGAGCTCACGAGTGGACACCGATATTGCGACGACTGCAATACTCACAATCACAATCGGATGTTGATTCATCAAAGCAACTCTATGGCGGTTACCTTCTTATTACAGTAAGAGGTCGAAGTTCCCCTGCGCCTGATTCCGCTCCGCGCAGGCCCCAGGGAGCTCCTCGCGAATAGTCCCCCGGGGCGTGTCATCGGAGCAGGCGCGGGGTTTAAGTTATGGCGGTAAGAGACACACATGGGCATTCGCACGAACCGAATCGGCTTTCTTGGAGGAATACTAAGGCTCCCTCCAAGTTTCCGGAGGACGCGCCTGCGGGTCTCACAGTCTCCCTCAGGATCGCCGGCTTCCCGATTCGAACTCGCAAGCTCGCGCACTTCACGAAGTCGAATGTGCTTGTCTTCCGAAATGAAAGCGGCTCCGTGTATGACGACGAACGTGCACATATCTCCATCTAAGTAAGCAACCAAAGCACTCGACCATCTGTCAGTCAGTCTGGAGTCTGAATACTTGGGTCTCTAACGATATCGAATGAGTTTTCTGAAGAAGCCCGACGCTGGTCGAGGAAGACTCTGAAATTGAGCTGAAAAGGCTGGAGCGACAAGGGAACTCTGATAGAATTACGCTGGGAAATCACATTTTGAGGCCGTCAGAGGCTATAGCACATGGTCGGGGTCTATGGATTATAGAGCTCGCTTATTGAAGGAATACAGGAACTCTTCGATACGAATATTCTTCTTCTATCATCCACGATCTTGCCGAGCCGTCTCGTGATGATGCATGGCTGATACGATGATCAGCTTCTCGTGCGAACAATCGAAAATCGTAACCGTGATAATTGAAATCGTAAGTGGAAAAATTATTTCCCAAAATGGCCTTGGGAATAGCCTTATGTCCTCGCTGTAATTTTCCCTATGACAACTCCCACTCTGGACATAGAAGCTCACTCCGCAGGCAACAAGCTGAGAAAAGAGGGGGAAAATTTTCGGCCCTACGGGTTTTCGGCCTCATGAGCATTCGACTATCTGATTTTTCGGCCCGACAGGATTTTGGCCCTTCGCGATTTCGCAGGGAAAGGTACGTCGAGCGAATGCGAGGCGGAATGTTTGGCTGAACAATGACCCAGATTACCGCGGATCGTGAGGGAGACCCATCAGGGTCGGATACTGCGGAGAGTGGTGAACCCCGAGTCTTTCAGAGCTTGGGTTCGGAATTCGGAATGTCTCGCAAGATTCTGCCGCGACGCCTTTGATTTCGGAATCAAGGATACCGGAAACGGATACTCATGATCCCGAGCGACGCACTCCAGAGCTCGCTTTCTCGGATTGAGAATTTTCGTTTCTCGATGGGAAAGCTCTGCTTGGATCAAGGAAGCTGTATTTTGTCCAGGAGCGGGGCCTGGTGTCTCTAACATCTAATCTCTTCAGAAAATTAGATGTTTGAAAGCTATTCTTTCTGGACGACTGCGGAGGTCATGAAAGATCCCCCCTCCGCTCAAATCTCTACATTCAATAATTCCCGCGTTCTGCGGCTTCCTAGTCAGATCGTCGCTTGCAGGAGATGCCCTGAGTTGAGCGATCACCGGATGAAACGCGATCCACAATCATTTTCGCATATAATCAATAATAATCAGACGCATACATCGCGTCAGTGGACACGATAGAAGAGAATGCATGTGCGAGACTCATAAACTGAGAGCTAATATTCGATCTGTGCTTTCCTCGACTTTTTTCAATTTTATTCACGATTCTCTCTGGATAGGATGCATGCATTGATTCTGAGGAAGCGATTTTTCCCGTAGACGCCTTCGTGCTCGATAGCGATCTCGGATGATGGATAGGAGACCCAGAAAACAAGACTTCACGAAGTCAGGGGCGATATTAAGAGGCTGACGCTTCGACAAGCCCCAGTCTCCAGCGAGAGCGCCCGGAATTTTCTCCGGAGTGTTGATGACCTCTGGCGTCTTTTCCCGTCTGAGCCCACGCTTCATTCAAGGAGCTCATTTTCTTCTACGAGCCTCCACTCAATACTCGAAGCCCCAGCTCAGGATCGAGTTAACGACATTCTCCTGTACGGATGATTTAGTCCCGGTAGGATATAACTCTAGTATTGAGGCACTGCAGCTGCGAGTACTTCAAAATGAAACCTCGTCCGAGCGCCGTGGCATTAGTTGAGGTGCGAACCCTGACGTGGTAAGGCCTTGCAGTCGAAATGACTGGTGACGCACTCGTCGAGTTCTTCCTTGCACCGAAAACATCGCCGCAGTATCTGTCTATGGACGTTTTCTGTTTGACATCGAAGCCTTGATTGATCAGCACATAGTTCTGAGTGCATGCTTGCCCCACAGCTGTAGTACCGTTGCTCGCGGACAATGAGAAGAACTCCGAGACCCACCTCACGTAGCATCGACTCTGCGCTTGCCGCACACAGACCGTGTAGTCCAACCCGGCCAACATGGTAGATCTTCCCGGATTACGCTCATCGTAGTTGTAAGACCTGACGGTATCGTTGGCAGCCATATGGACCTGCAGACAACCACGTTCTCCAGGAGTCCAATCTTGGCCACATTCGATCTGTGCGACGTTGATCATCCATTGTCTGGGACCGTTCCACTCGCCGAGATTGAACCGCAGGGTAACATTCTGCTTTCCCACCAAATCCCTGACATAGATGTACATGTGAGTCTCATTGTTGTATCCACAGAGCATGGGCGCGTCATGCTCGGCTTCCGGCACGTGGAATTGATCCGCAACGCAGGCACCTTGGACAGGGTCATGAATGGTGAAATTGGTGAAGTCCAGTCTCAGGTAGCAGGTTCCTCTGGGCGGCATGACCGTGATTTCGCACGTCTGCGACTCTGTCGTATCGCTCGGAAAATCGGGGTTCACGAAGTAAGTGTTGTTCGTCATGATAACTCCGTCGCAAGTCTGTTGTAGGAGACAGCACACGCCGAAAGTCGACCCGGTCCGAGGATCACACGGGTTTGTTGCGTTGAATCTTCCCCCAGCAGCAGTGCACGAGACTCCAAGCATGCAGGTTCCTTGACGTTTGCTGTCGTAGCGACACGGGGTGTGATCGATGTTGATGATTTCGAATGGACTGACAGCCCGTGCCGTCCGCCCTGGGATTCCGCTCCCCATGGGATCAGAGAACGATACGCCCGCAGCGAGTGCGGCGACCGACACAGCGATTGTTATCACGAGCCGGAGGCTGGACATATTTGCTACGCGAATTACACCGGATTCAAAGGCGCCCGAAGTTGATGATGCACGGCGTGAGTAGCTTCTCGACAGAGTGGCAACAGCCGTGTATATCTGGGGTTAGGAGAGCGAGTCGGCTTTCTCACAGTCGTGAAGCGAGTGATCCAAGATCGACACCCTCTCCGCTCATGGCTCGCTTGAGAATTTGAAATATTTCGGGGTGTTTTGGAGCATTTTGTTCCGATCATCTGCATTCGAATCCGAGCGAAAGCTTCGCAGCTTTCGAGCCGCTATGGCCCATAGACAGCGGCGCTGATCACAAAGTTATCACGTTGGTGATGGGGTTCGCTCTCTCGATATTCTGGACCTCGCGAGAATTCCGGAGGGTCGAATGCCGATCGTAATTAAAGGTCAACCAAAGAAACTCGGTGCAACGATAAGCTCAAAGCATAATCAGGCGCGAGATGGTCGTCCCCGTGTGACCGCATGGGCGCCTCAGTCCAAATATACGGAAGATGTGTCGGGCCCTGTAGGGAGGAATTGGCCGTCCAGGAATCGATGAGGGCATCCTCCGGTTCTCTACGCGCGCCGAAGGCCGAAGACCCAGCGATGACAGGCGGAAGCCGTTGCTCATTTCATCCGGATTCAGGACTCGGGGAGCTCCGTCGAAAGTATCGTGGAATCCGCATATCCTGACAGGCGCGCCAAAAGTTCCTCCAGGTAGTGACGGAAAGAGTCTTGTGGAGCATCTCTCGCAAGCCTCCAGAGCAACAGCTCCTCGTTCGATTCAATGATGTGCTTGAAATCATCTTACTGTTATCCCCGCCTGATCCTGGTATTTTTCCCTCAAATCCCTCCCGGGAGGAGAGTTCGCTGTCTCGTGAGGCGAATTTGGCCCACTCACGGACGACTTCCCAGAGGGGAGACGGACGATTGATTATACCCAGAGCGCGTCGTCGCGTCCACTGGACACATGAGCGCGACTTCGAGGCACTCTCGCTCCGCAGCGGAAGCGACCGCAACGCATCACATTCGATACACGGCTTCGAGAAGCTCGTACTCAGTGAAGTTTCGATTGGCACGTGCATGTTCTCCACACAGCGCCGCCGGAGCTCTACATTCTATTTCGTGCACGAAGACTGCGAAATAGAGTCTGATAATCATGGGACTCAACTACGCGGCTATGCTTTCCTACGGAGCTCTTGAGGTCAGTGTTGATCTATGGAGGTCACTCGTAACATGCAGCGGGAAGAACTTCCCAACCATCTCGTCCCGGTCCTCTCGCTGTAACGGGACATACTTCTCCTTCCCTCCAGAAAATGCAGAAGTCTGTGGAAATCAAGGACCCGGTACTCCAGGTCGTGGTGGGTTAAGATCAACTGAATTCAAGGCTTCTGCGTGAGCCGACATCATTACTCGTTTTCACTCAGTGAGGGGTAATCCTGAAACCCTGTGCGATTCTTTCCAGGATTTGAAGCCGGTCAAAGATAGTCGTTTCAGAGCGTACCTCTGGGATGGAGTGGAGCAATTCAATTGTGAGCTCATTCTTTCAAGCCGAACCAGCGAGCACTAGATGTATCGCTTTCGGAGGAGACTTAACTAGTAATGTGATAAAAATTATTCTCTCTCGAATAATAGATGGGATGATTTCTTCGCAAGCCATCCCCCCGATCAAGGACAAATTGAAACCGAATTGTCTGCTCAAGGTGAATACTTTCAGTCTGACGGTCACGAAAGACAGGTGGGTCCCGATCTCGACATAACATAAAAAGGCGAACGACATGAAGAGCTCGATTTATACTTCGTTTTTCGAGAGGTTCCCATGCTCCCTCGGAACGTCGGGGATTTGGTCGTTGGAGCCGCCTCAATATTCTACCGTCTCCTTCCTCCAGACCGATAATAATTCTCATGGACTGCGAAGTCGTCGCACTAGCGGAAGATGTCGGCCAAGGTCTCCTGAAAGTTGACGAGAGTCAAAAGAAAGGTGTTTATACTTGAACACGCTCGATGTAGAATTTCGTCGGTGGCGGGAATCTAGGACGATTTTCTAATCAAGTCCCAACCAACAGAGCTACCAACCGACCCGAAGCCCGACGTGTCGACTCCCGCGAAAACAAGTCGAGTCCTCCCGCAGGGAAGCCCATCGACGAGGGCGAATCTCTTCCCCATATCTGCGGTTAATCCTTTCCAGAATAGATGCACCATCCGGGGTCGGGTCACCAATAAAGGAGAAATAAAAACGTGGGAGAAAGCGAGCGGCAAAGGCAAGCTCTTCTCCTTTGAAATTCTCGACGACAGCGGTGAGATCCGCGTGACGGGTTTCAACGAGCAATGCGACAAATTCTACGACTACATCGAACCGAAGAAGGTCTATTACATCTCCGGCTTCCAATGCAAGGCCGCCAATAAACAGTGGAGGACGACGAACAACGAGTACGAGCTGACTCTGGGCAAATTCTCGAACGTGGAACTGTGTACCGAAACATGCGACGATCTCCCGGAACAGTTGTACTCTTTCGTCGCGATCTCGGACATCGAAACTCTTCCCGCAGATCAAATGATCGATGTCTGCGGTATTCTGAAAAACGCCGGCGAGCCTCAGACTTTCAATAGGAAATCCGACGGGAAACCGTTGACGAAACGCGACGCTTTCATCGTGGATGACTCAAGAAAAGTAGTCACGCTCACCCTCTGGAATGACGCGATCAGTAAAATAGACCGCACGGATCATCCAGTGATCTTGATTTCGAAGGCTCGCATCACCTCTTTCAACGGCGGCTTGAGCATCGCAACCAGCGCCGGATCCGCCGTGGAGATCGATCCCGACATCGATCGCGCCAAAGAACTGAAAACCTGGTGGGCGAAAGAAGGCGAAAGTGGAGAGTTTGAAAGTATCCAGGGTTCCGGTGGTGGTTCCACCATGCCTCAGGAATATGTAGACTTCGAGATGATGAGCAAACGCGGCGAACACCTGTCGGGAGTCCAGGATAAGCCGCTTTACGTATGGAATCGAGCCACGATCACAATGTTCAACAAGGAAACTTC
This sequence comes from Galendromus occidentalis, assembly GCF_000255335.2. Lineage (NCBI taxonomy): Eukaryota > Metazoa > Arthropoda > Arachnida > Mesostigmata > Phytoseiidae > Galendromus > Galendromus occidentalis. The sequence continues at coordinate 2,329,501 of NW_003803602.1, forward strand.
GATGTACAAGGCGTGTCCCAACGAGAACTGCATGAAGAAGGTGCATGACCAAGGCGACGGAACGTTCTCCTGCGAAAAGTGTGCCTCCTCCGGCCCGAACTACAAATGGAGACTCATACTGAAAATGGCCGTCGCGGATCCCACGAAACAGTTGTGGTGCACAGCCTTCAACGAGGTGAGAGAAATGGAAGGCCCTTTGCTTTTTCAGTGTCTCCGCCCGGATAACCGCTCAGTGCCCACTCTTTCCGCAGAAAGCTGAGCAAATCCTCGGCGTCACCGCCGCAACACTGGGAGACTACTCCGAGAACAACCCAGACGAAATGGATAGAATATTCTCCGCGTCGATGTTCAAGCAGTTCCATTTCAAGTTTCGTGGTCGCATGGAAGTTTTCCAAGTGAGTTCCGCCGAAGTAATGCTCGGAGTTCGCGACGCATCTTGCTAAACTAGCATCCAACAAGCAGGATTCCCATTGATCTCCTTTCGTTTTTCCGAAACAGCCATTTCATTCCCCAGGATGAGCGCCGCTTCCAAACGGCGGTCGTGGAAGTTAAGGAGATCAAACCGTCCGAAGACAGTCAACACCTGGTCAAGGATATTTCTGCCTTGGCAAAATTCCTCTGAGGCTTCCAATTCAACTCGGAAGCGGAGTTTAGTAGATACAAACAGGTATCGCGAAGTTTTAAAGCTGTAAATTACATCATTGGTGTTTTTGACTGACTCCAGTCCAAGGTATATGAAAAGGAAGAGGCCTCTCGCGCGAGTCCCGATATTTCCCTCTTAATTGATCAATTGAGAGACTCTTCCACCGGCTCATGATGGTAGAATAAAAGGAATCGAACCAGATCAGTACCTTATCTAGCTTCCAACTCTCTAATCCGCGATTGAGCTCATCCAGTAGCAGACCGGACAGATCTGCGATTTCACCGCCTCCGAGGTCAGCTCCGGAAGCTCTTGAGGCCCCGTATCCTGTTTCGACCGAAACTCCCCGCACGACGCCGACGGCTCGGCGATTCTTCATTCGCTCAGTTGAGATTCTCAAACAGCATCGGAAATCGGAACTCCTGGAATTCGCGGTTGAAGCATGGCCGCTTCGTCGACCATGCTTTCACAAGGAAGCTGTCCTCGGCAACAAGAGGCAAACGTCGCGGTCCGAGACGATTGAATCTCCGAGGTGCGCCGGTTTACTCTCGGTATCCTTTTTCGGACGAACCGAACTTGAGGAGTGACGCAAAGATCATGTGGAAGAGAATCGTTGTTGCTTTTCATGGATGACTTCGCCATTGTGATGTCCCCGTCTGGTCAACCCGAGCCGCATCGTGATGAGCCTGGCGTTGAAGCTCTCAGGAGGGAGCCGATCCAGGAACCATTCAAGATCGAAGCTTTGGGAGTCGGAGGAAGTGAACCAAAAATCGCCGCGACCAAGTCTCCTCTTCTGCGGGCTGCTTTGCGAAGATTCTCGCCATTTTTGGTGGCGATGGCTGTAATCGTAAGCTTATACTGCATCGACAATGTGGCGGATTGGGGTTTCCCAGAATTACAGAAGAGAATGGGAATGGGTCAAACCCAGCCTGTCGTGACCGATTACTGTCCAACCTACTCTCTCGAACCTCTCGCGGCTTGTGCTGATTGCGATACGAGGGGCTACACAACACAATTGAAATTCTTCATCAACGACGCGGAGCTGAAAAACAATGCAACTGCCCCCCGGGCGAAATTCACGCAATCGGCGAACTTCAATCTGACCCTCGGGACGATTCCTCGTTTTATGATCAATTTCTTCGTTGTTACTCCAATAGACACGATGACATTATCTCTGCAGCTGAAAGAGTTGAAACACGATAAAATACAAGCTATGTGCGGTTTGACCCGTTTCCCGCAGACGAAACGCTTGGCCGCCATGATCGATAAGGCACCGCTGATTCTGAGGAGCGAGGAGAAGAAGAGGAAATTCAAAAGAGAACCAATCACAAAATTCTTCGGAGCGATCGTCGCTCTATCGAACGGTCATATCAACAAGACCAGCATTTCACTTATAATGAGTCCAAGTGATTCTTCCGAATTGATGTACTGTGATGCGGCTACATACGAGCAGGCTTTCGTGATCAAAAAAGTGCAGATGCATCTTTTCTCGACGGATGGAAGGGAGTTCGAGATACCTCCACGAATCAAGTTCATAACAAAGTGTGTTTCGTCATGAGCACTCATAAAGTCCGATGTTTGGTCCATGGCTCTCAGTTTTTTGCTAATTGGTGTTTCGGGCCGGCGTGATCTTCGGAGGCTCTTCGGGAAAGTTGAGAGGAGGCGACAAGACTCTTTTTTCTTTCCATCCATCCATGGAGCGATATATCTTGCTCCTTCAAACGAGACGTATCCTCCTCCCCTCCCTTGGAGAGTCTATCGACAGTTGTTGTAACCAGGTTTTTCCCACGAGCCTCCATCACAAACCCCGCCTCAAGAGTCGCTCGCGATCCGTCTAGGTATGCCCGCGTTGTTGTGAGGCTGGTCGTTTCCATCGATTTCCTGAAAAGTGTTACAATGAGAGATGCAGTACAACAGTGACTACGATGCTCATCTGAGGCTGAACGCTCACCGGAAGCATCCCGATATTGACATCTTCAGGAGAAGGAGTTGTCGGAATTTCCTGCCGTCCCTCCGAGCTCGGCTTCCGACTCAGCACGATGCATCTGAACGATCTGAGGAAGTCTATCCGACGTATTTCCCATGGAGAGGAGGAGATCCTAGCCAGAGCCAGATCGACACATGATTTGCATTTTTCGATTTCCTGTGGATTATCGGGATATTTTCATAAATTTTCCACCAGGACACCTGATTCGGAGGGGGGAGGTGCGGAAGCCGGATCGGTAGTCGAAAATCCAAGTTTGGACGCCCGCCGTGATCGACGCAATCGTGGAAGTTCCCTCACCTCTTCCGCAACGCCGGTATTACACGCCCCGGATATATGCTGTCGAACCTGGTAATAGTGGATAGAATAAATATCTAAGACACCACTATCAGACCGATCCCCTGAGTTCTGCGATCTGAACTCGGGAGGTAAGGGGGGTAGAGCTTGAAAGCCTCCTCCCCGATCATGCTCAATGAGGTTCTCCATCCTCCAGATACAGCTCGATGGTGTAATTAGACGGATATTGGAGCCAAGACGTAAACTGCGCTGCACGCTCGCACTCACTTTGCTCGAGACATCCTGGATCGCGGCTTTGAACTGCGAAAAAGACTCCCCTGAGTATCATGGTTCTGCCGACCCTCGAGGACATTCCTCAATCTTTTCGCGCCAATTTGACATGATCAAGAATGTCAGTTCATGACCGTTCTCACATCCGCGTAAGTTATCCCAGCGGTCATGTTCTGCGACGCCGCAAGAGTTAAGCACAGATCCCTTGGCTGATCATCAGCTGAAGCCTTGAAAATGACAGAATTCCTCTCGATATTGGTGCATATCTGAGCTTGAAGTTCTTTGACTGGATCCGCCTGAAAAGTGAAGTTAGGCATTAGCGCATCAACGATTCGGAGACGATATGATTCGCGAGATTCGACTCCCCTCGTCCCGCTGTCGTCGCTCACCGGAGGCAAGCAACTGAAGGAGACCGCTATCTTCTGTAAAAAAGAGAGAACATCGTCAAGGAGCTCGCGACCGCTGGAGAGCTCATCTAGATCCTCGATCGCTCTAAACAGCTCCGAAAGGGGGGTCATTCAATCAAGGAAGAACAGAGATCGAATGATGAGTCCGATGCTGTTGACCATCACAGGACCTACCTCCTCCATTGTAGACGAGCTGTCGATGCTGGACGCATTGAAACAAGCGTGACACGTTTTCAGGTCTCTGGGCAGGAATACTTTCTAACGAAGAATCACAGCAAAATTGAGAGCACGTCGAGGTCACAGTGGACGATTGAGACTGAACAATTGAACAGTCCGAGCTCTCAGCCACGAACCTTCAGGACGGGATCTTCCAAAAAATTGCAGGTCTTCGCCAGGATCTCCTTCGGGCTTAACTGCGAACGAGGATTTCGAGAGAACCAAATCACGCCTCGTGGTGGGAGACTTTTAAATGAGTTTACGATATATGCATGGGAAGACACGGCGCCGCAGAGCCCGTCTTGCCCGTCGGTGCTCACTTATCCTGAGTTCCTTACCGGGGATAGGCATGACTTGATTTTATCGGCGATTTTCTCAATCGGAGCATCAGGCCACAATAGCAGATTGTCAAGACACGTCCGACATTTCGTAACGATTCGCTAGAGGAAGAAAATTCCATTGTCATCCGAGCCTCAATGCGTTCCGACCCTTATTTCCCTCATGGACGCTTGCATGACTCAGAGCACGTTTCGAAGAACCTCATCGAAATGTTCGTTGCACACTTCGTCGCGAGTCGTTTCTCGCAGAAGCTCGTAGTCGTAGGTGTGCTTGTAGGTTCGGCGTATTCTGCCCCCGAAGAAGGACGTCAAAACCATAACTTTGTGTCCGATACGAATACACGCTCTCCGCGCATCCAGGAACTGAGGCAGAGAGAATACGATCAGAGGGTAACCAGTTCTCGATACCGGCAGATTCGTCAAGGAGAATGCGACAGCCTTGGGAGACTTGCACGCCAAGGGAAGTCGATTACGCTCAGGACAGGAAAGTCCGAACCTCGACCGACGAAAGTCATGATCATTACCTCATCGAAAGTTGAACCGTTCTCCTTGATACCGTGCGCTGCCAGGCATGTGTCGCACTTGACTTGGGCATCCAATGACTGTAATAGCCGTCATTTTTTCCCCAAAAGGGGTGAGGCACACAAACAAGAATGTTATCAGCGGCTCTCCACCGAATATTTTTGACCGCGGAGTTCTACATAGATTAGCGACAGCTCCCCCCTTTGACCGGTAGGTCTTGCTCGCCTCTGAGAGCGACACAGTCACAGCCGAGGCGGCATGCTCAGCTCACCTGACGATCGGGCAGGAAAGAGGAACGACAAAGTTTTCGCAGGAATTCCTTCGAATTTTTCTGTTAAGAATTCATAGAGGTGATATGAGACTCCAGACATGAAGTTCACCTGATTGAATATTTTGGGATCAAGGATCACATCTTTGGGCAAACTCACCATCGGTCGACAATCGTAAGCCATTCTGTAGACTGTCTGGAAAGTGATAGGGTCTTGCAGTGATTTTCGTTTCGCGCGATTTAGAGTAGGTTGACATTTCGACGTCAATTCGCCTGATCAGAATTCATACCTTCTCTTCCTCCTCTCCGGCAATACCAATTGGGACGTTCCATTCGGCGACGCACTTCCGACATTGTTCTTCTGAAACGCTGTACTAGAAGGGGAGAAAACTTATCTGGGGATTGATAGCTCTGGAGACCTACTCCCTCGCTTCAGGAGAACTTCTCCGGTCCGATGGGATCATCCGCTCCTCCCATGAAGGCCACCGCACTCAGAGATGTTTCCTTGAGGCATACTCACAATGTTATTGCTGTATCGGTACGAGCACTGCGCTGATGCCTCGCTCCTGAGTTTCTCCACCTCGACGGCTCTCACAACGGCGGTTGTTACCTCTTCCTCCACTTCCTGAGCACATGCCACCGACAACAGAGCATATATGACACATAGGATCATCGGTTCTATTCTCTGACTCCTCGAATCCGTACCTCACGACAAGTGAGCTTAAGAATTGCTCCGGAGCAAACTGTTCTGCATTCGTGCCACGCAAAATCTACAGGGCAGCGGATCTCGATCATCGATGTGAATCTCTCAGCTGATCAAACTTTCGCCTTGATGCCGCCAACGCAAGCCACCGAGCTAGCGTCCGCGGATCGGTCTATCTGTCTACGCTATTCCCTCGCAGACTTCTCCTGACCCCAAAGATTTTCGACTCATTGAAAAACACCATGTGACTGATTTATTAGTCCTGCATCACAGATACGTTGTTCAGGCCTGGGTATTCGAAGTATGTTCCCATCGGAGCATGCATATGCCGTGGCCGATGCTCCTGCGATCCATCAGGATTCGCTAAACGAAATTGAAGCGGTCGGCGGCCTATCGGAGACTCCCTCGGACCCATGGATTGAATCGGTGTGGGAAGTCCCTGGCGGGCACACCCCTGAAACAGGGGAAGCGAACCAAGGGACCATCAGAGCCCCCTGGGCCCGCTTTTGATATCCGTCTCCTTTCTCGAGAGTCCAAGTCTCTTGCTGAATACACGCTGTTTCGGGAGACACCGGACAGGGGAGGTTGAATAAGCGGATCACGAGACACAGTCGTCGTCGGAAATCGGAGAGACGAGGGCAGAAGGCTACTGGCTCTCAAGTCATGATAGAACGCTACCAGAGTATCTAAGCCAGCTGGTTCGACCGGCTCGATGAAGCCTGGTGAGCTGATGAATATTCAGCTCCGAGAAAAACAATCTAAAAGTCGGTTCACGTGTCTACCGAGATTCTGATGATTCTTCCCTCCCTTCAGGCAAAGCGGGAAAGACCCCTTATGGAAAAGAATGTGGCGTGTATTCAGTCTCTCGAAACGAACCCGCGGAATGAGTGGGCTGCCTTGATTTTTCAGACTCCGACGAGGTTCTCTCTGTCGGGCGAGTCGTTGCTTAGGGGACAGCTCACGAGATCTGTCCCTCAATGGGCGGCAACGGCTCCCCGAACTTCATGCTCAGAGTCGCTCCGGACTTCGATGAGGCAGCCGCGACTCTGCCGTGGCTCTGGGATTGTACGTCGAGTAACACGTTCTCGATTCCGCGCATCGTAGGGTAACTTTCTCGATTCCGCGCATCGTAGGGTCTCGCCACCCCATGCAGAGCAGGTATCATGAGCCTCTTCGGGGCTTCGTGGCAGCATGCAATTCGTTCGACCATCATCGACGTAGTATAGAGTGTGATCTTCCAGCGAAAGCTGTCCCTCCTGAATCAGAAACAGCGAGCGAAAATGTTTGGTCGGAGGAGCGTATGTCCGATCGAGAGCGAGCAGATATCTGGGAAGCGCCCACGTGCGCTCCGGACTTTCTGGTCCCCTGAGAACGAGAGATGGAACCGGCGAGCGAATATTCCTAACCAGAGTCAAAGACGGAGTTCTGGATGGATGGCTGCCGGCAACGACCGCTCCTCCGGCAACGACAGGCAGCAGACAACTGCCGCGGATGACGCGAACAAGCGAGCGAGCGAGCGAGCGAACGAACACCGCATGGACGAGCGAGTCGACCGACCGACGAGCGAGCGAGAGACACAATCTTGGAGGCCACCGCGCGCGGTCGAATGTCTCTCCATCGGTGAGAGGCCAGCCAGTCCCAAACCTTCCAGCCACGCCGACACACGACCAGTTTGTAGTGCAAACCCGCGGAAAGTTCCAGACAGTCATTCGTACAGTTTCTTAGCGACGGAAAACTCGCATTGACGGGAGATTCGAAGATCGTGACGGTGTTTTCACCAGATCATCGAGGCCGAGGAGAACGATCTCTAGGAAAACGGTAAAGTTCCCTGCTATCAAGCTTGTCATTGACATCAGGCTCAGGGGAAGCAGCTCGATTGTGGATTCAATACGCAAGAGGGTACCCCCGTCGAGGTATTGTGTCGAAGCCCGTAAGGACTCGGGACCCTACCAGGCAGGAAGCAAAGCAGAGGCGCAGCGTGAATCTGACCGCGACACAGATTGCGTCGAGTCAAGATCGAGGAAAACATTCTCCAGCATGGTCTCCCTGGGCGGCATCCCTTATAAATTGTGCTCCAGACGAATCCACTTTGGCTCGTTTCTCCCGCTGCCCCTCCCCCTTCCATCAGGCTCCGAATACTTCAAGGAATATCCGTAGAGACCGGACGAATTCCGGACTAGCGGCGGGGATTCAACTCGAGAGCGGTGAGAATCGGAGAGGAAACCTAACGAACATCCCACCGTTGACGTCGCAAGCTCCCGATCACTCAGCCCTGCCCCTCCGAAGTAATTCATACCGAGAAAATGAAGACAGTACAGGCTTGTGAGTCAAGGAACGCGTCATCTTGCCAAAAGAGAAATCGTTCCGACGAAACCGAGGGATATTCTGGCGTTCAGCGAGAGCTCGAATCGGGGTTCTTTTCTCATGGTTTCCTCTATGGATCTCCCCTCCATCAGAGAGCGCTCGCAATCTGACAACGAATATTAGAAACCGATGATAATCCTGGTGGACACAGGGAGCGACGCTTGGCAGGAAATTCAATTAGGACCGAATACACGCTCCCGGTCACGCTAGCGGCTACCATCATCTCCACTTTAACTCTATGTGGATTGGTTGACGACAGATGGGGAACCCTCGGGTACCTTTCCTCTATCGAGTCCCCCGGAGGTCCTCCGGAGTGGACTCTGCTGGCGAAAACCTCTGACGTTCGTTGGGAGATCGTGTCGGATCCTCGAGGGCAAGCAAAGTTAAGGTCTCGCGGGCTTTCTTCTCGCCGCTGAAAGATCGGAACCCCGTGGTAGCTCCGGAGACGACCGAACTTTCTTTGTCTGAGAGGGTACTAACGATATCAACGACGATACCAACAAGCCTCAAGACGTCATGAATCAGAAGAAGCGCTCCGAACGATTCTGTCATTTCGGGATCACGTATCGATGGGGGTCGCCTCGAGTGATTCGAGCGAGAGCCGAGACCCGACATCCGGATCATATTTCGGAACAACCGTGGAAGTTAATACAGATGGCAGCTCAAAGTCCCGCTTTCCAACACGAAAAACGTGTTCTCGGACTCGCTCGTTGGATAAGGCTACGAAGAGGAATTTTCTTCTTGCGAGCTGGACTCGGAATCACAGAGTGTTCCATTTGGCATATCCCGCTGGAATATCGACCCATTGAACCTGAGACCTACGGATTTACTCTTGGAAGACATGTCGCGCCCGGAAACCCGTGGATGCTCGGTTCAACCTTTTCGAAGATTCTCGGAGGAACCTACTACGCTCCGTGATTCCAGCGGAGTGGCTTCCCCAAGTACGGCGGCCACAGAGCGCTGCTAGAGAACGGAATCCAGGTCGAACGGATTGAGTCTCATGTTGCTAGGATGCTTATCAGCAATTTGCCTCCGTGTCAACTCTTTGCTGTTCACGGGTCGGCCACCTAGTCGTCATACGGTTAAGCGCTCCGGGGCGGCGAGCGAGTCGCTCACTCGATTGCCACTCGCTGACTAATAATGCCCGTCTACGCGACAGGCCAAAAGAAAACTCGACCGGGAAACCGCTATCGATGCAGTGGAGTCGGTCTTGCGCGGCGAACGGAAGTCTAATCGAGGCGATCCCAAAAAGGTTGAAACCGACCGTAGTTCGCACCGAAATTAACAGACTCTTCAAAGTCCGATTCTGCGTCGAGTAATGGCACGGGGGAACATCGCAACCCCGTCGACGGAAGAAGAAACTACTGAAGATCTCCAGGAATCATTAATCATTACGAACATGTGAAACTTGAGAAGTGTGACTACTCCCATCGATCTCTACCGCTCCCCTTCGATGAATGATTATTATCGGCAATCGAAACAGATGTTTCGTTGCCATTGTTGACAATTCTCGGGTAAGCCTCCCTGGCTCGAATGTGGCCCTTGTAGGACGAGTTCTCTCTCATCATAGCCCAGTTTAAGACGCTGCCAGGCGCTGCCGGTGAACAGTGTGCTCGTGGAGACCACATCTAGAGCTTCTGGATATGAGCCCTGAGCGACCGACTCTGTGAGCAAGCTAGCGAGCCCGCCGGCCCGTCGGCCAACAGACATTCTCTCAGTGTTTCTGTTAGCACCGTGCCAGTCGATGCTGTGTCTTGAGGATATATCCCTTACCATCGAAGCGGAATTTGCGAAGATCGTCATGCCTTCACGGTGAGGAAATCTTCGAGCTTCTCAGAGAGGAAGCAGAGGCTTCTCCCTCCCACCTGGGATACGTCGTAGAGTCGGAGCTAAACGTCGATGGTAATTGTGAATGGGATGTGAGCTTTTCCGAATTTTCTGAAAGACCGGGGAACTTTCTCGCGTGGATCGAGGGCTCCGAAGCTTCGGTGGCGACCCGCGCAGGATACTTTCGGCACCACTTATGACTCGATGTCGAGTTCGCCCCATAATATCGGCTCATTCGTATGCGGGACCCCGGACCGGCAGAGCACAGACAGAAGATCGGTCCCCGGGTCAATCGAGTCATCTGCTGTGAAATCTAGAGGTGATCGGGAACACCCGATCTTAGCGCCCCAGAGTGAAGCTCGCCACGCTGGGAAAACATATTGCGTCGTTCTCTGATCGGCTGTAGCAGTTCACTCACCAGCCAAACTCGTGAATAAGCAACATTGGACTAACATATCCTTGAAAATATTCTCGAATCAGCGGCTTGCTTAAAGCCTTTGGATGAAGAACTGACGAAGAACTATCACGAGGCCTTCCAATAGATGGGCGGCAGCTGGTCGACGTGATTATATTCCACGATCGTAGGATGCCTCCGTAAAATCGAACCTTCAATCTCGAAAGTTTTCGAGAGCAGGATTTGCCGATTGGAGAGCATCTTCTTGAAGACGCAATGATTTTTGAATAAAATCCCTCAGACATCAGTCTCGGAATCGGTTAGGGAGGAAATTCGATCGTCCGGATGAGAGATATTCAGCAGCTGATGAGTTCACTCGTGCATATCTGCTCTGTGGGAGAAGCGCGACCAGGACCGCCCCGACGAGAGCAGAATCGGTTATCCATCTTCAAGCAAATCGTAAACCATGACGTGTGAAACCATCTCGCTCCGAGTAAGGTGGTGAATGTTTACGCCAGAGGGTTCAGGCCTCCTAGCTGCGCATCAACATAAACGCAGGCTCTAGTTCGAGACGGAGGAGGAACGAATCGCCAAGGAAACCCAAGGACGAAGGATGCTGGGTCATACGAAGAGTTTCTAGGTAGTTCTCCCTCAAATGGAGCGTCCGGGCAACCAGTGATCCGATGTATGACGGATAGCCTCTGGGAGGGATCCTACGCGTGTCTCCGCTAATTGGTTTCTTTTAATTTTCTTCCAGATCCACAGCAGGCTCGGGATACCTTGTCGAATAGAATCGAATTCGAGATGGATTTGAGCTGGAGCACGTCGACCAGTCGAAAGACGTCGCTCCTCGAAGACGAGAACGAGCCTAATTCCTTGATGATGGACTCGGATGTTACTCAGCATTCCAGTGAGTATGCACGATCATCCGGGGCAACTCTCGAAAACAGAGTGTCGACAGAACCCGTACCCTTTTAGGCAGCGTCTCCAGTAGGAAAACTGTTCTCGACGAGCAGTAATTCCGTCCAATTGAGTCTCGTTAGGAGTTTCTCAATGGTCCGGCTGAATGGGCCGTCGGGATCGCTGTTGCCTATCAGTAGCAGGGTGGAGCCGACCAAAGCTCGTGCTGATTCCTGAATCGCTCGGAAACCCACTCCTTTATGAAGAAATTTGAATTTTCGACCGGACGAGATCACTACCCGCGGGAATCCTTTTTTGGGGTGGTGGCTGAGAACATTCTGTGACCGAAGACAATATTTTTTCCAGTGGACTCACTCGATGAATTCAACTCAGACGTGGAGCTGATCAAGCTTGAGAGATCTCGTACGATGCCAGTGTCGGCCCTATACGCCGCTATGAGGCACGCCGAGGAGGCTCAAGCCGCCAGTTTGTCCAATGGTGAGTCGAGGCAGCCTGAACAGCTCCAATCAACCCTCGCGACACCCTTGTAGCCTGAAACATCGAAATTATGCAGCGGGGGAGACGGGAACGGCTGAATGGTGTCAAGTCCTGATACTCGTGGAGGGAATCGAAGGATTTCTTGAATTTTCACGTAGAGATAGTCTTGGCGCGGAGTTTCGGGGGCGAAGCCCCCCCACAGCTGTACCTACACGGAATCCCGAGCTTTCAATGCCTGCATAACTCTATTCGCGCAGCGCTAATAGGGTGATGAGTAGCGAGTAGCGTGCGGGCCATGAGTCATGCGTGCTCGCTGCGAGTCTCGCAAGGAAGACCGGTTGGCTCATGACTTGGGGACCCACCTCCCATTTGCGTCGACCCCACGAAAGCGAAGCAGAGCTTTGTACGAGACCCTGAGAACAGTGTAGTCGTGATAAGTGTTGTGATGTCATGAAAGCGAATGGGGCTTCTGCAATCCCATCGTTCTCGCTCATGGGCAGCACAGTCTCAATTCTTGCTGTGTTTTTCGGAAGTAAGCAGGATAATCTTCGCGCGAGGTGGAGGTTGTATTGTTGAGTGATTAGATAGATCGGGATCAAAATTCGCGTTGTGCATGCTCTAATGTGCGGAGAGCTTCCGAATGTCTCCTAAAATGTCGACTTCTGCAGGACGATCATTGTCTATGGGTTCGCTCGGTTCTTTGTGGGACCAAGAATATAAACAGCGTGCCAGCGAGTACAACAAGGATGTAAAGGAGCGCCAGCCCATTGCGGAACGCGAGGATGGTCAAAGCCCTCAGAGTCAGACGTTTCGATTGTGAGTAATACGGAGCCGTTTCAATATCTCTATTTCCTTTGACCGATGCCATTTTGGTGGAAAGCTGATGCAATGACCTATCGATTCCTCACTATGGACTCTGAAATTAGGCGAATATCTTCCAGGCACTCTCCGATACCCGAGGAAGATTGCAGTTCGGACGAGAGCATTACCTATGTGTTCATGAACCCTTCGACGCCGAGTCCTTCGACGAACCCGAGCACAATCCTTAGGAATCGATTCGAAGACGCATCCCTAACGGTGAATTTTCGTTTTTGGATAAAGAAGAGAGGGGTTTCCGCTCATCGCTGAAGTTCTTACTCGCTTGGCCGGGAAATCGGAATCCGCGACTCTGCTCACTTCTTTCAGAGGAACAACACATTGAGAGCTGCAGCCTCTAGTCGGAGCATCGCCCAGCAGCCCCGAACTCTTTCAATGGATTCGATCGACGTCGAGCAGTACATGAATTTCATGAACCGACCTGATGCGGATCGCGATCAGCGTCGTAATAATGTCGAAAGCCCGCAAACCCTGAAGGAACGGAGGAGGAGGCTCCATAGAGGTGAGTCCTCGCTCATTGGAGGACTTGAGGGAAAATCTCGAAGTTTTCTCTTCACGGTCGTTTTTTTTCCTTTCTCCTCTCTAGAGAACTCCGGAATCCATATTGAGAGCACGGACCAGGAATATCCCGGAATGGAGCAGACACCTTACTACGTCGAAAGCGCCACAACCGATCCAGAAACAGGACCCGACCAGTCACCGAGGTTGTGGAACTATCTCGATAGGAGACCCCGGCTAGATTCAGGGAGCGATTACGATGGTATGCGTCTAACTGTCGAATTAAGAATGATGAGTTTCCCGTTCGCTTAGGTCTTTTCTGCATTTCATTCATTCACATGACCCTCCGACAGGCAACGATGCTTCGAGTCGATCGGGAATGTTCCGGTCTCCCTGCTCAGCTGTTCGACGTGTCTCGTCGAAAAACCGCAGGAAGCCGAATAGAACCAGGGTGATGGAAACCCAGACAGACGACGAAATCACCGGCTACTCCTCTCAATCGTCGTCACCGAGTTTCGCAAGAAAGTACGTCCCGTCGAAGGTGAACCCAACGATGATGAGAGTCGACGCAGAGCTCCATACGAATTCTCCCTATATTTATCCCCCCGTTGCAGAACTTTTCCCAACGAGAATTACGCGTTGATGAGGTCATTGACTTCTGGTGGACCTTTCTCGACGGCAGCGCAGCAATTAGCCAGAGGGAAACTTGAGCCTACGGTACACCTCCTGACCGAAGTGGTTTCTCTCATGAAGATGATGATGTCGAACATCCCACAGAATTGCCAACAATGTCATAAGTGCCAATGCTCTTCGACTTGCACGGAGAGACCGCTCGGGAAGCGGGCGGAACGACCTGAAAGACCGACGACTCTGAATTTATCCGCGTAAGTTCCGTGAACATTTCCGTGAGTTCCGTGGATTTCGTTTGTTGATCATAACCGGGGGCTCGGAAAATGAAGTTCCTAGAGCTCTTCCCACTTTAATTCTCCCCGCTCTTCCATGTAGATTTTCAGACACCGCGAGCAGCGATCCCGAGCCTAGTCCCGCTCCTATGGCGGAGTCGCTCTTCAGAGAAGGTTTCCTGATCGAGAGGTTCAAGCAGTCCCGTCAGGACCGCATCGCGACTTGCAGGAGTCCGAGCGATATCGCGTCCTGTGCATCAGATACCGAGCCCGACTCCCTGCGTATTTCGGGAGCGTCGACTCCCACGGATGAGTTCAGACCGTTCCCGAACCAAGCGCTGATCGCGAGAGAAGCCATTCCGAAACTGGAGAAGAGCTCACCCACGTAAGGTTCCAACTCGAGCTTCTCCGCCGCTTTGAGGGAATAGGCTGTATCCGGCATTCGAGCTTTTAAATTGACAGGTAGCTGTAATCAGCCTGAAATTCCAGCGAAACGGCCGATTCCGGCATCAGCGATCGTTGGGAGTCCCAGGGCAGCAGCTGCGATTCATCCACAGTATCACGCAGAGCGCGGAGTCGAGTCGTGAGTATCTCCTGCTTCTGGCATGTCTGTTGAACGCCAGTTCGATGTTTCTGCGCTCAGCGATCACATTCTGAATGTTTTTGAATTTTGAATCCAGAGCTCGGAGTCGATCAGCGGCGGTCCCTCTTCGCTCTCATCGACTGACACCGCAGATTCATCCTTGCATTCCGCAAGTCCAGTTCTGACGCGATGGGCCCAACTCAGCGCCGAACCTGTCCGGACGAGCACCCCGGTCCAGCCCGCAGACTGGAGTGCAAGTGTTGAAAATCCGAACACGTCCACGGAGACGAGCGTCTCGTACAAAACCTCCCGATCTCACTTCTCACGGAATCATTCGATCGAAGATTTGGAGCCTCGGAAGATCACTAGGCCCTCCAAACTAGCGATGAAGTTGGAACGCGAGAAAGAAGATTCGGAAACTTATGAGAAACGGAAGCCCCTGGATGAATTGAAGAAAAAATGGCATACGCCCTTCGATTTGATTCCAAGCGACAAATTCCTCCCCCTTCCTACCCAGACACGCCTACGGTGCTCACCAGAAGTCCCCACATCCGCTACGCTCTGACCGAATAGAAGGGCAGAGGATCGGCGGAAGATCTCTGCACCGGGAGGGCGCTTCGAGCTCATCTAGGGGTAAACATCGGTAGCCCGGATAGCTCGAGCTCTCAGTGTCGGCTTTTACTCGAGATCGCCTGATTGTAGGTCTCTATCGCGTAGCACGGTTCACCTCCCAGCCCACCGGATATGACAAAAAGGGCGTGTGTAGGCCCTCGCATTGACTGATGAAGTCTGTTGTACTTAAAGTAGCATTCAGACTCGATTGAAGCTAGCAGCCATGATTGTCTTGCCCTAGTCAGATTAGATTGGTTATCTTAGAAGTATATAAGTCTGTACACTGACTGTTTTGATCCCACTTTGCTGTGCAAGTTCTTCAAATACGCTGAATTATCTCGCATGGTCACCGATAGAGGCAGAGCTCCCATAGCCTGATAATAAAAATGAAAATAGATTCAAACATCGCCGTTCTTGATTCTCGTTGGATCGCGAGGGCTCAGGATTGGAATACGGGATCGTATCCCTTGGTTGTGTCATATGTACAAGCCGCGAGTCCTCCGTCATGGATAATTATTTCAGCGGAAAAATATCTGTCCGGATCCCCAGGAAACGGAAAGTCCATCGAAAATGCCGCGGACATTGCCGAAATTCGATTCGTATCACTGAGAGAGAGTTTGGCTGCGGTCACACCTGCTGGTCATCGAGAACGGGGTCTGCAAGAAGAGAGCCAACGGTAAGGTGAAGCCGCCATCTCTCTCAGCAGAGACTCTCGAGGTTTGAATGTCACGCATCCGATGAAGCCTATTTTTTAATCAGGCCGACATTTTGATGAGAGACAATGACAGCTGTGTTCGGCCTGCCTCTAGTCAGCTGCTCGGCGACTCTCCGATTGCTTCGTTGTTCAACGGTTCAGTCAGCGCAGCGTCGCGCGGTCGGTTCGTTCGGAGAACATCACTCAGAGAGGGTCGAGATACGTCGTATCCAGGCTGAGAATATGAACCGCACAGCGCCCCGTTCGCCTTTGTGCAATCTGATCATCGTTGCACATCAATGACCTTCAAAGGCATCATGAATAAAGCGACCCAGCGGACGGTATGTTTAATTCGATATCATCACAAGCCGTCTTCTCTCGTCATCGTCGGCGATTCCGACCACGGGAGTGGTCTGAAGAAGTCATGCTATTAAAATTATCGTGCGAATCTCGCGGGGTGTGCGCCGATCCGATGATGGAGGGAAGAGAAGGCTTCCAGACTTGGGGAAGATTGCCGCGGAGTTCCACAGGCACGTTGCAATGATGCCTCTCGGTCAGAATTACCGAACGTTTGCCTTCGAGGTTCCGTCAGAAGCCCACTGTTTTCACAAGCTGGCAGTAGGCGGACGGCCCAGAGGAAGGATGCGAGGGTAAGTATAGAAGGCGAGGTCTCTGAAGCTGCAATTACCTACAACCAGCCGACGAGCGAACGAACGAAGAGCTGGCAACTAGTACCGCCATTCAGCCTCAGTGAACACTCATCGTAACCTTTCCACTTTGACGCAAATGTGGCGGCGGCCTCTTGCGGTGCGCCAAAGGTGTTCCCGTAATCGACCTCGACCGGAGCACTGACCAGCTACTCTCATTATTATTTTCTGTGGGAAGCAGGTGTAAGAGTGTAATGAGTGACTTTCTTTCTACTCGTTCTTCCTTGCTCGCTCGACTCTGTCCCGCCGACTCTGCTAGAGGTTGCGCTCATGGAACACTAGATTCAAGTGTCGTTCTCCAGTGAATAAGAAAAGAGCGACACTGCGCCACCGCAGCGACATCGACAGCAGAACCGGCACCGTCCACGACAGCATCCATGTGGTTTCCCATGTCTGATGATCGTGCTACAGGATCGTGAGAATTCACTGTCAAGGTAAGTCTACAGGACATTCAATCACTGAAGGGCCGCCGCTTCGGGGAGCTTCGTCGAGCCAGTTTGGGACTCGAATGTTCGACGACGGGATCCTCGCTCCATGCTCTACGTTTCTCGCCGGAGTCAACCACACATGAGCATCGAGAGCCCCGATTTGACACCGTAGAGGCGCCTCCCTCTCGTGCTTCATCGAACATTCACAAGATACCTCATGTCGACAGCAAAACGCCAATCTAGTGAGCTCAGCGGCTCCCCGTTTTAATAGAAGTTTCGTTCCCCTGTCTTAGAATCGGGTCGTCAGAAGCTATTTTCTCGGGGGCATGAAATGGCAGGAAGCGACCAATAGATTCTTCAGAAGCCGAAGCATCGGGGATGCTTAGCCTCCAGAATTCAGAGACGATCCGTCATTTCTCGAGCTTCAGAATCAAGGCCCCGCAGATCCTCACTCGATGTGTTGACAGATCCCATGCAGAAGCAATGAACTCACTAGGTATCCTAGCCCGAACCTTTCTGAGAGTCGAAGGAGAATCTCTCGCGGTCGAATTTCAACACTCGCCTATTAAATCTCCTGAACCGAACGCGCCGAGCCACTTCATCGGTCCACCGTCTGATTCGAATCTCTCAGTCGCTCAGCTCATGAGGAGATTGATTGCCGAAGAGGACATACTTCATTGAAACATCGCTTGTCGCGTCCAAAGAGCGCGCTGTCTGTGTCACGACATCGTTGTAGCGGCCGTCGTTGCTTTTGTCGTTGTTGGCCCATAACCCTGCGTGTTTAAGGCTGGCTGACTTCTTTTCTTATGTCTTTCCCTCTCCAGAAGGGCCAGAGCTTTGCAGTCAACCGGCTCAACGGGTCGTTCATCCACTCGCTGGCTCATTCGTTTGCTCGGTTTCCGATAAGTTCATCCTCGAAAGAAAAGTTGTCCCTCCAGACGTGATTGCTCGTTGCCCTCGAGGGCCACGAAGTGTATTCGCTCCCCGAAGATCTTGTGAACGATCCGCCGCGGGCCGCGCGAGTCGTTCCATATCGTGCTGATAGCGTTACAAGATAACAGCGTCTTCCTCGGCTCTACAGATCCCACGATGTCCGCGACTTCGCCAGGCGTGACCCTGGGAGTGTCGAACCTCGCCGGGGGCTATACACCGGAGACCTTCCTCCAGATGAGCAAGAAGATCGCACAGATGACGCAGGTAAATCATTCCTCAACATCTCGGTCTGTCCTTTGTAGCAGCGCTATTCCTCTGGACTGGGTCAAAATTAATCTCGTGGGCAGGTCCGGCTCGGACTCCTTGCATCAAGACCTATCGCTCTCCCCCGGTTTATTCGCTTCGTGGATATCGCCGAAACGGTCACGAATGGTGATCATTCGGTATACTGAGCCGAGTCTCCGAAAACAAAGAGAAGAGCTACCTGCAAGGAAGAAAGAAACTCCGCTCGGAGGGCCACCACCGCCTAAACTTGAAGCCTGTCAATGCCAAAACGATCATTACTCAATTTGCGCCACCGGCGGCCCAGAGTCTGTGACGTTGAAACTAACCGAGTCGCTGGTGATCCGCCGATACCGACGGTCATCAGCAGTGATGAACGCGCGAATGAATAGTTGGCTGCTGTCAATTTTAGCGGGCCACCCTCCTAAGACTTGGCAAGATTGCGTAACATGGGAAATCGATTAGATATCCAAGACACAGACTAACTGGTTTATTAAAGAATAATGATGATAATGATCTTCATATGTTTCCCCTCTTTCCAGGTCATTTACTCTCTGAACAACAAGATCGAAGTTCAGGACTCGGCTCTGCATGCGATGAAGGAACATTATGAAACTTCATTGAAGGAATGCATATATGACGCCTCTAATAGGACTAAGAAGAAGGTTCGCTTTTTTGTCGATCTATCTCAATATATGTATACATATACGAATGGGGCGGATTCTGACGGTACGTGAAGGCAGAATGGAGTTTTCGCTCACAGCACTGAGTCCCTCGCCCGCAGAATGATGACGAATTACGAATCCGGTCGCATGTGCAACTGTTGGAGAGAACGCTGCGGAACGAGCGGGAACGGAACGAACTTCTACTCAAGGAACAGAGGCAACTCCGGGAGCAGATGTGTTCGAGGTGGCCAGATCCGAGAATGACATCACTCGTCCACGAGCTTCGAGGTATCGATTCCAAAAGCAACTTATCGGAAATCTGTGAGGCCTCGTATTCTCGAGCGTCTCTGCCAATCGGGCTGACGGGAGTCGGACTTTCTTTGCAGAAACGAAGACCGATTTCGAAAGGAAACTCGACGAGTTCGAGCAGTTGCACCATGAGATGACGCTCTCCCCATCGTCAACTGCAACGCACACCCTCGAGAGAAACCCTGCGAATTCGAGCCTCAAGTAGGTTTTTGTAGATCGTCAGTTCCATGGATATGCGCTCGTGTCGTAGCATCTGGGAAGGAATTTTCAATCCTTGCTCCCCTTCATCACCAGCTCGAGCCAGTTTTAGTGATATCTCCTGCGGAGAAATACGAAGATACCAGTGCTGAGCGATTTCAGAAGGCAATGCTAGAGCGCTCTATTGCAAGAGACGAGAGCAGCACTAATCAGGATCCGATTTCCAGCCTCCCTGAGCAGGTCCTCGCGGCCTATTTGAAGCAGAAGTCGCATGAAATTCCGAATAACTTGAAACCCCCAGTCAGCGATGACATACAGATGGCGCTGAAGACGAACACAAGCTCTTCCGGTGAGCAAGAACTGCTGAGGCAGCTCGTGCCATAATTAAAGATTCCATTGGGTCACTGATTGCTCAGAAGAGAACTACCCCAGACGATATCATACCCTTGTCGTCGTCTGACCTACGGATGATAGGTGATCGGGTCGGAAGACCTTGAGGGAGATCGTTCCACGGTAATCGCTCGATGGATCATTGCGGACTGAGACCCATTTCGATGTTTTTCAGTTCCCGACCTTATCGCTCGCTTTTCAACCGTGGGCACGAGCCTCGACGAAACTATTGAAACCGATGTCACCGAGGACCCGTTCATAGTCAAACACAAGGAAATCAATCTCGTCCGGAATAATTTACAGCAGGTAATCACCTTTTTTGTGGAGCATATGTTCTTACAATTCGAATGTTCGTTCACCCCTGAGAATCTGTACCTGTACCTCTTTTTTTGTTTACGGCGCGACGCGTCTCGTTGTGTCAGCTGCTAAACTTGGCATAGCGCGCGAGAACTCGGCGGTCAACGCTACCGAACTCGATAGTTTGTGTTGGGTGCCCCTAGTCTTTTGATTGGGAAATTCTGCTGATTCTGAGCGTCGATTTGTTCTGCATAGTGCCAAACCGCCAATTCGTTGCGATTGTACGGAGAGGTCGAGCTAACTTAAAGGTCTTGAGTTAAACAGTAGAGTTCGTTCTCGGCGGTGAAATGGCGGTTTGGAGTTTGAAGAAGCTGAAAATTCTCAATTTCAAGTATTTTGTAAGTCGCTTGCCTGGTTATTGAGTAATTGAAGCCGCTGCCGACACAATCCAGTTCATCCCCCCATACTAAGCGCATCGCAGTGAGAAAAGAAGCGCTTGTTTAGAAAGTTGTGCTGACGACGAGCTGAATCGGTATTCTTGCAGGGCACCCAACGAGAGTCGAAGGCCAGCGAGCTGATCAAACTCAGAGGTGAGTCAATCAGGGTCCGTTACGAAGGAGTCTCTATTGGGGGGGATTCTGTCGAGCAGGGCGGGATATCGCAGGGATTCAGTTTGAGGAAAATTGAAGGTGTCATAAGTAAGTAGCGCAAAGGAACTACCACTTCTCTCTCGTCTCTTTGTCGAGCATCGCTCCGAGTCTCATTCACTCAGCTCGTCTGGAGGGTCAATGATAATCTGGAAAACGGTGCTTCGATAATATGCAGATATCGCGTCGCTCTCATCGGAACCAATAAAATACACAGAGAGCCGGGAGAGTACAATGTATCTTATGGAGTTCGAGAAGAAAGATGTCACTTCGCGAAAGCCTTTCCTCGGTGGGAGTCCAAAGATCTACTACCTTGCTCGACCATCTGGAGTCCCGCTTCTCGTGAGGGATGACCAGAAGATTCGATAGAAGTCGGCGTTGAGTGACCGAAATCTCTACGAGGTTTAACTCCGATCAAGCTGGCAGCGCGTCTCCCTCTAAGCCAGACCGCCGGTTGTTGGCCTGCCTTAGCTTCTAGGTTTCTCCCGGGTTTCGGAACAACTCCCGGGATGCCCGACGGCCTAGCAAGTGTTGTGTGGTGAACTCGCAGACGACGGTGCTTCATTGAACTCACAACGGGTTTATTCCTCATGCGCCCATGTTCGCCAGAAGACGACTTTCTTCAACAATCAGAATGTGACGCGGTTCGGGCACGGTGACGTTCCTTATTGACTTACTAAATATGGGAGTGTACCTCGATCTGTTCTCTTTTCGAAACTGGAAGTCCGGCGTGTCCCCGGCCTACCGAATGCTTCAGTTCTATCTCTGTTCTATAAAAGGTAACCTTCAATTATTCTCTAACTTGAGGTTTGTGATTTTTCTCGCTCTTCTATCCATGTCCTCGAGTTTCGTCATTCATCCATCCCTGCGGGGTCACGTCGATGGCTGAATCTCGGATCTCATGGCTGGCCTCCGGTACGAAAATCGATTTATCCCCTCGAGCGGGAATCTGGAATTCGATATGTGAACAATGTGGAGCGGATACAGCGCTCCGCGCAGCAGGTCGGGTCGATGTAGTGCTCGAGTTCACTCCGGGTCGATCCGGGAGCTGTGAGCACCGAAAAGGGCACTTTCCGGAGTAGCTTCACTTGGCCAGTGCGGTCGGATAGAATTTAATTGACGGGCGGGACTGTCGGTCTCGGTGCAACGAGCAGCTCGACCGTGTCGAAAGTCTCAAAACCTTTCGGTGATTCCCTCGTGACTACACGTATGCTTCGTACCTAAGAATGAAGGAGAAAAGCTCCCCATTAGTATATTTGGAGTTTGAGGAGCGCATTTTCGGGTAATTGGGTTGGACGGAACTCACTACGCTCGAGGCGCACTACCGCACAGCTCTTAATTCGAACCCATCACCCCCCGCCCCCTATAATGCTCGATCCCAGGATTTTCCCCACGGAATTTCTCGGTGACGTTCTTGAGACATCAACCTCGTTTCCGAGTGCGAGTGGTTTGTCAAATAAGATGAAAGGTTATTCGAATCTGAGGATGAATGTGTCTGGAAGGCGTGAAGCAACCCGACTCTGGGTGCTTCGCTCACGAGCTGGTCGTGAACGAAATATTGGGAGAGCATGCACATCGTGCCAGCAACCTCGCCCCTAGACTGTCAATCGATTCGTGATCTCCGAAGACGAGACATCTCGAAGGCAGGCTACGAGGAAGGGAATCATATCTCTCTACTGGCGCACAAATGAAGCGGGAGGATCCGGAGTAGTCTAGTGATATCGCTATCCGAGCTTCTCTCGGCCATGCGGAGCCTCGATCATAGAAAAAGATCCGCCTAGGTCCGAACTTCCCTCGCGTCAGATGGGCGTGCGAGAGATTATCGGTCGACTGATGCGGAGATTTGGTCAAACTCGTGATGTAAGAGCAATCGAAGGGAAGCTCCCCGAACGCTCTTGAACGAGGTTAATGAACAGGCGGCACAGTTTGCTCGTCTGAGGAGACGTTGACAGACCAGGCGACACTCAAGATCGGAGGTCGACAACATCGTATGACAAACCAAACACGAGTTTTTGAAAGCTGACCTCGAACAGTTTCGTTTTGAAGTTCGCGCGTTCCTCGCGAATACAGTCTCTGAAGCTCTCGACCGTCACGGGAGCCCTCTCGTAGCCCGGCGAGGACGACTGAAGCGACGACTCGAACGACAATCATTGGGGTGATGGAACACTTGGGCACAATATTGAGACTAGAAACGGTCGCTCGTAATTGATGGTGGGAGTGAGCGGCGACATAGATTTCGGAAGGTGCTGACCTGGTCGAAGCTTGACCTGGTACTTTCCCCTCCCTGCATGAGCTCTACGACCTAACACTTTCGGATGAACCACTCTTGGGCCCGAGAGCTCGACAATTGATGTGTGCTCGCCGAAATCTCAAAGTCGCAAGAAGCTCCGACGCGGTTGCACTGGAACGTATTTCTCTTGTCTCGGGCACCTCGCTGGTCTTACTTTTATTAAGGCTGAAACTTCTGATGGAAACTTGCCACGGTGTCAGGAAGACGAAATAATTTCCCTTAGGTATCCACCCGGCGTTCTGTCGAGGAGCGGACACTTGATACCAGTCTCGCTGGAGCTTCTGGAAAGTCAAAGCGCGATTCTTGCCATGACAATGGATGCGTTTTCTGCAAAATCTTGTCGATAACTTGTACTGCCACTGCACTAATCAGCGAAACGCATGCTTTCAATTGACGTCACTCAAGGTTCAGAGAGAGGGTCTCGTGGCCTAAACTCTGCGGTGGAAACCAGGGTCTGTAACCGGTCCCTCTGAGGAGATGACCACCGGCTCTTGATACCGAGCACCTCGCCGAATACTCTGTGTCTTCTTCCGAACAGGAAAATTCGCTCTTCTCTGACCATAGTGAAAACTTTGAATTCGCTCCCTATGATTCTTCTTCTGTCTTAGTTCGTGAGAGTTCCGACTCCACCGGACCGGAGCTCACCCATCCTCGCATCATGGAGTCATATGCTTATGACTATGACAGCGCCAAGGTGCTCCAGAACTTTGTCGTGGGAGTCTACCTCGGTAAGTTAATCCGTGTAGGCTCGCTTTGACCGATTTGTACTGGTCTGCGAGGAATTCCCCGTTTGTGAGTCAAGGGTTTCCAAATCGGTGGGAACCCCTGAGGAGTCTCAGAGACCGATGGTCCGCTCGGACCATTAGTGGACTTTCCCTTGGAGTATCCTCAGTTGCGTTCTCGCGATTGGGATCGCAGTCGGGTTATCGGTAGGTGTCCAAGTGCCGCAGGACCGAAAGGAGCTCCCATGTGATTGCTCGAGTACCCGATTGCTTAACGTTTCTGTGGAAAGGCAGCTCCGAGAAAAATTGCGATCCGCAACACTTCCGTACTCTTGTGTCGGAGTCTCAGTCACTTCGACGCGAGATCTCCGCTGTCATGAAACCAAGAAGTCGAGGCTCTCATCATCTTCCCTCTTACTACGAGGGAGATCGTCTCGATGCGACAGTACTTATCATGCTATCTATGGAAATTCTGCCATGAGAATATTCCGGATCACCTCGGACACCGCAATAGAAGTTTGAAGCTGGTGCTCCCAGAGACGACACCGTCTCAATTATTGGAGCAAACCATCTGGCTGAGTGACTGAGCATTGATTTAGCCACCCTCCGGTCGACTTGTCGGGAGCTATTTCCAGTTTGCCCTCATCGCGGCGTGAAGATCTCTTCGCAAGCGACTCTGGCAATCAGCCCTTGGGCAGACTCTTGGAAAAGCTCCTGACTCATCCTTCATGACTCAATGTGATGCTTGTCTATCTCCTACGTCTTCGGTGACGCGCACGCACAACCTCACATCTCATTCTGCCTATTCTTGTCGAGAGAGCGCTCTTCTGCGTCCGATGAGGTAAACATGACTGTGATCGATGTCGCTTCCGCGATGTCCAATCGAGTTTTGATGCGGCCGACGTATATGGGAGCGATCGGACCGGAATCTGCAGACCTCTGATCAAATCGAATCGGTCTTGAAGAGCAAAAGGCTGAGTCTCGTCTTATATATTTCCTCCGCCGTCTGATTTCTCGGGCAGAAGATCGGCTGGAATGGATGCAAGTCGGTCAAGGTGCCAGCCTTGATTGAAAGACCAGACAGCACAACGGTACGACGTTTAATTCGTCGGACATCGACGAACTCCGCGGAGAGCATGCCCGGGAAGAATCAGCAAGTGATCGAGGGTATCAGGAAGCATCCTAATGATCCCGCTCCAATCTAGCGCGTCCCCGGTCTACCTGGGTTTTCTTGTCCCATTTCATAGACCCAGTACGGGAATAGGTTGGATCTGGAGCGGTCAATGCGGAACAGTTCTCTCGCTGAGACTAGCGCACAGAGCTCGCATTGGGAACTCCCGGAAGAGCCTCATGAGCTTCGGCGGACTACATCACGACAAACAGCGACGTTCTGAGGGATTGGCTAAGCGCGTGATCAGCTCCGAATACTTGAGCGCGATTAGTCTGTATGTAAATTCAAATCACATGAAGAGACCCACTCGCGTTAACCCTCGGACCCTGACCCATGTTTACGAAAAGTCCTACCGGCGGCGCGGCGTCCCGATGCGCTGTCAATGTTGTGGGTGAAAAGATGAATAATCACAGATAGAGTAATCACGTTCAAGTGGTAGCAGAAGCGAACGAACGAACGAGCGAGCGAGCTGGCGAATTATCCAAGTCTTTAGAGAAAATCGATCGTTGTTGCTGTAATTGTCGAGAGGTCAGTGTTTTATTTCACCCCGGTCAACGGGGCGTTCTCGGGAACTAATGATATGGCTCAGCACGGCTGCATCGCTCGAACCCGTTACGTCAGTGAAAATTCGAGCCGCGCCTTTCCGTTGTGCATTGTTGAAGCTCTTCTACATGAATCTCTGGATGATGTTCGCATCGCGCACTGACCGTGTGACCGGAGTCGTTGATGAACCGTTGACGATGCTCAATTTGTTGTTTTTCCCCATTTGAATCAATGCCGCAACGGTTTGCGGTCGACCTCGCTTCACTTGAACGAGCTTCAGCGTCAGCGCCCAAAATTATTACGCAAGCGTTCTGGACTGTTCCAATTGTGGAAGATTCACCTTTCAGATCCGGGCGACCACACCAGTGTTTTGTCAATCCGAAGCTGTTTGACCGGGAGACAGATAGCTGACTGCTCCGCGGTCTGATCGCCCGACCGGGAGTCCTCCCGGGTTCTTTGAGCGTCCGAGACTCGGATCTGGTGGAGCTCATGCATAAATTGAAGAATCGAATTTCGTGATTTGACTCGTCCACCTCCCATGAAGGGAAATCCATTTCACATTCATGCGGGTCGCTTCAGAGCGTCGCATGATCTGTTGTCTGCGCAGCACTGCTCGCGTTCATTTCCTCTCCGCCGCAGAGCTTGATGGAAAACGAATGCGGAAGTCGCTCGGCTCGGTCCCTTGGTGTGGCCCCTCTGTATGCTGAGTCCTCCTCGAACTTTCACCGAATCTCGCGCAGGGGTTGCGGCCAATTTTTTTTACCTACTCCATCTACCTCGATGGCTTGATAAGCCTCGCTAGGAATCCTCAGGTTTCTTGATCCGAACCACCGACCTCTCGCTCGAGACAACTCCGGTGTGCCTGCGCGAATCTGTCTCGGTCCGTCGGGCCGCTCCTGTCAGACTATTCAGCTGCCACAATCTTCATCTTTCGGGAGCTTCGGAATCAGAGAACTTTAATCCTGTTTTCCGGGGGCTGGAAACCCGAGAAGCGACGGGGCACCTTCCAGACCGGAACTTGAGTGAAGGATTGAGGTCCCCTCCCGACAGCGGGCTAACGACTCTACAACTCCGGACTCCTGCTTGGAAAGCCGTGTCTCGACATTTCTAGATTGGTATTAATTGGCACGCTACCCGCCTATATAGCAGTCACCGGCAGCAGCTGGACCCTATACATAGACCGATTGTTCGTTCCGCTCTTTTCGGACGCCTTGCTTGCTTAGTTGCTCGGACCGGCACATCGTCTTTCAGCTGGTTAGATGTCTTGTGCCGGGGCTGGGTCCTCCTCTGCTACCCAATCAACTGGATTGTAACCTGTGTGTGTTCTTGTAAACGACTTTGGAAGACAGAAGATCAGCCATTGGAACCAAGGGACTGTCACATGTTGCTTCCCTCTCGGGCCAGAAGCCTCGCGGAGGGTACGGGGCGTGTTCCGAGCCCGCTCAGGAACTCCTTCCAGAAACTTTCTCTTCAAAATGAGATGAACATTCTGGATATGTACGGAGCTCATGTCTCTATGAATGTTGCCCGTGTCTTCCTTCCGGATCAGTGCTCTGGCCTGCCGATCAATTTTATTGAAAGAGAATTCAATCGCTGCTTCCCCTGGCCGGGAAGTTGGATCTTTCTTCTTCTCCTCGCGCCAATCTGTCATTCCACACTTGTGGTATTATAATTTGGACGCTAATGCTCCTTTGCAATCACAAACGGACGCGCGGAGCAGCGTTTTCGCGTCGCAGAAAACAGGACAGAAACCTGCTGGGAGCGATTGAAAGAGCCGGCGGGCCGAACGCTTGCCCTTCCGCTGGGCGAACAAGAAACGGAAATGAGCTTCTTTTTTCCCGTTCAGCTTCGTTCGAAACCGTTTTCTAACCAATCAGGTGATATCAATGCGGTCGTTAATGGTGGACAAGTATTTGAGCTTGATCACAGCTCGGCCACAATTTGCGACGTCAAATTACGTCCACCACGTTCATGGTGAGTCTCGGCGACCGGCAATGGAGGCAGTCGATCTATCTACCTACATGTCCGTCCGTCTGGCTATCTATCTATCGTTCGATTGATCGCCTGCTTCTCCGGTCGTTTGCTCGATTCGCCGGTGACACGAAAGCGTAAAAAATCTGAAACAAAAAAGAAAATGAAATCAAGAAGTAAATTAGGCTCCAGTTTCGACCTCAGGAAGAGCGTCTTCAGCTCCTGTATTTTTTAATTCGTTGTCATGGAATTCTGCCCGCTCTCTTCTTCGCCATTCTTCGGGGTGCCCCAGGGCATGGGTGACATGGGACTCGGCGAAAGAGCATGAATCATTCGCATAAGTTATCCCAGAATTATCGCTCCCGGAAATCGGCGAAATTTCCGTCGAGTTAGCATTCGCTCTCATTTCGACCCTCCCGTTCGCGACGGTCAACATCACCCGCGAAGCGTCCAATTCATGTTGCGTGTGGTTGGAGAAGCGCCTGATGGCAGGGTTGGCGGAACGACGATGACGATCGTTTTGAAGCACCGAGCTGCCAGACCAAGTGACCACATTTCAAATTGGGCTACACGTGTGACAGTAATCAGGGTCCGAGAACTCAACCACGTACAAGTAATTCACCATGGAGAAGCAGAGCGGGGGGAGAATTCAAACAACATACGGAAATCCGTCCTTCCCTGTCCGTGCTGCGATTTGCAAGCTTTTCCGCTATCTAGAATCTAGCGGATCGGCGAACATAAATTCAGATGGAGCTCAAACCATCTTGAGCATGGTCATGCGAGCTCCGATCTCTGAAGATCCAGTGTCCCTACGTAAAATCTTCGGAGCCCTAGTTCCGAGCCGTGTCGAGCTCATCCAGGACGACCAGGATGGCTCCACGAGAACTCCGACGTTCTCTGCAGAAAATAAAGTTTGCGGAACTTCGCGGGCGAGTTCACATGTTCGATAAGAGGTCGTCGCGCGCTCAATTGGAAATTTCGAAATCGATGATGTCGGAGACTTCAAGACCGGTATCGCTCTTGGCCTTCGAAAGATTCGGGAGAAGAGGCCTGTGTTTGCTTTCGTCTTTCGCGAACGCCATTGAATTGAGTGAACGATGTTTCGCTGACGCTAGTTCCAACCAGCGGGGTGGGCAGTCGTCTGCCAACTTGAGTTTCTTGAGGTTGAAACTTGCGTCAGACAATGCAAACCGTTTCCACTAGGTACGACCCGTCGGCGACGACAACTCTGTTGTCGTAGCCGTGGTTACCGCGCGCTCATCCCGGTCCCTCTCGGTCTCTCGCAGCCGCCGCTGCTGCCGCGACAGGACCTTCCTCTGGTTGCGGGCACTGCTGCGTCTCGTTACCTGGCTTCTCAGAGCACTCGGACCCTGTCGCAGGGAACAGCCCCTCTATCGCAGTGCCTCGCCGTGCCTTTCGTGGTGTTTCGGTCCATGAGGACCGGAAACAAAATGGAAACGATAAACTGAGTAAATTATGTGATTGGATGCGCGGAGGTCCTGGGTGTCTTCGGCCTGAATCCAAGTGACATCCTGATGTGCCGAGGAGCCCGTTGAGGACCTCCTGGCAGATTGTCGCTCCGCCGATCAGCGGCTGGCTCACGGCACCGCGCGGAAATCCCACAATCTCTGCAGCTTCCGAAATCGAGCAAAGTGTCGTGTTTCGGTGGAGCTCGGCGAGCCATGGGTGCGAATGGTTCGACGCCGCGGCTGAAGCGCAAGAATTCACCTGGTGATGTGTCTGACAGTGGATCGCGGAAGAGCAGGAGTTCCGACGGTTCTTTCAAGACTCCTCCTACTCTCCTGAAGGAGAGTGGCAATGAGAGCACAAAGGATCCTCCGAACGAGAGAGGCAAGACGAAGGACCGGGTCGGGAAACCTGACAGGAGCGCTAAGGACAATATGAAGGACGAAAAGAGCATGATCAAGAGTAATCCGAAACAGGATGCCAAGAAAACCTTTCCCTCAAGGGAGCGACGAAACATGTTCGGCAGGAAACAGACGTCCGCGCCCATGGCCAATATCGATTCCGACTCGGAAGAAGGCGCACCGCCTAATCCAGAGTCTGCGGATGAGATCGAGTTCCATACTCCACCACCCATCAGGAAGGCAATCAATACCTACAAAGAGATCAAACAGATCAATAAAGGTCTGACGGTGCTGAACGACGTGAATCGAGATACGAAAGAGTTCAAAATGTACAACGACTCGAAGGACTTCAATGCGCCGACCGTCTTGCAAAATGAGAAAACTCTCAGCCTGGACAACAATCTCACCCGGCTAGCCCGAGGTAAAATGCTATGTAGCCTCTCAATGCGGAAAGAAATCAAGAGGATAGTTCTCCCCAATCAACTACGAACTAGAGAGACAAGTTCGGGGGAAAGATGGGGAAAACTCTGGAGCAATCCTTGAGACTCCTGTTCTTCTCCCGCCGAATTTTCCAAGCCTACTCTGCATTTCTCTCGAATCGCGTTTTCTCGTTTTTTTTCCAATCCAGCCGTTGAGACTCGAGGGTCTATGGAAGAAGGTGCGAGAGCAGTGGAGAGCTTTTATGAGCTGGCGCGAACCTTGACACACGAGCTCAGAACGTGGGTTTGTGACGAGCCCTCGTTCGATCTAGCATTTGAAATCGAAGGGATCGACAAGCAGTTATGGTGAACAGGCAGAGATCGGCAAAGCTTGACAGCGTTGACGAATCGAAGCCTTCGGCAAATATGGAGTTTTTGACTCTATTAGGAATGACTGGAAAAGTCCGCCTGCATCGGAAAATCTGGACGAAATTCCACAAAACTGATCTCGCAGCCTCCTAATCCTACATTATTCTGTTGCAGACAAGATCAGCATGTTGGAAGCGACGAAGACCGAACAAGAAATAGTCATCAATAAACTGCAGACCGAAGTGGTCAAACTGAAGGAGAAAGTTCGACATCTTTGTAAGCTTCGACAAGACTTGCTGGAGCAACGAAGTCAGGTTGAAGACCGTATGCGCTCTGTACAAAGGGTGCGTGCCCATGAAGAAATTAAGCCGGGATTTCCTTCCATAGATTTAAGCATGTGGAGCTCATCGAGCCTCGGGGGAAGAGCGCCAACTCCAACGGGAGTACGCCCGAACAGTGATTATTCTTATCATCGAGTTGTATCCTTCAGGAGCGTGAGCACGAGATCAATCAACGTGACAGCAAAATTCGAGAGCTTGAAGATGAGCTCGAGCAGTACGAGTGCAAGATGGAATATTTGGAACATACGCAGGTCCATCTACAGCGAAGTCTCCTTGGTGAGTTGCTGCCGTAGGTGCCGCCCCTGCTCTTGCCTCGAGAAGCCGACAGCAAAGGCCAAAGGCTTAGGAGACGAAGAGTTGGTCGGCCAGATGCTGAGCCAGGCCGTCAGAATGGCCAAACGCTATTCTTAGATGGTGCGGGAAAAGGAGAGGAGGAGGAGGGATATCGTGAGACTACCTCAGAGCCATAGCGCGGTCAGAGGAGAGACACTGAAGAAGAGAATAACGAGCCTATCTTCTGCTATGCCTACAATAGCCCGATACGACAATAGGTTCCAGAGTGAAGCCCCAGTTCCGCTCAAAGCTCGAAATGTTCCTAGGAGCTCTCGGTTCCTTGACCGCTCGGTCAAGGTAGCACTCGGTGTGGTAGATTTTCCCTCGAGCTGGCGCGCGAGTTTTGACATCGCTCTAAAAATTGTCGGACGCGTTCCGGGCGGAGCGAATTCGAGATAAGAGAGACAAAACAACATTTCAGCTTCGGAGAACAAGACCCCCAAATTATTGGAAGAGCTCCAGAAAATCAGTCAAGATTTGGCAGAATGTCGCGATGAGCTCAAAGAGAAAAACCATCGGATACACGAGCTCGCGAGCTCGGTCATGACCAAAGAAGCGATGATCGAACGCCTCCAGGCCGATTTGAAAGCGTTCAAGAAAGAAGCCGCCGCTGAGATGGAAAAGCGTTTGTGAGTTCCCTCCAGCAATTAATTAGTTTCGGAGCGTTTTCTAGCGCACGGATTAGGATCGTGTTTCCGAAATCCGCTCGACATCGAGTATCGATTCGCGGAGTCCTATATCGTGTGGACGACTCTTCGCGGCATGGCAGCGCATCAAGAAAATATTAATCGAATTTTTTCTTCCCATCATGCAGCCTCACTTACACCGAGGAGAAAGAACGTTTGATGAGTCAGCTCCAAGAAGAAACTGAGGAATACGTCAAAGCCGCCTTCGCCGAAAAAGACTGTCAACTGAAAGAACTCAATGAAGAGTGGCAGAATCGCTATGACCAACTCAACGATGAGGTGAGTCACTGGAGAGCTCCTCTGGATTTTCATCGGAATTTCAAGGATCGATATCCTCGGATGGGTACGGTTAGCTGCTGGATCCCTCGGATTTGAGCCACTCCGAACTTTTCACGTGTGTGTCGGCTACAGAAACTATCCCGGGAAGAGTCGCTGTATCAAAAACTCTGGAAAAATTATTGACAATGAGCATTGTTGTCCTCCCGATTTTTCGCGACAAGCCTACGCCGGAATTTTCCAGCCTGACGCCTCTGTGAGAAGGTCGCACAGAGCACTGAAAGCCAAAAAACTTATACCGGACGAAAGATACCGTCATTTAGGGACGGGAGGTGAGAAAGCGACGGTGACGACAATCAGGCAAAGGAGCTATGCAGAAAGGAGAGCTGAGAGGGGAACGAAAAAATATACCCCGTGAGCAATTTGAAGCCCGGCAGTAAGATAGATCGGAATCAAAAGCGCTCGGGGTCAAATCCTGTGATTCGCCGCCGGAGGAAGGTGTCTTTCTAATCCGGCGAACTTTAAAGTTGGATTCCAAGCCCATGTGTCCTTTGTTCCATCTCAATCATTCCTTCATCATGATGACGATGATGACGGCGGCGGTAGTGAATGATAAAATCTCCGCATTGTTCGGGCTTTTCTGTCCCAGCTTCTTCAGAAGTCCGCAGGCGCTTCGGGTGCAAAATGATTTCAAGACCACAACAAACAAGTCAGCCAAAAAAAGAAAGCTGAGGCTAATAAAACGAAAGGAAGAGGGGCCACTGGAAAGTAATTCGACTAATTCTTAGTGGGGCTCGGATTAAAAAAAGTGCTTCCCGAAAAACAGTGCCCAGCGCGGCAGAAGAAAGAGGAAAGTTCACGGTTGGAAATCTCCATTCCCTCCGAGCCTCGATCTTGACGAGTCTCGTACACTTGAAATCCAGGCCTATGGGTCTCAGCTTTTTCGAAATTGTACGATTTTCCGATTTTCAACGCGGCAGGTTGGGATAGCGATCCCGAAGAACAGATTCCCGTTTGATCCTCAGATTCTCACGAAGCTCAACTGAGCGAAGATGACTTAATCACCTGTGCTTTATTAGTTTGAAGAAGACGACGGCCACCCAGAAGTTATCCGCGGCCTTCTCCGGCGCATCTGAAATACGAGCTGTGAACCAGGATCGGCTTTCTAAGCGGGATACGGTTCTAACGGAATGACGGGCGTCACATCTCAATCACTGAGAAGACGCAATTTTCCTCTCAATCAGTTGTTCACTCGGAGGATTTAATCTTCGGAACCGCAATACTCCGGGATGCGATTCTTGAATCACTGGCTGCATCGCACAGAAGACGTCGCGTTTGAGATTAAGTCAATCTTGGGAAATTCGATGACGTAAAAAAAGAACCGAGAACGTCTCCATCGGGAGCCGGGAGCTTCCAAGAAGGATTCGGCAGGCGTGGAATACTCTGCCCGATGCAGGGAGTTCCAGAGGCTTCATCTCCTTCATGGGGCGAATCGTTCGGGCTCGTTGTATTGCGGTACGGTGTCAGAAGAACACCAGCAACTAGTTCACGATTTTCGGAAGGTGCATGGCGTGTACGAAGAGCGCCGCTTGAATGCTCAATGTTGACTTTTCGCTTGATAGCGAAGCGCTCGGTGCTAATTGAAAGCGAAGCGTGTAGAACCGATGAGCGATGGATGATACATATTCGCTTTTCAGATGGTGTCTCTGCGCAAAGAGCTTGAAGAAGCGATCGCGGAGAAAAACGATCTGCTCTTATCGAGGGAAGATTCCAGTTCATCGGATGAAAGTGTTTCGGAAGAATCTGAAAGCACGAGCTCAGATTCCGAGCTCGATTGGCAAGTTCAGGAGCGCATCGAACGCTTCAGGGAGGAGCTCACACGAATTCACGATATCAACACAATCGGTGATTATCACTTTCTTCGCCCAGAAATGCCAATTTTCCGTGACGGCGATATTTCGGCTTTGCTTACACAACTTCTCCCCACAATAAATTGAACTCACGCTCACGAAAAAAGATTCTTCTCCCTATCCGATGGGCGGGCGACCGATTCGGTAGCAGTTCCCAGGAAAATATCGAGTATTTCGGCATTGATTCCTCGGGCTCACCCCGCGACTGCGCGCTCCGACGATTTCAATGAAGGTTCCGTTCACCATTCCAGAACAAAGAACCAAACATGAGAATCAGCTGACGGAGGTTCGAGACAAGCTCGAGCATAAAATCATGATTTTGAAGAAACAGCACGAGGAAGAGCTTCGAGAGTTCGATCAGCTCCTGAACGATGAGCTCAATCGCGTCCACAAGAAATATCAGACAGAAATCCGGAGGCTCCGAGACCAAAGTGAGTGCCACGTTGTCAATACTTCTACCGAGAGAGAGTCCGTCCGGATTCTTCTCAATCAGTAGGATCATGGAAGAGCAAGCCACAGTATGCAGAGGCTTCCGACACGCCCCTCGCGTCATCAGTGAGCGAGCGGACCAGTTTTCTTTCATATTTGGTTTTGTGAGTCGAGCGAAAGTTCGAGCATTCAATGAAACGGCACCCATGTGGCCGCGCCTGACGCCCCGGGTTCCCCTCACGAACGAAATTTGAACGATTCTGTTCAGAACTGTATTTATAATACAGTGTTGACGGGTTTCTAAGATCTCCGCACAGAAGGACCAGCGAAAGTTGGTCACTTTCCTTTCGGCCAGCGTAATAGCCTTCGCCAGAAAGTGAGTCTCCGGGCGATAACGCCCGGGGCGCGTCCGGATGCTACCGAGGGCTGGTTCTATACCCTGACGGCAGCTTTTGCAGCGGCTGTCCATGCGAGCATACGACTCGGCCCGAGCCACGCGGTTCAGTCGGACCGGCTATTTATATTTATTCGGCGGGAAAACTGCCATTCTCCGCATCAATCTTCCCGCCGTCATTGAGTCCCATCGGCACCATTCGCCCTTGTGTCAGTTCTTGGTCCGCCTTGAACCTTCAACCAAATGTAGATGAGTCATGAGGGCGGTCGGGCCTTTGAGCAGT
This sequence comes from Galendromus occidentalis, assembly GCF_000255335.2. NCBI lineage: Eukaryota > Metazoa > Arthropoda > Arachnida > Mesostigmata > Phytoseiidae > Galendromus > Galendromus occidentalis. The sequence continues at coordinate 2,364,155 of NW_003803602.1, forward strand.
CATCGACAGGTTTCAGTAGAAAATCCTTCCGTGAAAACGGAACTCCAGGAATCTCGGGAGAGACGCGAGGAACCTTGCTCCGCTCGAGATAGGAGCCATTCACATAGAACTGTCCACAACGTCAACAATCGCTCCGTTTGACCTGAGCGAGCCGCGACGCGTGGTCGAGGAGGATGATGAAGACGAAACATCTGGATTGCAATTGTTAGAGGGACTGCTCGTGGATCGGTCGCACTTTGTCATTAATACATCCGAGCGAGTGTCCTAGTCTGTCTCTGCGTGTGTTAGGAATTATGCCGGGCTTGAAGAGTCGGACTGGAGGTGGTTCTTTTGTGATACGGATCGTCCAAGTCGGTGTTGACAGGAGAATCGGTCAATTCTCGGGGTTCGTCCGAACACCGCTACCCAAATGGCAATACATGCCCGATCGCGGTTACTCCGTATTGGATTGGGCTGGCAGAGGAGGTCTTTGGAAAAATCGAGGAATTTTACTATCCCCGATTCCCAAGCAGTTTCTTCCCGACAATCTCGGATCTACGTCTCGGGCCGGCCGCGAGACGCGAGCGGTGGGAAAACATGTCAGGTACTTTGGTCCATAAGAATAACCTCCCGAAGTCGCTCGCAACCTGTGGAGTCAGGGTGTCGTTTGGAAACATGTTTTCCTGCTCGTGTGGTGACACAATTAAATGTCGTAGCGTTGTCTTCTGGGCTCTTCCTGGATTGCCTTTCGCTCCGGTGGTGCGGCGTCGCAAGGTATGAGCGTTGCTGCGTCGGATGCGCGGTCGCTTGGTCGGTTGATACTCGGGGCTCGCTGCTTGGCTCGTCCGCTGTTTGACTCTACCGTGCTTAATTTGGGAAGAAGATGGAACATGGAAATGAATACCTTCAACGCTCATCGCACCGACTTGAGGAGTGAACGCATGAAGGCGGCCAGAACGGCTCCACGAAGCCCTGAACTTTGTGCCGTCCGTACCGTGAAGACTTTCCCTCTTGATATTATTATACCAGACCGTAACTAACGCGAGACTGACAGAACAAATCAGACTTTCCGCCGCCGGTCGTCTCTAGTGCGTCCGCTTTCACCCCCTTGACGCTATTATCACAATAAGGATATAATAACAATGCTGGCAGCAGCAAAGCAGAGGCACGGTGGCAACAGAACTCTAACCAACCGTGATGAGGCGCGCGCGAAAGGATGCGATCGCTGTCACTGCCGCGGGGTCGAATATTACACGTCGTCGTCATCTTGGACAATGCAAACAGATTGTGGGACGCGGTGATCCTCCGAATGCTCGTTATCCTCCTTGGCTATGGAAACAGAGCCGGAGGAGGGAGGAGAGTTGCTGGCTTTATTATTGTTGACGCTTTCGGTATCGGAGCCCCAGTCGTCAAGACTGGGTCCGTCGATTGAGTGGAGTCACCGCGATTCTGACTCAGTCGGCATCGCTGAGCTCGGGAGAAGCTTTTTCCAATGAAAAATTTCCCGCGCGCGATTGAAAGAGTGACGCCAGCCGGAAATTCGCCGGGCTCCCCTATCGCAGTCATGAACTGACTCCCTCGCGAGCCCGAGGATCCAGAATCTATCGTAACAATCTCTCGGTTTTTTTGGAATAGCAATAAGAGCTCGGGAACGATTTCTCTCCGCTGCACTCCGGATTTATCATCGAGGCTTAGGGAGGAACGGCCGAGTGAGGAGAGAAAATTCACGCGGACGCGAAGAGAGCGTGGAAGCGATCGCTCAAGACATGATTGAGAGCCTAATCTATCGGGAGATGGCGAAAAATCTCTGATCGGTCATCCCCGCTGATCGTCGTTGAAATAATGTGCGGTGAATATCTGATCAGCAATAGAGATTGATTCGATTAATTATGCGATGCGACGGATCTCGAGGCGGGCAATACGTAGACCGTGACACGAAGCACGGGTAACAAGCTGGAGAACAAGCCCATCTGTATACACGACCCTCGATCCGAGACAACCAAGACGATCCAAAAGCTGATAATCATTCCGAGAACTGGCCTATCCAATGAACGGAACGAATCCAAGGGGCTCGATTTCGGAGAATTGCTTGAGGATCAGCAAATAAAGATCAGCCACATGTCGTCAGAGAAAGGCTGCAAAATGGCATTCGAAAAGTGCGAGCATGGAATAGGGAATATACGAGAAGCTTCCGATGGAGCCGGTGAATGGAATGGAATGGAGGATAATAGATTGCGCGATCAAATTCACTAAGTACAATCGAACCCTTAACTTTCAGAGAGCGGATCTCGAGAGCTCGAGGAATGCAGCGGGAGAAGAAAAGTAAGTCAGTCTCAGTATCGTTATCTTATCGGACTCGTCCCTGCTCAGATAGAGCGATTAGCCGCTGTCCCGTCAAGGCTGATTTCCGACCGGCTGATCACTGAATTTCGCGCCATCTTCAGCGACTAGAATGGCCAATCGACCGGCGTGTTAGAAAGTGTCAGGCTTCTGGTGATCATTACGCGTACGATTCATCATCAATTCGGGCCGAAGGGGAAACACGGAATCGTAGTGAAAAAAAAAGTGAAATGCCAGATGATTGAAGTGATCTTGATGCGGTTACGGCAACGGCCGGGCCCGCTGCCAGTGGATGAGCGGGCGGGCAGGAGGGAGGGCGTACGGTCGCTTGCTCGATCGGAGACGATCAGGAAAAGATCGACTTCACTTTTGATGGAGTCAAGGGTCAGTTTTGCCGCTCCGTTCGCTCACGCGGCGGCGGCGGTGGCCGACCACTTGTAAAAAGCAGGAGCAGCCATCGTAGCGACGGCCCGTTTCCGTTTACGAGGTCTTTTCACATGCATCACACGCGAAACATTAGCAAAACAAGTGTAGCCAGCCATAGGAACTGTCAAAGGGTCCTTGTAGGCTTGCGTTGCTCGATCTTCGTTCGCTGACTAGCTGAATGGCTAGCCGACCACGTAGCTGTCCTTATACGGAAGAGCCCCAGAGAAAGAGGTACACGCCTCGAATACTTCACCGGTCTGAAACAAAGAAAAATCCCTCCCTGAATTTCCGGCTAAAGGGAAGAAAATCACATGAGTTCTCTGTTACCCACGAGCAGCTTGCGAATCTGAGGTAGATCCGAATGAAGAATATAGCCCCGGCTCACCGTACTCAAAGTTTCCCGTTCACAGACAGATAAGGGCGTTCAGGCTTTCGTCAGCCCTAGCGCTGACAGACTCGGCAGCTCCGCTGAGGTTCCCGAGGAACTTCAGGCGATGAAGATGCGGCTCAGCGAAGTCCAGGATGAGCTAAGCCAGAAGCAAGACGAGATTGTCAAGTTACGCACAGAGGCTTCCAACCAGATCAGGTGGGCTGAATGTAGTTTCGCATAATTCGAAAATCAGCGGGACTCGCGGAAAGCATGATTCTCCGTTCGCGCATGGCATCTCGCAGATCGATAGACCTTCCTGGCTGGGGCTGAGGCAGCTTCATGAGGCAGCTCGATGCTCCTGATGGAACTTGTGCTCATTCGATTCCTTGATCGATTGAGAGGAGGCATATTCACTGCTCACGCAGAATCGTAATCGAAGCTCGACCGCGAAAGTGTTCCAAGCCGTCTATCTGTAGCAGGCATCCATGACTGCAATTACCTGAAATGGAGATCTGGATCGCGATACTGACCATTATCCACAACAAGTGCGAATAGCTGCAACACGTGCGGTCGGGCTCGCATTTCTCTTAACTCGTTGATGCCCCGTCGGGACAATATCGGTCTTTCGAAATGTTCTAGACATATGTATCCATTATATTGTGGCGGTATTCGAATCGACGGTCATCGCCGCCATCACTGGACCGGTAGATCTTTCTTTCAACGCGCGAAAGAATTGAAAAACCTGGAAAGACAGACTGACCGAGCGACCGACCGACCGATCAACAGCCGGACCGGTCACAGGGAAAGATAGAACAGCTCACCGAGATGCTGGCTGTCAACGGAAAGCCTTCGACGACAGCTTCGGTAGACGCGAGCGAACATGCTATAATTCACGCTCTGCAACGATCGTCCAATCGAGCAACTTTCCATCGCTACAACCCTCGGAATCGGTACAGCCTACGTCATACCAAATGCTCCTGGAAGGAGCCGCGACCACGTGGCGAGAGCGACTCGCCTTCTTTATCCGTGAATATAATCACGACACCCCAGTGATTATTGGAGAAAAACAACAACAACAACAATAATAATAATAATAATATTATTATTATAATAATGATATTGATATAGATAATATTGAGTGCAATCGAAACAGCAATTAGCGCTGGTGACTTATCGAGCGTTAGCAGTCCAAATATCGTCCGCATTGGACTTCGGGCGCTGCAAATCTGGTGATTGGTGATAAAATTATTGATCTCAGTAGCAGCCTTTGATTTGGGAATAATTCCACCGGAGAGCAATAGGGGGGAGGAAATTTGGAATTTGGGAGGATGGAAACGAAGGAAAGCCGTATCCTCTTCTTGCTTTGTCTTCTCGGATTCTGAATGTTCTTGTTCCTTATCCCCTCGCAGGAATATCGAGTTGTACTGGCAGGAACGACTCACCAAGGAGATGAAGGAACTTTGTTACATCAAAGAACAAGAAGTCGAATCTCTTCGGGATGAGTTCAACAAACAAGTCAAACAACTGACCGACAAGATAAACTCTCTACAGACAATGTAAGTCATGATCAAATTCGCTGTAGAGCTCAAAGATACGATTCCAAGCTCTGTCGAAGGTAATCATCGTGATGTCGTGCGCTACGTCGGATGACGTTGGATCCCGACGTGACACGCGTCATATAGAGCCCAGTCCTCCCGGAGGACGGAGATGGCCGACGTGAGCGCGGCGCTTGACCGAGATTTTGGGAAGGCTTCCGTGGTTTTCCCGGAAACGAGCCAGACGGCCATCACCGAGCGGTATCGTCGAAGGGAAAGAATCCCAGCGCATGGTCTCGGCGGATCCCACCGGGGTGATCGGCTCCAGATGGATCTGACTCGGTCGCCGATGTCGCGTCCTTCGACTTGACAACGGTATTCGAGAGTCGTACTCACGAGTCATTCAGTGGTTTGACAGTATCGGGCAGAGTCCGTTGATTAGCAAAGCGCAGCAACACAGTTCGAGTGGTGGCGATTGTGACGCTGTTGACACTGCGGTTTACGATGGACCTTGTTCATCTAGATTTAGCGCGAATATTTTTCCTTGCCCTCCCACTCACCCCGCTCGTGTTACTAAAAGCGATCGACAACGAACGGCTTTGTACAAAAATAGAGACCGTCGAACGAAAAGCTCTCACTTCCGAGTTGACCAATCATCGAAGAATAGCTTCGATCGGCGCCCAGACAACAATCTGTTCCTCAGTGCCCGCCTTTACCGCTGCGAACTCAGCACCGTGAAGATATTTTCGGACTCTCCGGGAGGCGAACGCCTGAAAAGACCCCCGCAGTTCGCTCGAAGACGCGAAGTCTTAATCTTCGCCAGCGATTACCGCCTTAGACTTTTTCGAGAACATTGGACGCTCCCATCTGACTAATCATGCTCTCGCGGGCTCCGGAATCGTGGCAGTCGAGTTTCCTGCAAGTTTACTCCGGTGTGTGCCAACGCAGCATGATCTTAGACTTGAGTTTCCTTCCGTACAGCATGAAGCTGACCGGTCAGGATCAACCCGTGGCAGTGCCGATCGTCGAAGAACCATCGACATCGGAAGAGCAGGATCCGGAAGACGTTGAGGAGGACACCGACGACGACGTCGAGTCCATCGAGGAGATCGACGGTGGCCAGAGTGACGAAGAATTTGAGGAGATCATCGAAGAAATTATCGAGTTGAGTCCCTGCGCGCAGAGAGCTGCCGCTCTCAAGCACAACCCGCTCGTGGTGAGTAAACTTATTCCAAATCTGTCCCGCATCGATTTTTTCCATATATGAGACACTCGTGTAGACAGAGATAGCGAGAGATTACCCCCGCACCTGTCGGCGTCGTCATCATATCGCAGAACTTCAAGACACCTGAATGCCTCTGGGTCTACGACGCGACGCCGAAATCGGCCTCGTTCGGAAGTTCAGGATTCGTCTGCTTTGTTCTTCGAATCAGACTCTATTTGAGCTCTTTCATTGTCAGCTTCTCAAGAGCTACTCTGCGATAAGCGACGCTGCTATCGTGACTTGTGTGCCTTCCCAACTCCAAGCCGGTCTGGAAAACGACCAATTTGCCAGGCATTCCCAAGTTACGGACGCCGACTGACTCGTAGGTCCAACGACTGACCAATCGCTCGGCCAGCGGAATGACTGACACACGAGTCCGAATCAGAAAATGACACAAATGTGCCTTCGGGTGAAATCTAGCGACAAGCAGAAAAAAGCGCAAGAAAGAGAAATCGGAGGAGAAGAAGAAACCAGTCCGGGAAAGCAGGCAGCGAGCCGAACGCGGCTCATCTGAAGCCCATCGAACTAATTACGTCGCGTTCACGTCAACCGCTAAAAGACACCATGGGACCGTGGTTCCCATTACTTCGAGCGGCGGTAGTTCCGGCGGTCACGTTGGAAGCGCATATTTTCCGCTTCGCTCCCTCTCCGCGTGTCGTACTGATTTCCATTCTTCCCGCCGATAAGAAGTTTGGCATTTGCCGTCTTGGGACACTATCTCCGCTCCGTGGAGAACCCCACAGAAAAACTTGAACGTATTTCATAGATCATGCCCCTTTCAGAAATCTCCGTCAGCGTCCCTCGAAGCCGGCGCATCCCGAACAACGTTCCCGGGATCGCTCCTTAAAAAATCCAGCTCGAGCGGAGACTGCCGGCCGTCCTCGAAGGGTAAACGGGTCTCGTTCGCGGAAGATCGAGGCGATCTCCCGATGCTCCTGAGGTACAACCCCGATGTCAGCTGCATGGATATCCTCCGACCACTTGAAGAACAGTTTATGTCAAAGGTCAGTTATTTAGGCGATCACTCATGAATCATCACGCCGCCGCTCGTGTGTGTGCTTAGTTTTCTGTTACACCGATCGAGAGAGAAAAAAATATCTTGACGACCATCTTCGGCCACCGCGCTCCGGCGCAGTGTTTCGTTCGCCTAAACCGGCGACGTTGTTGCCGACAACTCAGTGACGGCCGACTAGAGTTGGTTCTTATCGAGAGAATCGCTGTACCTTCCGGATTATGCAAAACAGTCACAGTGGTCATGGGGGAAATATATTTCGTTGCCTTTCGCTCTTCGGGGAATCCAATGGAATTATCGCCGTATATTTTCTTCCGTTCGCGAGGCACAAGCGTCGATCATCTTCTGCGGGGCTTTCAGTTGAACTCATTGTCCCGTTGACGGTGTAGTAGCGCCCTGTGCAGTTATGATTCGGTATTGTTGCCGCTGTCGCGCCTCGCTTCCGTAAGTGCCGCTGAGACACTCCCCGACAGGCGTGAAGCTGGATTCGTGAATTGGGCTTTTGTCGGCATCGTCCCCGTCAAAGTCCAACAATGAGCGTGGCGGATCGATCTGATCATGTTCAAAACTCCGATCAGCGTGCATGGCTCTGCTCGCAGAGGAGTCATTTCCTCAACTCGCCTCAAACTAGCCCGCGATCCGAGCAGACTTCAAAAGAGAGTCGGCCGTCCGCTGAAAGGGCGCCCCAAGCTCAAATCACCCGCCTAACAACACGTAGTCACTCACTCTGCTGTCAAGACGACAGTCGATCCTTTCAAGAGAAATCTTTCTATTTCTCCTGGACTCGGGATCTTATTGGATCTTTGCTGATCGCTGTTCCCTATTTTGCTGCCACTCGACGATATCTATTCCTGAATTGTGTTTTGCGATTACGGAATCGACCGGAGAAAGCGGAAAGCTGACTGAGATATCCCTTATCGGAGAACTGCACAACGGCGACATCGATTAAAAATCGATGTATAAATTCTAATGGAAGATGAGGTGTGGAACCCCTCAAATGAACGTTACGGCGTACGTTCCTGCTAACAATCGGAAGAGGAAGGATAAAATGGGTTTTCTGCTCCCACGGGGAGAACATCGCTGACTCGAAAGTCAGAGCGAAGCAGAGACGAACGTAGCGGTCTCGATCTCGAGGAATTCTCAGAGCGGCGAGCTGAGTTCTCCGAATAATACTTCATTTGATTTCATTCCAGAAAAAACGAAGCTCGATCATCAGGCAATCGGTGAAACGATCCCAAACCAAAGATGAACCGAGAGACAGTCAGCAAACCCAATTCTGAGGAGGAGATCCGGGGGTATTCCCGAATGAGATTTTGATGATGATGATGAAATTCGGATTTCTGTGACCTCCTATTCGCCCATTTGATTTTTTGAGCTATAATAGTCACGGATAAGGAAAATTCGTAATCAAACGCTAGCGAATCCGAATGTGGAATCAGTAATTGTTCATAAAGATGCGGAGCCGAAGGATTTGACGAGGGAGAGAAGGAAATCAGCACTCTCCGAAGTCCGGAGGGACGAATCGTAACTGTGATCGGTCTGTGCTGATAGACACCGAGACAGAATCTCACTTCGAATACCCCGAACCGAGTCAGCCGCGAGGACGAGCAGCGCCTCCTACGTTTCGTTGGGGAGAGGCTGCACGTAAGGAAAAAGTTCCGTCCGAAAAAGATTCTGTATTCTATATTTTCCATCGATTCGAATTCATTGAGTCCGACATTGTGTCGGGGCGAGATCGATGGAGCAACCGATGAAAAACTAGGAACTCGACGGGTGTAAATAGATGACCGGAATTTTGTAAACATGACACCTCGATTGAAGGCGCAATTTTCTAAGATAGAAACAAGAAATATTTGTAAATAAAAGGACGCTGTAAGTATTGTTTCAAACCCTGACCTTCGTCTGATGATTTCATGTCCATCCCTCCCCTACCCGTCCTACAAGCTTCTGCTGTGACACTGCGAGTTCGGAACTCGCGAACATGTTCAGCGTTATTCAAGCTCCCGACGCCCTTGGTTCGCGTGGGGAATCATCACTAATGTTCGACTTCTGCGCGAATAAAGTCACTCGAACTGCGGCTGAACTTTTTCTCTCAAGCGCAAGTTTTCGGTCGGTACCGCTACATCGAATGTCCGAGCCGTCCCTGAACTCGAGGTCTGGCACCGCGAATTATGTCCTCTCCTAATTGGCATCAAAGTCGCGAAAGAGTCAACAGAGAATGAGAGGAACCCTAAACACATTTGGGGCGACCTACATACGTGAACACGACAGATGGACATAGCAAAACAAAGCAAGGATAGAATTAATCACCCATACCCTAAAGTCTGAAGGTCCTCCCAACTTGAGTGAATAGAGCGCGTCCCACCGATATCCTAATACGCATCGCTGTGAACAGGAGCTCCTCGCTTCATTTCGATCATTTCGCCAGGAAACTCACACGGGACTTTACTTTTTTTTCGTTCCTCTCCTGCTCGTTCCGCTCAGGTTTGAAATCCGGAATAACCGTCCATTCGGCCCCGGCAATCGCTACTGCCAGGGCTGTCATTGTTAAAAGGGTTCCGATCGAATCGATCGGAACCCAGACGGCTCGAAAAGGACCGTATGCGACTGACGAATGCATCCGTCTGCGCGCGTGGTTGGTGGTCCTGTACGATAGCTGTGGGCAATGACCAGCCACTATGTCTTCTGAAGGACTGAAGGGCTTAACCCGCTCTTTCGCGTCAACTGTTTAGTCGACTAGACGTCCTGCTTCGTAACTCTGTGAACCATTGACAGCTCGTCCGGGCCGGCTTTCACCGTATCCAACCATCGCTGGAACGGCTGGCGGAATCCATTTCATAACTTCGAGCCGGGAAGGGTTCAACAGGCTCGACGCCGGGTGAACGTCGGCGTTGTCACAAGTGCGGCGGTGGTGGCGGCGGCACTAAAAGCAGCAGCATTGAACAGTTATTTTCACGAATGATCGTGATTGATCTTAGAATGTTCGACAATGCTCGACAATGACGTTTCTCTGAATTACAAACGCACAAAGGAACGAACCCGCGAACTGTTCGAGCGGTGCACAAGGCCACAGTAATTCATGATTATGGCTGTCATTTTTACTATTTATTATCTTCATCATGAGCACCACCGTTGTCGCTCCTGTTGTTGTTGTCGTTGTTGTTGCTGTTGTCGTCGCGGGAGTCCTTTCGGTTTTCACATTCCCAACAGGGAAAGATTGCATGTTCGGACCTGTTCGCCAGTCTCGGAATCTCTCCGGAAAATCAGGCTTGAACCCCTGGATGCTTGCGGCAAGTTCACGCTTATCGACCGTATTCCTGGACGAGCACTTCGTACCTTATCAGGTATTCATATTCTATCGCAACCTTCCACCGTAGCAAATGATTCTAGAGAATCATAAGAGCATGTTGTTGTGCCATCGCGAACGCCTCACCTTTCTGTTTCTGTTGCGCAAAGATCCGCAGAATCGATTTGCCTACTCGACAAGCATCCGTAAGTGGCTTGAAAGTTCACCTTGCGAATCGTTCTTCACTGCTCTGTTATCAGAATATCGGCACGCAACGTCGATACCTCGCCTAGTGCTTATTCGCAAGCGTTCCAACCACCATCTGGGCTTAGCGACCGTAGCGGACCGCAAACTTAATAGAAAAAAGTGAAAAGCGTAAAACGTCTTCATTCGGCTCGGTGAACTCGACTTCGATATGCAGAGGAAGACCCAGACGGTAGAATTCAAGCGAGACACTCCCAATAGGGAGTTCGCGGAATCGTAGGAAATCGCCTGTCACCATGGCATTCGACGGCAATTCTTCCCTCGCGTATCATTATAATTCAGATAGAAGCAGGAAAATCGGAATACCATCAACGGAGAATCTGGCTCTGCGAACATCCGGAGCCGGGGTCGTTACAAGTGCTTGGTACAGGTTAAAATATGAATTCAGATTCAGCGGATTAAGATCCACATCCGGAACCGAATGGAGAGGCCTTCATCTTTTACAAGAAGCGTTGAATGACGGAACTGATCTGAAACATCGGAGCTCGATGAGAAATCGAAACGCCGGAGGATGATTCACGGCGGGGTGTTAAGAACTCCGCGAGGACCTTCCCGAAGGAGCGGTATGAGGGTGTCCCTCTGTGATTTCATCGGAGCCACCTGGAATTGTGCACGCGTATCACTCCCCGCTCCCTAGAATCAAGATCAGTGGCGTCAACTTCCCTTGTTTCTCGAACGTATACGTGGAAAGTGTCTAATAGACTTCTCGCAAAGTATTGAATGTCTTCGGAGGCGAACGCGGGCTTCAAACGACGACATTTTAGATGAGTGGAGTATTGTGGATCGCACACGAGCTCAACCCCCCTGTCGGTGGCCGATTAGCTGAGCTGATGGTATCTGGACACGATGTCACCTGTGGCCCCATGATTGGGCCGACCTCGCGGTCAAGAGCACCTCTAAGGTGCCTGCACGGGTCCATCGCGACTATGGGAATTCCTGGCTGGGAAGAGACATGAGCTTCCGCTTTCTGTGAAGCCTATATGAAACATACGCCGAACACAAGAAGACACAAAATATCGTTCGCTGGGGGAGATGATACAGTCGTGATATCAAAAGCAGTCGATCGGAATAACTGCCATCGATGGGAATTCAACCATCGGACTCATCCTTCGGGAATCACAACGTCTCTGAGGATTCCGCGATTCAGGACTGCTCCTCACTCCCTGGATCGCGAACACTATCGAGCCGAGATCAACGAAAAGCGTCCTGAATGGGTTCTCAATCGGTATCTTTTCCCAGTATACCCTAGGCGGATTTATGGGAGGGACGGGTTCAATGGCATTGCGCTGGAATGGAATCAGGAAGAACAATACATGGATTAGCCATGATGGACAGAATCTCCGCTGGAAAGCTTCAAAGCCCAGCTGCTTAATCGATAATTAGCCCGCCTGGACAATGAATATGATGGAGTATGAACAAATTCAGGAAGGCTTCCAACTGTGCGACCATCTTCCCTGTCGAAGTCGGTGCTGTGAAGAAACATGATTCCCGTGATTATGATGAAGATGGAAGCGGTCCCCCACAGAAAGCCACCAAGTTTGTCCAGACGACGAGCAGAAAATGAAACAAAATGTAACAGACGATCAATGACGTGAATGACGAACGACGTCAGCGCAAGAAGTTTGAAGTAACGAGCTACAATTTGATCCCGTGGATGATTTTTTTCCGAAATTGTCCGCATTCTGTGTCCACATACGCGACGGCTGCCTACGGTCACAGTCGAGAGATGACGCTCGCTTCGAAAATTGATGTTCGCTTGGTAATCATTAAACTGCCGAAAAGTCAAGTATTAGGAAAATAAATGAGTGGAAAATGTATCGCTAAATCATTTTCGAGAACGCAAGTCAAATTGACGAGCCAGTCTGTCATCTCATTGATCGCAGAACGCTCGCTCTCTCCGTTATTGGAATTTCTAGCTGGCTTCGGAGGAGCGCTTAATTATATGGTTTTTTGTTTCATTTTCATCGGAGGAATGTCAAATCATCATATAGGTATACTTTCATATTATCGGACAACGTTCCAGACGGGTACAATCGGGTCGAGAGGAGCCGATCGAGCCTGCGTCCTGCATGCTTTTGGGCGAATGAGCTGTTATCCCTGTGAAGTTAGAGAATTATTATCAGAACTATGCTCTTACCAAAAAAGTCCAAAGTCCCTCTTTGCGCCACCAAATACTTTCCCCATCAGATGTTCCGATTCGTCCGGAAACCTCGGATGGTGGATTTGAGGTCGAACTCGTGAAACGATTTCGCCTCTCCTTCGCAGCAACGTTTTTCCGATCGGGGCGGGAGATCCTCCCAAAAAGGCGATGACTGACAACGAGGAATCGCTGTCCTTGTAGAGGGCGAAGTTCTCGTAAGATGTCCCCGTCCATCATTTTCCGAAAGGTCGAGCGATCCCGTCGGGACATTCGGCTCACGGAGATACCGTTGATCTCATTCCGGCTCTATTCACATTTCGGTCGTCGTACAGAGGCGCTTTCGCTCTGCATCGATGGGAATCCTTTCGCTTTGCATCAATGGAAGCTTGCGGTACAGGATTCATTTTTGATAGATCCGTTTAAGTCTTCTGGATGGAACGACTCTCCGCCACGGCTCATTCGCCGCGTGGGATTCCCTTCCTGCGTTATCGCTCAGCGCTTCTTCCCGAGTCCGGCTCTTAGTCGAGCGTGTTATTTTTCCTCCCAATTTTCTCCGAGCGAGTGTGACGAATTCGGACATGTCATGCCAGCTTCGCGGCTCAATGTTCCGGGGCTCTTACATTTGATGGCCCCCCGAACACAGCATTCAATCTCCTATCCAGGTCCGAGAACCATCCCTCAAGCCTAAGGGACCTTGACGACATTCAACCGACGTTGAATCTTAGCGCTCGCGATCTTCCATCAGTCGACTCACCATGTTCGTTCAACCTGCGTTCTGCCAAAGGACAAAATGTCAAAGAGCGTCTTCAGAAAGGAGTTGACTCCATGTCGTGACATCGCTTCCAAGTTGGTTTGGTCAGAAGTAGCAACAATCGAGTCAAGGGTATAGCACCTTCCGAGTAGGGACAGTATTGCTGTTTATGGGGCAGCTAACGACAAAGGAGAGTAGAGTCGTCAGCGAGGGTCGGTCGCCGGGCTTGGGATAGATATGAAAATCCATTGAATGGCAACAGTACTCCGGCCAAGATATACAAACATCGGCGCGTACCAGAAAAAAAACAGTAACGGATACTTTTCCGGAAGCGAGGGGAATTGACCACACCTTTCTCGCGATACTACCTTAGGCCTGATCGGTCTGGTGAATGGAGTCGTTCTCGACAGTTTCTTTGACATATCTATCAAGTGTTTCTTTCTTCAGTCATGGCTGCCACAAGGAAATGATTGGAAAGCTCGCCAAGTAGATCGGCTTCGCGTTCAGCGGAGAGGTCCCCCAATGATGGATATTTTTTGTGCTTTACGAAAAAAAAAAGCTCCCCTCCAGAGCTATGCAGGGGGGGAAGGGATTATTTCAGCTCCCACAGAATCGTTGGTCCCTATACTATAGCATAGGCCGCGAGAGGGCGCGTCATCGTTTTCGGTTCTTGGTCCCCCAAAGATCTAATTCGGACACCCAAGAGAAAAAGCTGGATCTGCCCCTGAGCTATATGGCTTGCTACATTTCGTCGGACATCTTGTTTACCCGTGTCGGCAAACTAGATCGTACCGTTCGCATTGCCACACTCGAGCCCCATATTCACTTCTGAGGTTTTTTCGCCACCTATCAACCGACAAGGAGACGTTACCATTCGAGCGCTGCCGTTGACTTCAGGCAGGAGGCGAAGCAGATGCACAAACAAACGGAGCAAGATATACGCAAACTGCTAGAGACTTGCAAACATTTGGCAATCTAGGATTAATGTCGGTCATTAGACAATGCACGTCGCTCCGGATGATCGGACGCGGTGTCACGTTTTTCTGTCGGCGTGGGAGCTTTGTTCGGAGGGTCAAACTGTTCAGTATACGCATATTTGCACCCTGTGTCCACGAAAACGCTCTCATTTTGTCTCCTTCTTGCTTTCTTCCCGTTCGTATTCGACTTACTGAGATGACAAGAAAAATGTATACTAGGCCACATCAGATGGATGAGCGGACTGATTGTTCAGCGGCACAGATAATTCCGTCTGAGGATGTATATTCACGATCATCCCCACCGTTCCGGAAAACGCCGCGCTTATTCGCTGTCCGGGATTCCCTGTTTCGAGTCGTCGCATCATAATGTGTACGGGTTTTATTTCTCGATTTCATGCTCGACAATCATGCTCCCAGGAGTGAGGAAGTTTCCAAGAGGATCCCATTGCGCGTACAAAACGTTAGGGCCGCCAAGGGATGCAGCGGTCAAGAATCATCGATGTCATGACCATTAGAAAAGCAGCTTACCGTATCCAGTGTTGAAGTTTTTCCTTCCAACGATATTTCTCAGTATCAGCGATCGAAATACATTCAGATCTCTTCCGCGATATGTATCTTATTTTCAATTAAATTTTCTCGAGATATGGAAGGGAACATCCGAGCGGAGTGAAGTCGGGAAATGTGCCCACAGCGTCCCGCCATTGGAATTCACGACGGTTTATCTATGGCGGGCCGACTTTGGGATGACCCGAACGCTGCCTTCGTCACACACAAGCGAGAAGAAAGGAAAATGGGAGATAATTCAAACGGGTCGTTCATCAGTGTCAGTCTCGGTGAAGCCGTGAACTGAACTTCATTTACATGCTCTGCAATACTGGTGTTGTTCTTTCACCCTTGTGTCATTCAAGCGAGGTTATGCGAACGACAGCTAAACTTAATTTTCAGAATTATTTCTCTCTTCCCCTGACGAGGTCTCGTCCGCCGGACCCTTTGTGTTCGTTTGTCTAACAGCCCCTCCGTTCTATTTCAGATGAACCAGGGCTTCATTAAAGCAGCCGATACATGGCACCGCGCGCTCGTTCCTGAGAATTGTTTGGATTGAGAAAGCTCAGAGTATGGCCCTCCCCTAACCATGAGACTGGGCTACGCAAGAATTCCTGCTCCCTGGAAGCAAAGATCGAACGGCGCCTTCCATTTCTAGACCTTCGCTCGAGCAAACGATTAGAGTGAAGACAAAGAATATCGCTGGGTCGCATTCGTTCCGCTTCGTGCCGCCCCGCGGTCGGAGAGCCCACAGAGCTAAACTACCGAACGTAACTCGATTCAAGATCACCCTGAAAGCTCGAGACCGATTTACGCAGCCGGATGGACCAGCTTTCGTCAACCGATCAGAACGTCATACCCGATATCAAAACTCCGTTTACGATCCTTTTTTTCTTGCAGGACCAGTCCCGTATCAGCTCACGTTTCCGGCTGCGTCGTCATCAGCAGCGCGGTTCATTCGCTGGCTCCGATGTTGATTTTGTTGCCGTTGTTATCGTCGTCTCGTGTACCCCCCAAGGTTTTCAGACGCCGAATCACAGAATTTACGTATTACGACGGCTGGAGCGGCCACCATACAGCGGCGAAACACGGTGCTGTCAAAGCCGGGAGATATGCTAGCCGTATTCATCGTCGACGTCCATCGGCTTAATTGTCGATCCCGCTAGAAGGAGCAACCAAGAAAATGAAAACTACACCGCGAGGGAGAGGTTCCAGCACGGGACCCGTTCATCTGAATCGTAAGCCAGACAGGCAGCCTGTCTGTCCATGCCGATGCTCGCGGCGGGCCTCACCGCACAACACGAATTTCATTAATTCTAGTTTAAATAAATTGCTCCAATCTATTATTGCGAAGCGGTGGAGCTGATTGCCACCTGCTCGGTCGGTCGGTCGCTCCTTCGCTCTCTCTGTTCGCTCGTTTTCATCGTCTTCCGAATGCAAAGCTATCCATGGGTGTGGAATGAGTATGTTGGATCTGTTCCGACTTGTCACGCACAGATCGCGGTCCTCTTGCGGACTGTGAATGGAATCGGAGGTGTCCGAAGACTCTCCGGAGAAGCGTGAGCCGCAGTGGCGTTTTCTGCGAAGCAGCAGACTCTTAACAGAGACTTTCTCAAAACTCCCATAACCACAGATTCGTCCACTCCCAGCAAATCCCGAAGAATCGAATACAGCGGACGTTGCCGAGAAGATGGCAAGACCGACCAACCCCATGCCGGATTTATGTGTATGTCTCCGAGCCGGCGGTTCGCTCGGGATCCATCCAGCCGGGGAAAGTGAGAGCGGGGAAAGCGCTGCGGCGAGGAGAAATCCGCAACTTCGTTCATGGACTTGGCTGGACTTCGTAACGGGACAATTTGCAGTTTGTCTTTTAGCGGCCCGGTGACTAGAAGAAGCCGTGTCTTGGTGAAGTGCTTATCTCCATTTCTAACCCCATCCTCCTCTTTTCTCATTTAATTACTTCTCCTCTAATATCTATACTCCACTCACATTTTTGTTGTGCTGGTCGTCGAGTTGTGCTCGGTGTGATCGTCGCCTCTATACCTTGACGCTGGCTCCGCATAAATTCCGCATCGGAATTCGTTCGAGTGGCCAATTGGAGCTGACTTAGAGGCAGTGAGCAACTTTCGTACCTCAAAGGGGATACCGAGAAGCAAGCATTACAAAATTGAGACGCCACAACAGAACAGCGAAGAAGCAAGTTGTCAGCCTATCTCGTCGTGACGAATTCGACAGAGACCAGGTATGAGTGAGGCCGGAAGCTCACATGCACGCACTGTGTGTCTGACCCGTTGGATTGTTGTTCTGCTCACGCTATGCGCCGGAGACATTTTTGGTGAGTTTCGCTCCTTTTCATCATTAGGGAAGACTAGTTTATCGTCAACGAAATCTGATGGCGGGGCTCTCGATTCGTTTCCACGCGAGAGTTCCCAAAGAACTCGGGGATACTTCTTGAAAGCGAAGGAAGTCCCCGGCACGCCCGCCCAGATGTCACACCTCTGAAGGGGAAGACCGGCACCGTGTCCTTTTCGGACGATGCGTCCCGAGTCCCGGACAAAATCGGAACGGGGTGGACATTGACAGAATAGTTATAATTATTAGAACGGGTCCATTACTACTGGCGCTCGATAAAGACCGTGCTCGGGTCCGGTGGGATCGACTGATGCATACCGAATCGATTAGTCCGAGGCGGAGATCTCGATCGAAATATTGTCGCGACGGGGAAATTACGAGACGGAATCGAATAATAAGGAGCGAGTAATTTGTATAGAACAGAAATGCGACTCACTTCCCTCTTTTGAAGACCTGCCCAGCGCTTTGCAACTCATTAGACTACGATCTCTGTCGGTCCGCTTCGCCGCTGAAAGTGCCCGGGTCCGGACTTTGGACTGATGTCTTTCCATGGATATATGAGGAATAAGAAACTCGTGTCAATAGATTTTCGAACCCGTCCGCCGCGTTTGCCTCCCCAATGAAGGAATCGTTAGCATTGACGGACCCCATCATCGGAGCCCCCCGTACCCTATACCGTGGCGTGGATTAGTGGCGAAAATAGTGAAACCTACCTCGATTGGGCAATAATTTATAGTTCATAGCCCGACCGGACTTCTAACCGTTCGAAAAACGCCATTAACATCACGGGTCGCCTGTGTGTACAAGGGCAAAAGTGAAAATTGCTTCGGACTCATGCGGTACAAAATTCCCAGGGTCACACATATTCGCCAAATGTGCCTTCTGGATCATATACTTCACGATATAAGGTTCTCGTCCAACCATTCCCGACTCGGACCGTCGTTGGGTGCCGTTCGAACGCACATAACCGGAGGTGATCCTAATTCTTCGAATCAAGCGGATTTGGCGTCTCTTTGTTCCCAACCCCAATTGGTCCCCGGTAGCCGGTAGCACCCTTTATCGAAGAGCGCATCGCTCCTGTCATACACATTCTGGCATTCTCAAATCTTCACCAGCGAGACGTTGGGTTCCTCACAGCGAATCGCTTCTGACGAGTAGAAACATCTGACTTCGTTTCGGGGCTCGGAGCAAAGACCATGATAAGTCAAGATCGAGAGCTCCCGCGGCAGAAGTATCCGCTTGGTTATATTCGTGGCTATTCAGAGGAATCCGATGATATTCATCTCCTCACCACATCTCAATATGCGGCTCAATGAACTCACGACGATCTTTACTGTTGGATGCATACAATCACTATAGGCAGGGAGAATTGAAAAAGAAGCTTGTTCAAAGCGGGAACTGGGCAAAAACAACACTTCGTGACGTCTGTCACCGAGTTAGCTCGCCCCAAGTTCGGCGAATGAGAATATCCATTGTTCGGTTCGGATTGTCTCATTGTACTGAAATCGTCCCTCTGCTTCAGTTCTAACCCTTACGACTTTTCCGGCTCAATTTTTTTGGCGTCGTCTCTGGCGGAAGTATCAGTCTGTCAGACGTGTTGCGTGTTCACGGCTGCCTATGCATCCACTGGCGAGATGCGGCAGAATCTGACTAAATTATCATTACGCCAAACGCGTCGTCGGGCCGTGGGGACACGTCGGCCGACTGGACTTCTCCAATTCTTCCCTGATGGTCCCTGGGTGACGGTGCATAATTGAATGTTAGACTTCCTCTGGGCTGATACAATCGTAGTACAAGCCGCGATTGTCAAAAAGGTGTGTCTGGCATTTATTCTTATTCATGGGGCCAGTCAATTCGCTTCGCTGGGCTGGGGGAGCACTCGCCGGAACGTTTTTCTCGGAGTGATAGTCCTCTCGAGAGCCGCAGTATAAGTAGGTTCCTTCTGATCTCCGGGGAGGAGGGGACAAGAGCTGGGAAAGAGAGATTGCGTCGAGTAATCTGAGCTAAATCAGATAAACGGTTCAGCGGAGAATAAATCAAATCAATTTATGGACTCACTGGGCACAGAAACGATGGCCGAGCTGCAGTGAATGCAAATGATTATCCGAATGTTCAAGAGAAGCAGTGGCATGATTCCGGTTCCCCGACAGAAACTTTCTGCCGGGGCGTCGTCGAGACTTGCGCTCGAGCCTGTGCTATTCGTGATTATCGGAGTCGAAATTAATTCGGTTCCATGACGTCCCTCGTCAACTTTTCTCGAAACGACACGAAAGTAGCCCGAGCGGGCATCTGAACCGACTCGGCACGTGGGCAAGATCCCGATCATCAGACGAAACAGACTTCAGAAACTACTAGATAGCCATCTGAGAATCTTAATTTCAAATGAATTCAAAGTGCGGGCTCGGATCCCGAGCCCACGTGTCGGCGGAATACAGTCGACATATTCAGAAAAGACTTGCGGTGATCGTTGATCATCTTCGCTTAGGTACTCTCCGTGGACGAGGAGCTGTCAGAGCCGGAGCTCTTATCGCGAAAGCCCTACCGATTTGTCGCTGACGTCGACCTGATGTTGTGGATGTCGCTTCGTAATGTGACTCGATTGATGGTGGCACGAAACTCAAGGGAGTACAAACAAGGAAAGGAGCGATCCGCTTGTCCGAATGAGCCACGGCACGCATGTAAGCTCTGGCTTGCACGGCACGTTCCTCAACTGGCCATTGCCCAAGAAAGCGCCCATGGTCTGTTTGGGTTCGTTCCCACCATGTGTCAGCCGAGGCATACGATCGATTCGATCCGTGCAAGTCCTCAAGTTTCGACTTTCGCAGCGGGGAAAAATTCCCCCAGATGATTTGGTCCGTCCTTGGCGGCGTGTTGCGCTGAGCGAGGCATTGATGATTGCATGGAGATAGAATGGAACTTGGGAAGCTCTTTCACGACCCACGGAATAGGACTGCGTTTCGTCTCGGACTTCTCATTCTTCCGAATCCGTTCCGTTCGGTGTCAACGTCGATGAGTCGGAACGCTTTGACATTTCTTGGGAATAACAAGATGCCAAGCAAGGATTTGCGCTTTTTCAATTTTCGCGAAGCATGCGATTCTCGCTTATCGGAGGAATCGGCTTTCACGCACTATTCACTCAATACGGATCCTGGACGATGAGCGTTCTGGAAAAACAGCGTGCAACGTGAAGCACATCCATCGGAGAGTCACGCTCCGAAAGCGGACTGAATGCTTTCCCGGAGAACTCGGCTATCGTTTAACGCATTCGGCACAGCCGATGACCGAAAATTAGGAATTATCCCCCAGTCGCGCGACTCTTAAGCCTGTAGTTTCTGGGTCTGGACTTGTAGTTCGACAGAGCTACACAAGACAGAGTTCACGTCGCAAATGTTCGCCCGTGCTTGGAAGTCCAATCACTTCAAGAGGTCTTTTCTCTCGGTGAATGCGGAGAAACTTGACGAGCTTCTACCGGACTCAGGGCAGGGACAAGAGCAATAAAGGGCTCGAAAGTCATGAGGCTCGGACTTGAACTCTTCATGGATAGCAAGTGCAAATTTTCTCATCCGATAAATCGCTGTTACGAGGAAGAAATAGGAGAGACTCGTCGGACGCTCACAGAGCCGTGATACAAGGTAGATCGAGGAAAACTTCGCGGCGATGACAGCAACCCACAATTTTGCACGATAGCCTCAGTTTTTACCCGTACGAGTCCGTATCTTGTGCTCTTCGACTTCTAATTGCTTTTCCGTTGGAAAATTCTGCCGCGAAGTGTCTTCCGTGACCGTTGAGAATACAAAGCCGCTACCGAGTGGGATTTATGACTGCGAGTCGGTACGTATGTCCGAGCACTCCTCAATACGTTCAGTCTTCTGTCCGTCCGCTGGACTGGAGAATTTTCGCAAACGACGGTGTCGCTCGGCCGACAGAAGCACTGGGTCATGTTGTGGGAAATGATGGCTATACCGACGGCGCGGCGCTGCAAGGGCGACAGCGACGAATGCAGACTGGACATCGGAGCTCGATGTCATCATCAAAAGAATCATCATTGAGCGTCGACTCGGGGCTCCAATTTGAGGAATAAACGGATATAGATTCGAATCGAGTGATATATAGATCGGAAGATGGACTGATAAACTGATATACGAGCGGATCCGGCAGACAGTCGACGAAGGATAGATCGATGGGTGGACTAAATCTGGCAATTTTCAAATCATAATAATTGTACATATAATTATTGGTGACCGTGCCACCGATAGTCGGCTATTGATTTACGTCCGTGCTGCTTTCGATGTCGCATTTTCCTAGCCAAGCTGTTCATCCGTCCGCCCGCCCGTCCGTCCGTCCATTTTGTCGCTTGCGATACTTTTTCCCATGACGTGAAGAGCAGCGTATTCAGAAGAAGAATCAATTGGGTTATCTCGGTCATTGGTCAAGTCGACCGACGCGGATAACGCAGCAATCAGCCGATGAGAAAACATGTTGTTATCTTGTTAGTGTGGGTTGCTCTCCGGTGAGAAGAATGAAGACATGCTGCCAGACTCACATTTCGGTGAAACTTTCAAGGGGGTCGTCTACATATTGGTCTCGTTGATCATTCCTCGTTTGTGCCCGGGAACGTCGCGTCACCCCGGTTGAGAGAATCGACTTAGGAGCGCGATAAGTCGGAAACTATAAGGATGGAAGACCCCTAAAGGTCGTAGCGGTCACATGCTATTTCGCATTGAACAAATCGACGCAGTCTAGACTTGTACACACCTATGCGTAAGTCTTATTGCTGGCCATGAAGAGTGGCCGCTCCCTGTGGGGATCGAGCCTTCTGTTTCATCAGACCATCTCGAGCTCCCCATCCTCTTCAGGCAAACACCTAATGGGGTAGATTAGCGAGGCAATGGATGAATGAGCTCAGGCGCCGAACCGCATTCTGCTTGGGCATCAGCGAGGGCTTACTCTGCGTTGAATCTGACGAGGGAAAATCGGTCCCTAGGTTTCAGCGTCAGGATCTTGGAGGTTTTCGTCTGATTCCATTCAATATTGGTATTTATCTACTGTCTACTCATGACAATATCTGACGATAATCCAATCAGTGGAGCTTGAAACCGATTGCTCAGCTCGGGATCCTTCGTCTATCCATGTCGAGGTAGATTAAAATAAAGTTTGGGTAGATCAGGGATCTCTTGGGGCTCATGGCGTGACGGGGATCGACCGATTCGGGGAGTATGGGGTGGAACGGGGGTTCGAGCCGCACCCTTGACACAGATCTAGGAAAATTCCCTGTTGTGATGGGAAGGGAGTAAAGATAGGTTTTCTCAAGGTGCTGCATTATTTCCCTCTCGCGCTTCATTCCGCCAAGATTGCTGGCCGTGGAGATTCGAGTCGATCCGCGTCGATCCTGTGGAGGTTTGAGGACTCCGAGACGGCGGCTCGTGGACGGACTTCAGAAGAAGTTCCGGTCCGCCTTCTATTCTTCCTTCCCCAAACGATCCTCACGGTAACGTCGTCCAGTCGCTAACGATTCATCAGTGGTGGACCAACATTGGGGCTGAGCGAAAGCTGCCACGAATGCTGGCAGAAACCACCAGCGATATAGAGACATCATCAGAACTTAGCAATCAGCGCACTTCCGAGTTGTTTGCCGCTCGCTAGTTTGTTGCGGCTGCTTGTGTTACTGCTCTGTCGGCTAATTCGCGACACGACAGGCATCACCGAGAAGAAACGGCACCGTGGCGCTTACGATCATGACAACGATTACGACGAGAACAGCGACTATGGAAAAGGAATGGAGCGACAAGGCGGTGGCGCCGGCGGTCAAAGCAGAAGAGAACAAGCCATACGAGAAGTGAATGAGCTCAGTGCGGACGGAATTATCGCCAACTGAGTGACGGAGAACAAAGCCTATGGGCGAAACGATCGGCGGCAAAGACGAGTTCAGAAATGTTCAATTGTTTCCTCTTATCTGTAGCATTTTGCATCTCTCGCCATTGGCGAGATGCATCCGTCTATTTGATTACCTCTGATTCATTCTATGTTTGTTCGTTCGACGGAGCGGCCTGCATTTGGCATCTCAGTCAGTCCAATCCATGCATTCGGAGAAAGCCTCCGCTTTCATTGGAGCACTTTCGTTTTTACGACGGAGCGGAAGCTCCCGAATCAATCAGTACTGAGACTCGCGCTCCTGCATTCAAATTACGTCTCGTTTATCGTCAGCTCTATTTATTCCAATGATACGTTTTTGAATGAAACGATACAAGTATAGCGAAAATTGATTGCCTCGCGGAAACCTCTTCCGTTCGAACTCCTCGTCGCCTCGATTGTATTTGAAACGTCGACTTAACATGGAAAAATGTAAGGGGTCGGTTCCTGAATGCCGGCCACGTGGAGTTGACGGACAGCCAATTGGTCGGAGCCGCCTGAACTTATTTCCTGGCCGTGAGGCTTCCTCGTCCGCGGGGCTGCTGGTCTGAATCCAGGAGCCGGTCCCTCTGAAGATGCTGTTCACTCCGGGTTTCCGTTTCCGTAGAGTTTCTGGAAGGAGCCCCACTCCCCCGGGCTAGCTATCGGAGAAGATACCCGAGTCAGTTGCTCCGAGACTGCGTTTTGCGGAGCCCAGTCACTCGTCGCTTCGCCCTTAGGAGCCGGGATGTTTTTTTCTCAACTCGAATTTGATATCTTTGCTACGAGGCATCTTCTTAAAGATCTTCGGAGATGATTCATTGACGTTTCGCTCGGGGAAAGTGACAACGGCACCCCAGGGAAAAGTACCTGAGAGATCCTGTCCATGGGCCGTTGCCGGCGGTGTTCCGGTGCCTGACCCCCGGCCACAGGCCCGGCAGCCGGGCTGGGGGAAGGCAGAAGAAAGAAGAATGAATGTCTCGGAGACCGGAACATCCCTCCCAGTGTCTGAGGATGTCGTCCACGGCACAAGCTTCGAATGATATTGCGAAGACAGATACCTTGGTCCCCGCAGCTGCGGTTCTGGTTCTGCGGAGCAACTTGAGAAAATGAAAGAAAACCTCAACAAGAGAAAGGAATGAGTGGACGATAGGAAAGGCAAGAAGAATTTCAAAAGAGAAAAATGTGGGCAATTTTAGCGAAAGAATCGCATGCGATCAAAGGTCAAGTTGCGAACATGGCAGTGTGCAATGCGTGGGAATCCGAGGGCCTACTGGCCGAGTAGTGAGAGCGTCACAAAGAGAAATTTGCTCACTCACGAACGATCCCAGAACCTGGCCGGATTCGACTTTTGCTCAAGTTTCGAAACGTGCGACGCTGATCGACCCGACGCCAACGTCCACTTCGAGGACGGCTCGGCGATGCTTCCCGCGATTATCTCATGGAATATTAGTATTTTCCCTGAGCCGAGTGAAATATTCGAAGACTTCGCGTTTTGGACTAAATTGAACTTTCGGAGAAGTTAGTACCCGCATACGAATATCCGGAATGATTTCGCTCGCACTCTGGTATCTTCCTGTCGAAGTAGGAGGAGAATTCACTCTTTCTCTTCCTCTTCCTTGAGAAGGAAGCTGATTGAGAGCGGGTCGCTGAGCGAGTGTGGATTGGTGCCACAACGACGGCTGTGACTTGTTTGGCAGAAGCCATAATTACTTGGTTGTGAGATGGACGTAGGGCGTCCATCCCGTTGGCGAGCGAAATTTAAAAGACGACCACGGTGGCGGCGGCGACGACGACGACGAGAAATAGCGGGGACGACATTAATGGGAAGGACCCTCAGAAGTGGTGGCAGAAAAAGTAGATTGTCGACTCCGCGACGAAACCATGAGCAGGTTCCCTGCGGAAAGGATCTGCCAGGCCGAAGATGTACGAGCATCGAAAGCGAGAAGACTGATCAATTCTCACAGGAATCGACACGTCCGTTGTGGAATCTGTTGCAGCTCGCGGGACTCAGCGAGATTTACCGCATCATGACAAGAAGGGGAGAACAATCTATGGGAGCTAATTGAAAAAAGTTCAGCCGTCACCGTCAATTTATTCGGGGCGGTAGATTGCGAGTGAGCCGCGGGGAAATGAGACTGCGAATGACTAAGATGGCGGAGAAGGTTTAAAGACAAAGTTTCCCCACCAAAAACTTCTCGGCCGATGATCCGCGTTGGTGTGAATCATTCATTCACCGATGGAGCAGGGGAGAAGATTGGTTCCTTACGTTTCCTCACCGAGATCACGTCCCGAAGCATTATATACCGACCAGGGTTTATTCATTCATATTCCCAACAGATTTCCGACCATTCAGAGACGTCAACTAGCGCAGTATCGAACTCAGCTCCCAGCCTCCCCGATATGAATTGCCACTAACAACCTTTCCGGTAGAGTCTTCGGTGCGACAGGGAGGCTCATCCTGCAGGGTGCGGCTCAATTGTCGCCTTAATCGGCATGTGCCTCAACAAATCACTAACACTACTACCGTGGTCGAGAATCGAGATGGATATGATGATCACAGGGTGGAAACGAGGGAAGACCTTGCCTCAGTGATCGCGTCCTCGCGTGTCCATTCCCTCACAATTCGTGTGAATGTGCGCGCATCGACGTGAGTGTCAAGGGGTGAGCGCGGCAATGCGTGTGCCGAGTTCCTTCGATTGTGGCGAAAACGGCGGCGATGGCGGCGACGGACGTTGTTCTTCATGTATCAGATATGATTCGGGGTTCAGATTCGCGTGATCCATGCTATCTACGGCAAGATTGTTGTGGCGAGATGAATTTCGCTGCTTCAGTATTCGCGTGCATACGTCGGCAGTGCAAGCGGTAGATCATCGTTCGCTGGTTGGGGAGCCGAATTGCCCGCTCACTCCCTGCTTGGTTGGTTCGCTGACTCACTCACTCACTCAATCGATCGAGAATGTATCTGACCGTTTGCCGGCAGGCAGGCAAGGAAACCAGCGATTTGGCTCGCGAGTCTGCCTTTTGGCAAGTTGCGTAGACACACATGCAAGTTCATGATGTGGCTTCAGATCTGTAATCACTTGTGCAGCCCCAAAGAAAAGGGAAAGCAAAGTCAAGCATGCGACAGCACGTCTGGAAAGATACCGCGTCAAATGAAACCTGAGCGGTGGAACGTACTATGGAAAAACACTTCTGGAGCCTCGGCCCGATACCTCCGGATACGACCGCTACGCTCGGAGTGAAATCCCTCCCCGAGACGATATCGGACGAGGCAACGCTGCCATCCAGAGAGGAAGGGAGTGAGATGCAAACAAGCGCAAACTCTATGGAAATCGTTGATCCGACGACGAGATGCGATGCGCAATCAAAATCAGATGAGAGCTCGGTCGGGCTCGGTGTTCTCGTTCCCTTCATTACTTCTTCGAGCAGACAAGTTAACAAGCGTCATGTCGATCGAAAGCACTCGCAGTGCTTATTCGACAACCTTAGACACACATCGTAAAGATTCTCGTGGATACTTTTTGTTGTCTTCATCGGCGTCGCTGACAGCGCGTTTCTTCCACCGAGGTTAACAGCGCAGTCATAAAGATAAAGCGAAGGGAAATGCAAGCCAAATACAAACCACTTTGAAATAAACGCGAGAGGGAGTGTGCGTTCGTCACTTCATGAATCCAGCTTCTGTTTCAATGGGTAATCTTTTACGATCAGAGTCTCCGAAAACGGATTGATCCGCATCCAGCGACATTCGGGCATCCCAGAATCGAACATAGTCACCTTCCGCGCCTCGATTTTTATCGGATTTATCTGTGAACCAATGAATGTCCGGTACGCCAAGAGCCAGATGGATAATAGCAATACAATGCCAGACTATCGAGATGGTGCCTCGCGTCGACGGCGTGAACCCCGGCGGAGAAAGACGCGGTCTCAGAGAGAGAGAACAGCCGATGCCATTGAAGCCTTTTGAACTTCCCTGTGGTTGTATGGCAAGAGGGGGATGCGGGATTCCGCGCAGCGAGACCTAGATGGCGAAAAACTGAGATTGCCCAGGTCCAGCTGAGCGGGGTCTTCGACTCAAGCCAGATGCACGGAGAAAAATATGTGGACATAAGACCATGTTTACAGGGATGCGATCTCCACTATCGATGCTCAGATAGAGAAAAAAAAATTCACGGCTAAAGGGCAGGATTTAGTGATTGACGAAGCCTCGCCGATAATGGAGTCATGAGGCTCGGAAAGCTTCTTCACCCGAGCTAACGGAGCGAGAGGTTCCGCGCTCTGCTTGATGTGTATTCAGCATTCTGGTTTAGGGTGTCTCGGTAGAAGAGTGACGTATTTTGCTGGGAACCCCCGCCCCCGAGTGGGGGAATTCCTCGGTTTGATCAGCCTCTGTAGCGCGCCCGAGATCATCTCGTTTTGTTGCCATGGTTTTGATGGCTTCGAATCTTATTGACTGAATGTCGCAAGCGATGCTGATTTTGGAAGCTCTCATGAAGGATCATCGTCGCTACTATCGTCGAGATGATCTTAGATCGAATATCTCATAGATAGTGATGTAATGAGGAAATGAAGATATCCTATGAGAGGAGGCGCAGCATGAGAAAGCTCATCAGTTCATTACATACGCAGAGACCGCCCGGTATTTGCAATGAGAACGGAGCAACGCGGATCCCCATCATTTGCCCTTCGCGTCGAAACGCTAGGGAAATGTCCAAGGACTCCGACAGAGGACCGACTCTGCAATGATCCCGAGAGAGCGAACATCAGGTCTGTAGCCTCTTATCGGATCGACTGCCTCTATCGGGTCGTGGAATTTTTCGAGGAGTGACGAGTGATCCTGACACTCGGAGCTGAGCTCTGACTGCGGTAAAATCCCGAACTCCGATAACAAGCGGGCCTCTCCACCTCTAGCGCATTCCTAGATCGATAACATGTGGATGAGCATGGATTTCTAATCTCCCACTGAAGTATCGCTTGAGCGTCACTGTCGCTGCGACAGATATGGATTCGCAGAAATAGGGCTATGATGACGGAGTCAATTCGACACTGCGAGAATCCTTCTGACGCCCTGCACGCGTCGAATTTCCAAAGTGTCATCTTCTGCAACTCAATGTCCGTTCTGGTCGACACTCCCACCATTGCGCTGATTTTTCCGTCTATTCCACTGTGGATTGAAGTACTGAAGAACGCTGCGCCGCCGAATTTAAAGTCTGCTCGACCCTACAGACGAAGAGTCTGGCCCATTCCCTTCATTTGATCCGGGAAATGGCAGCAACGGGGCGGGGAGCCAGATACGTAATTGGCTAAGAGTGGGAAAACAAGCAAAAAATACCGATCTGAAACACCCAAGCCGATTGGAGAGCACTCGCGACCTAATCGTCGCCGAATCTCCGGCGAAGGCGAACTCTTCGCGAGCGAAAATAACCACAGAAACTCCAGATGACTGCTCGACGCTCACTCACGAGCTCCCCTAGATCCCAAGCATGAGTCTTATCAGCTGGGCCGGCGCACTTGGCGCGCCAAATGCCGGGAGGCGACTTTTCTCTGATTCGATTTAAAACGATCGGCACGATACCAACTATATCAGGAGAGGTGTCAAATGTCGAATACTGTTCACTGTGATGATTTTTCCCATGCCACATTTATCGCAGATAAGCTTCAAGAGGGTCACTGGCTGGGATCGTCGGAAGCTAGTGTTATCGAAGGATGGCATTGAGGCGACGGCTCCTCGCCAAGCTGTGAAATAGGGGAGCGCCATTGGGAGAACGGAGGGGAATCGACCCAGATGATGTTTCACTCCGACACGATATTGCGCAGCCATTTCGCGATTACGAGAGTCTGCTAGCGACTACCAAACATCGGATAAATCGCAGTATTCAATTGCTCCCCTGGCCGATCGCTTCGATTCCTAGAGCCTCCGCTTATCCGATACTGGTATCGTAGAAAATTTGGAATCCTCGGAGCTCATTCCGAGATTGGGGCAGCAGGAGAGACGAGGCTCGGATCGATTCCAGCGATAGGCGCGAAAAGCTCCGTTTCGGTTGGAATGCCGCACCTTCTGCTATCGTGGAAATCGAAAAGTTCATCTCCTCCTCATATACCTCCATACATATTCGATGTTCTGCGACGTATTCTCGAGTTACCTTCAGAAGATGATACCCGCCGAGTTTCAAGGGAATCGAAATAAGGTTCAAAAGATTCACCATCTATCTGCGATGGAGATGCATCGGTGAGGCACCACCGAGACACGACGATCGAATCAGCTCGACGAGACTCGACCCGATGCTTCCCGGGTGTCCGCAGCATCCATCGGAAGTTTCGAGGAAGCATAAACACATATTCGGAGGAGACTATTGTAATTCATCAGAGCTCCGGAATCAAAATGAAGAATTAAAGGACATCTTGTGGGGAAGCTTGAGCTTGCGTGCGTGCGAATGAACACTTACCCGCGTCGGAAACGGCACAAGCTTGCCAGTTGAAGGTCCGGGATGATTCTGCTGCCGAAAGACTATCCGAAGACATCTCATTCACGTTCTTCCGCTTGTCTGATTGATAGATCGACCAAGTGATCCATCTGTCGGCTGAGATCTCCGCTTTCTCGTCCAGCTTTATATGGATAATATTAATCTTTTTTCTTCAAGCGAGTGAATCCCGACATTTGGCACGGAATGCTGTCATCGCTGTCGAGCGGATGTATCTGTTTTTGTCTTCTTCCTCGTACAGTCGGTCGAGTTGTCGGCTCGTGGTCCAACTGTCCAACTTTTTGCAATCGTCAGTAATACATAAATACATCCCTCATCTGTAGGGAGAGAAGGTTATCTCGTCCAGCGGCTCGCTGTTCATTTCTGATTTCCCTCGATAAGTTGAAGCAGAAAACAGGATGAAAGCTAAGAGCTGATAGGCTGGGGGGTCGGTATCAGACCCATTCCGGAAATCCCAATCCGAAGTTATATAAGCCCTGAATGCGATTGGGGGCGCTTTCGTATTCATTCTGAGAATAATTTTTCGAATCTCCGGTCTGCTCGAGACTCATCCTCGTTCCCCTTTTCCTCGTCTCTTCCGTATGTACCTCCTCCTGGTCTGAAGCATCGTTTCTCTCTGGCGGCACAGCATTTGAGCGCTCAGCAAAGTTAGATGTTAGTTTGCTTGAATGATGAACCGGTCGGCTACTTGGTCAGCTGTTTCCTTCCTGCTGTTCGACGCGGCCAGAGGGCAAGGAATATTTGAAGCTTGAGGCTTGAACTTGGTAACCCGAGATCAATCACAATTATTATCGTCTCAGTCGGCGCTGCCGGCTTACGGAGTGCTCGCCTAACACGAAAAAGCTCCGCCGATTCGTTGACTGTCTGTCTCAGTCATGCTCGTATCATTAGAACGGTAAGTACGGGCCGCGAGCTGAAGCTCAACGATCGTCAATAAATTATCACCACGCAAGAAGACCGAAAAGAATGGGCCTCCGCCGACTCTGTAAATGAGCGCTTCGATTTCACTCGAGATAAGCGCGATTTTCCCTCTATTTTGAAGCTGATACTCCTCGACTTCTTCTCTCGATATCTACGTTTCTCGTCGAAAAAATATGTCAATAATCGTCGAGGAAAAAAATCGTAATCTTTCACACCATCCTCTTGATGTACCGACTCTTAATCCGATCTTCAGCTGTCTTCCTTCCAGGGGCTTTTGTTCTGCGTAGTAGAGTCTTTCTGTTTTTCGCCATTCAAGAGATCACTTATACCGACCTCTCCCATCACTTATATCTTATATCATATCACTTATATCCATATGACTCGTGGAGTGGCAATCTCGAAGCGGATCGCGCTGCCGTCCCTTGCGTGGGTCCCCCTGAGCCGCTTTCCACGGTGTCGTCTCTCCCGCAGCAGAGCAGAACAAACATACAGAAGGAAGCGGACAGAAAATGAAAGTGTCGATTTCCATAAAAACCTGGGAAGCGCGAATGCTTTCGCGTTGTGTAATCTTGGTCAAGGAGCGAATTTTTTGCGATACCATGCTGATTGGATGATTCCTGGTACTCGTTGGAATATTCCGCGCCTCGACCCAACGATCAATGTCTCCCGAAGCGCTTTCTCTGAGCGGTGCAATTTGGGAACCGGAATGATCGAGTCGATATTCACTAGAGAGCTGATAATACGTACAGCTCTTCTTTCTCCCCTTATCTTCGCCTCAATAATTGATATCGTTATTTTCGGCGATCCTCGGTAATGCTTCAAGAGTAAGAAAAGAGCTTTTCGAGAATCGACTTATGTCCATGGAAGCGTTTCAGTGGATCAATCTTGAGCGAAGAAGAAAGGGATCGCGACATTGCTGGGTAAAAATTTGGATTCGAATCTGAAGATATGCAGTCGTGAGCAAGCCCGGAGCTGAGAAGAGGCGGTGGCGGAGGAGCCACGCGACCGATCGGCTTGATTTGCGATACGCGATCAGCTCCAGAATCCGCATGGTCGGAAAGATGGTCCATGATTCCATTAAACGGGAAAGGTCGCTCCCCGTTACACCTTCCAAGCTTTCCGAAACACACCCGTATTCAATATTTGAAAGCGCGTCGGCTGGATGAAAGATGTAAGAGGGGATGAGGAAGCGATGATTGAATCCTTCCGCTGTTGTTTCCGACCGCCTCGAACGGCTCTCGGAGGATCTGTCAACGTCGTTTTTTCGATTGAGTGATCGCGCACGCCATGTCGAGTCTTAAGAGACCGCCCATTTCGCCGAAGAGGAAGTCGAGCGGTCGGAAAACCAACAAAACATTGAAGACCTGCTCAATCAACTATCCTCGAGCCATGCGTTTCGTCTGTCGCTCGTATAACCTTTTCATGCTTCGGTCAATGATCGACCCTCAAGACACAGTCATCTCGGTCGTGCGAGGCAAAACTTGCAGAGTAATGGAGACAATCAATCAGACTTAGGTTCCCCTTATTATTTTGTTGGAATTGAAATCCCGAGTTGAAGCACAAGGCTCTGTGAATTGGGACTCAATTTCGAAGATGATCAAACAGTCGATTCCATTGCAGGTCAATCAGCAACACCTTACTACGGTGTCCGCATTGGGAAGCTCACCCAGTACTTCCACGATGTCACCGGTGAAATTTTCGCTATGGACGACAAAACTCTCTTCATCAAAGGCTTCAGCTATGATGGACAAGGACCAGGTCTGTAATAACCTTCCACAGAACATTTCTCTCTTCCATCTCCCAGGCTCCTTGGGCTGTAGGGACTTAATTCCGCCGAATATTATCGGACCGTGCAAATAAGACGGGTAACCTGATATGACCACGTTCATTTGGAATCAAGCTTGGGAAGGCTTGGAGCTTTCATGATAAGATCCACCGACAGCGTTGCTGCGGTCGGGGCCCGAAATCAATGTTTTTCTCGCCTGTTTGATGGTCAGCGAGCCGATCGGTCGAGTGTTGTTGAATATAATGCGCGAAAAGCAGACGTTGCAGCTCGCAGAAGGAAACTGTCTTCCTGACTAAGTTCTTCGATTCGCTTCGATCGCAGACGCGTACTTCTGGGCCGGTACATCGCCGAAGACGGACGGGACCGGCTTCATCATACCGGACGAACGCGGATCACTCGTCAAGTTGGGCCAGTACCGGAACAAGGATCTCGTGCTTCGTTTGCCCGATGGAAAAAATGTCCGCAATATCAAATGGATTTCCATCTGGTGCAAAAAATTCAGTGTAAGTTGAGCTCTGTGACATCGCGTCGTCGAGAACGAGGCTCGAGCTACGATCTTTTCCAGTGCTTACCGACTCGGGCCCGCAAGGCTATTTTTGGGATACTCTCGGGGTTCTGTGGCTATTATCGGAAAGATCGAATATGTAGAACAGGCTCCGGTGATATGGAACGATTCCCATGATCACCATGATCATAACCCTGGCAGCTTCTTGCCGAACACATGCTCAATAGAGACTGAGCCCAATCATAATTGACTCCATGCATAGAGGTATTAGCTCCCGTGTACTTTCTTCTTTTCTGCTGGTTGTCGCTGCTCGGCGATGGACTTTCCATGAATGACGAGCGTCTACGGTGCTGCTTTCGGGCGAGAGAATTTATGTCACACCGAGCCTTTGATCGGGGATTTCTGTGGTGCGGGTTGCGAAAAGATGTGAGGGACCGAAAGGTGCTGGATGGCGAAAAATTGAGGAGCCGGCATGGAGCACCCTGCCTGGAACCCACAGACAATAGAGTAATACGTTCCCCCGTGGAGCTCCGCTCAGTGTGGCGGAGATGCGAAAAGATTGTACGGAAGAAAAAACTGACGGATGATTCTAGTTCAATGGTTTTTTCCAACCGAATGCACATTCCTGCACTCGCGTTCGTTTTCGCGCGCGCTTTTGCCGCTTTCTTCACTCACGAGCGCACTGTAATCAATGGCTTATCTCTCGGCTCAGGGAAAATGTTATCTCGACAATTATCTCTCGGCGTGTTGCCGAAGATCTTTTGGGTCACGGGGCGCGGAATGAGAATAGTGTCCCTTGGCGGAAGTCCGTGGCGCTCCTTATCCGAATCGGACGTGGTTGAACAAAGAGAAGATCTCCCGAATTTTTTCAAGCTTCGCTTCCCGACCTGAGCAATGCTCGGAGTTCAAGAAGTATTGACGGCTTGAAGCTGACGATTCTGATTTTCAGGCTAACTTCGCGGATCTGTACATACCGAGAAATCTCCAGATCCCCAAAGCTGTCACCGTTGAAAAACTTCCTACATGGGACCACGGCGTTACGTCAGGACCTGTGACGATAATCGATTCTCAAACATTCTTAGTACCCGGCGTCATGTATGACGGACTTGGACCCGGTAAGACAACTACGAGGAGGCCTTTCAGAGGTATAACCAGACCCCAAAGAGTTCCCAAACTCAGGAGCGCTACGAGAACGCATTTATCCACGAGTCCCCCTCCTTTGACAAACTTCTCGTATTTCCGACTTGGTCCTCCGAACAAGTATGTTGAAGGCCAGAGTGCCTGAATGCCTCGCCCAGTCGGATACGATTTTCAAACAATCAGGACTTCATCCCGAGTGACTTGAGCGATTGATCGACGAACCGATCTATGTTTTATATGAAGCCTTTGAGAAGCCACCTGAATTCGGAGACTTCTTGCTCAGGCCAGACACAGAGACGAAAGAATTCAGTGTTCGGTCGCTTCAATTGTTTTCGAGTCTCCGTGGAATCCAAAGTCGCAGGTCTTCTCGCGCAGTCGGATCATATTGCGTGCCCAAATAAAAATATAGGGAGGCGGAAGTCGTTGTTTTCACTCATTTCCTGCAACCGCAAGATTCTACTCAGATTATTTGCAGCTGCATACTGGTGGGTATCTCGTGGTGAACGGAATCATCGAGGAGGCCTTCGTCTCGCTGACGAGAACGGAAGGTTAGTCGCTAATACGTATACTTCTCGGTAATTCGCAATGAAAAGGGTGGGCTCGGACGGATCTCTCGATCCGCTCCGATGAGCACGCCCAATTCTCGGACCCCCTCCTTCGCGGAATTTCATTGATTCGGTAGAGTCTCTGGGTGTCAAACAGATTGATCCATATCCACATCGTCATTTCGATGTACATAGACTCCTGAGCAGGCCTGATCGCTGGGTGCCGTGTGAGACGACCCGACTGCACAGAGAATTTCGTTTCCAATCCTCACATGGATGTGCATGTCATGCGGCTCTCTCAATTCATTTTTTCGCGAGATATAAATCAGAAATATCCGATTCTCGAAATATAGGTATCCTTCGGTTTAATCGCGGAGCGCTCATGAATTGTTCCACTTATCATTCCACCATCGCAGCTCGGATCCTTTGCCGCGCTACACGGGGAAGACGGTCGTGATCAGTCTGCCGGATGGATATTCTGTCTACGACTTCGATCGTTTCGGAATCTACTGCGAACTTGCCGATGTTGACTTCGGCTCGATAAAGATCCCGCACAATGTCAAAGTGCCTCCATCTCAACGGGCGCTCGGTATCCAGATTCCGGTGAGTTCTCGCGGCGCTGACCGCAAATAGATCGCGGAGGTTCAGTATGAAGCATCAAACGCATTGGATTTTCGAACGCATTCACTGTCATCAGAAAGGAACAAATTCATAGAGACACTCTGCATTTTTGTTCTCGACAATCCGGAAAGTTCATCTCTGTCATCAGATTCTGGTCTGATGCTTCCGAGAGTCTCAGACTGCGGGAGCCATTCTCCCCGTCGGTCTAGGATCGTTTTGAAGCGTTACCTGGAGCCGATTGTGATCCGTAATGGTCAAAAAGGTGTAGTGGCGAGAGCGCGTCACAGCGTTGAAACAGAACCACGCTGCTGACCCGCGAAGCAGGGAAAGATGAGCTTTTCTGTTTTTTCTTCATTAAAACAAAAACTCGATGAAGAGTGGTCTCGCTCTGAAAAAAAAGACGATGGGTTTGTATGATACGATACCATTCGATCGAGTATCGGTATATCGACCTCTTTCTCCTGAAAACATACCTCGCTCCTCGGTTTCTGGTGGCTGGTGTTGTAATTTCGTGTTCACTCCTGGTCTTGCGCTCTCCTTTCTGCCCCTCTCTTTCCGGTTCAGCACCTGGTATAGCATCGCGCTACGGAATAGGGTTGTGCATTTACCGTCCTTGATAAGAATCACACATCAATTAATCGAGAAACTCTTAGTTCCTCGATTGAATTGAATATCCCAACAAACTGACTAGATGGCTCGAATTACCTCCTTCCCTTCTCCCTACCTCTGTACTCTGTACGGAGCTAACTTGGGTTTCTGGGGTGCTCGACTGGGTTGGCCCTGACGGGACGCTACCTGAGTTGTAGTCGTTGACCTGTTCCTTTCTGAATGTACCTTGCTGTTTTCTGGCATCGTTGGTCCCCGACGGTAACAACCAATACGTGTACTAATGAGGAAACTATGTTGTGTGTGTGAAGCCCAACCCCAGCCCAGCGACCGGAGAAGATGTTTCGACCGACGACAACTCTGCGGATTCTTCGCAGAACAAACTCAACTGCGAGATTCTGCATGATCCGATGGGCCTCGAACTTCGTTGGATCATGGACGGCGACGAGATCATCATGCAGCTCGTCGGCCGCGTCGGTAAGTATCGAAAACAATCAAAGTAGGATTTCGATATTCGGTAACGAGGTCTTGATTGAGGTTCGAACCCTGACGCGAATTCACTCCCCCTTCCGCGGCCGGACCCCACAGAGGTTGGCGATTACATGGCTTTCGGTTTGAGCAAGGACGACACCAAGACCAAAATGGTGGGATCGGACGCCGTCGTGACGTGGATTGATCATCAGGGACGTGGTCACGCCGTAGACTATTACCTTGGTTCGAAGGAACAGGTACTCTTCGATTCATGATTTCCAACGATCTCCACAATGAGCATATTAGTTGAATCTCTAATTTCTTTCATCTTTTGACAGTGCGTCGGAAACCGCGGTGCCTGTCCGGACATCAAACAACGAGGAGCTCGCGATAGCGTGACGGTTCTCAATACCGCCGTCGTGAATGGATATCATATGATAACCTACAAAAGACCTCAAGTTGCTCGTAAGTTCGTCGAGAAAAATATCCCGATGGATTCGGGTCACGGACGCTCTGCGAGGCCACAGTCCCATGATTTATATTTGAAGACGTTAAAGGTTTTAATTGCTAGCTTCTATTCATTGATTTGCGTTTCAGTTGATGAGAAATACGATCAACACGTGTATTCTGACGGCCCTCAAGCCGTAGTCTGGGCCCTTGGACCCATCAACGGCAAGGGTGAAGTGTCTTACCATAAACTGCGAACCCAGGGAGATCTTTTCGTTGATTTCGCCCGAGCACCTCAGTGGAACTGCCCACGTCCGGACGATATATCCACTTCGAATGAAGCCAGCACCGTAGTGCAAGCCCCTCGTGAGTTGAACTCGGGGTCTTAGATCGTCTCGTGAATCATGCCCGTCATGTGAATCCCGCGAAGATCTCGCGATGTTCAGAGCGCATTCACCGCGAGTGAATCTCCGGCAAATAAGAATGATTCCTCGGCAGGAAAACCTCATTTGCACAATGATCGGCATCCTCGCCCATGTTTTGGACATAGAGTTGCAGCCTTTCTCTTTTTGAAACGGCCAAGCTTGCCTGAATTTTTTCTCCCTCCACAGTTCAGAAGTCCGCCAGCGCAGTTCAGCCATGGGTCGTGCCTCCGGTGGTCTGCCCTGCTGACAACAAGTTCTACGCCCAGATCGGCCCCGCCGGCGGCAAAAAAGGCTATCAAGCGATTACCGGAAACGTCGGATGGGGTATTGCGTGGTATATCAACGGACTCATGATTCCTGAGCTCTACGTTCAGCGAGGAGTCACGTATACATTCATCATTGAGGGAGGAAACAATAAAACGCATACCTCAAAAAATCATCCCTTCTACATCACGTCCGACCCCATCGGCGGTTATGAGCACAAGAACCAAGCGGAACGAAGGGTGAGCTCCATTCTGAAATTCTGTCTGCATCTGGAGCGAGCTTTCGAGCTACACCTCATGTTTTCTGTATCCATAATCCTTGAGCAAGAGTTGTGACTCATTTTCATCGACCTTTGCAGAAGGAAAAAGTCTTCGCCGGGGTCACTCTGGATCGCAGTGGTAAAGCAACGCCCACCGCAAGTAAGCCGCCTGCCATTCCATAATTACCTTGTGCTTGAATCCCATGATTTTTCTCGCTAATGAATTAAATTCGTTCTCAAGAGCTCTCTGTCCATTCCGAGCCTACAGAATCACTTATTTTCTTACAGAGGGCCGACTCTGCAACTACGAGTATCCCTTCAGCCGAACGGAACTCCCGGACGACTTCGCCACATTCGAAGACTTCGCCGCCAATCTTGAAATCAAATGCCAAAACGGGCGACCTGCTTATCTGCAATGGACTCCCGACCAATTTACGCCGGATCTCGTATACTATCAAGTGAGTCTCATCAGCCGAACATTGGCATCTTCGCTCGAAGCTCGAGGTGCAGAAGATTTATTCTTCCTCGATCCAATCGGCTTATGGAGGCGATAATCGAGTGTAAATCCTTCTCAGTGCTACACTCATCGACACCTCGGATGGAAGATCCACGTCGTCGACAGCTGCGCGGATCTCGTTCAACCAAAGGCGGCAGCCTCGCACCGCAACGAAGTTCGCATTCCATCGCCCCAAGGTTTCCACAAGACGGTGCAGAAAAAGATCGTGAAAAAGAAAGCCGCTAAACACTACTCTTCGGTGTCCTACAGAAACCAAAAAGTTCTCGCACTTGACAACATCACAGATCTGATCCTGAACAAACCTTTGAAGAAAGTTCCGAGGCACTACTCGGTCCGCATGGAGTCAGGATTCCGTCCTGTAACGCTGCCCCCCAAAGGACTTCCCGATCCCACGACGCCGCGTCCTGGACTCGGTCTTGCCCCTCTTCCGTTCCTGCGGAAAGACCCTCTGCCGTTCCAGGGTAGTTTCAAGCCGGGAGTCCCTCATTTCGGAGGTTTTAACATCTCATACACAATGAGCAAGGAGCCCGCAGGTCCGATTCCGGGACTTCCACAGGTTCCCAAGGGCGCCCTAACAAAAATCGACGGATTTCTTGACGAGGACCGCATGGCCCGCATGGTCAGGACGCACCGCGCGAGTCGACAACGTCGATCGGCGCTCCGGGAAGAAAACGAAATTGTTCCCAGAAGCTTCGTTCGCGCACCGCGGAAAACTCTGATAGTACCGCAAGAAGTTTCATCACAGAGAGCTACGAATACTCAATACGGAATCCTCGATCATGTCCTCAGTCTCATTGCATCTGATGCCGATCCTTCGAATCTCGCCTGATTGCCAAGAACGTAGTACTCATCACACACCTTTCCATTGACACGCTCAAATGACCAGCGCTCCTCCACTCGCGTTCCTCTCTATGTCTTCTTCTGGACTTCGGCTTGGAGACCTCGTTTAGACTCCTCGACTGCTCGTCGAAAAGTATCTTTCTTCCTCCGCTGACAGCTGCCGTCATGTGATGATCATCGATGCCTCAAGAATCATAATTACCTATTTAAATGGGAGATACTCTCCGCGACCTGCCCTCATCTCTATCATTTCCTAAGCGAAGCGATCTTCCTCACTCTCAGATGTGTTCAATGTTATTTATAAGGAATCGGTGTCAATGTTGAAGCCGGGTCGAATGTTCCACACAACTACGCTGAGAACCATCACATCTGGAGCATTTGATTCTCTCATCTGATATAGCTCAGACAATCGGTGTCGTTCGACCTTCCGATGATCGAGGCGAGCCGCATCCCGAGTACTTGTTTGATTGTTTGTTACCAAATGACGATCACGAATAAATAAGAACAATATATATACATGGAAACATTATTAGAGGAAATTTTCCGTGATTGGAATAAGCTTAAGCAGTCCGTACTAGCGGCAGTCTGACTCGCCCTTTCTGGGTACGGCTGGAGTTTACCCTGTGCGTCTATAATATTGGCAGCTATCTCTGAGCGGTTTCCGCTGAGCTTCGCTGCGCCGGCCCGTCAGCGTTGAGCTGAGTTAGGACTTGGCGGCGCTCGGCGGGACCGTGCGACATACCTCTGTACTGCAGTGGCGTGTCCCTGTCGTATTCTCCGTCTCAGCCGTCTCCCTCGTTTTAATTAATCCTTTTGCTTCTCTCTCATCACAACTCGTCTTCTGCGTCGGCCCTCCGCGGGACAGACCTAAAGAGCAGTGGCGGATCCAAGGAGGGGAAGGGGCTCAAGGGGTCCGACTACATATACTCCCATTTTGAACAGGACCCAGGTATCGACGCCCCCTCCCCCCTCCCCTCTCCCATTCGATACATTGATCGCCCCCCCCCCCCCAAATCCCATTCGATACATTGACCGCCCCCTGCTCGGAGGATTCCGGCATCCGCCGAAGCCACGCAGAGTTTCAATGAAAGGAATGTCTACGCGTTCTAGTCTTATGTCTGATTCCTCCGAGGTCAGGTGCCGCATGCCGCGAGGGCTCTCGTCTGAATTGAATAAATGGAAGTCTGATCTCCAGCTAGAACTGGAAGTATCATCTGCTGTCGGTGGTGCTCATGAGGAGAAAAACCAGCGACGTCTTCCAGATCCATTAGAGTCGTCCGCCGCTCTGAGGAACTCATTGCGATCGAACAGCGCGCCAGATCGCTATCGGCTGATTCTGCGGGTGGTTTTGGCGGTATCGCCGAGGGGAAAACGGGGGACACTCGGGGGAGTGCCGGGTATGGGGAGGGAGTGCGCACTCTTTGGCGCATGCGTCATCTCCAGCACCCAGCAAACATGTCCGCCGTCTGCTAGTCCCGAAGTCGGCGAAGAAGAGCTTCACACGAATGAGGGAATCGTGTTGGCGAAAATTGTGAGCCGCTATGAATTTGATAAGGCATGGAGCTGCTGACCGCTAAAGTTGAAGGTGAGCTTCCGATTTCTCGAATGAGACTGTAGATCCGACGGATACTCGAGCCTTCCGAGATCGATTTTGTAACGTCAACCGTGAATTTTGAAAGCTAATGCAATATTCATTGTGTTCATTATGGATCGGAGAATCCAATAGGATTTTAATTATTCATGGACGAGTTGATTCGTCTCATCGCCGAGGAATCGCTGCGACAAAAGAACTCTCTGGGTAACTGTTGCTTCCTAAAATCGTTTTCGGAGTTTCGAGACTTCCCACCCCTCTTGTCGATGCTTCACGACAGGACTCCTGCAATACCTCTTGGTCGTGCTGTGAATCTACAGGACGTCAATCAACGCCAGAAACGAACGTCATGTGTGCTCCGAGAGTGTTTCGAGAAAGAGAGAAACGTCTGGCGGACGCACATATTTGCGAGCCGGCTCCGGTCAGTGACTAGATTCCATACATACACACGAGAGCCGAGGAACTCAACGCAAGTCGTCGCATTAGTCGGGAGGAATCTTCTTCCATTAGAAAGGAGCTTGTGAGGAATAATTTCCACAACTCAATTTACTGAGTTTACTCTGGATGAGAAGAAGATAGGCTCAAGCCCACGAAGCCTCAAGCGCTCGCATCTGATTCGTCTCCTCCTCGGATGTCTCTTTGACTAGCGTTGCTGCCGTATCGTTCCATTTGACCCACGTTCATAAAAGCCGGAAACGGGCTTGTTCGCACGCCCAAAATGAGATCCATACGGTGGACTCCGTGGCTTTTAAAATGTGATGTCGGCTCCGCGTTAGAAGCTCTCTTCCGTGGTCGGACATCGCGGGAGAAATTTGGTTTCACGGAGCTCGATGTCGAAGCATGCACGGATATTCTAATAGGAGGGAGTTTTTTCTCCGCTTCCGCCGGCAATGAACACACACAAAATCATCAATGAGCGGACAGCCATTTCGAAGTCGTACGGCAGCGGCTTCGATCGAAGCGATCGTGAACAAGGTCGCTACGGGCCCAGCGGGTGTCCGCTACGCTGATAGAGAATATCCTTGGAAAGTAAGATGTCACGAGATACGACGGGAGAAAAAGAACCCAGGACTCATCTCTCGTGGGCTGCGGGTGATCACCTGTTCAGTGCAGGAAACCTCAAAGTCACTGCGGGAAGCGTCGGTGGTATAGTGGTGAGCATAGCTGCCTTCCAAGCAGTTGACCCGGGTTCGATTCCCGGCCGACGCAGATTTTTTTTGGCGAATGACGTCTGTGCTGACGTGCCATCCCGAGACGGATGTAGCCGCTAGGGTTGAATATTCGCATTCCTGTCAGGCAATCGAAAGCGTTGCTCGAAGGAACTCCCACCAGACATCATTGGCTGAAAGTTTTGCTCCCGATCCGAGTATCGAGGCTTCGTGTGTGGACGTCGGTAGCGATTGGCATATGAACTTATATGCACAATAATTGAGCTCAGTGACGTCAGGAACCATGACTGCTCATTATGAGCGCGGATTTCAGATGACATAGTCTAAAAATATCGATCGTCGACCTTGGACGTTGAGAGCATGAGGACGAACTTGGATCGCTCGATTCTGGGCTCTGACAAACAAGCGCCTCTGCGAATCGCTATCTATTTCATTCGCGTCGTGGGTTCGTCGAAGGAGCTCGAAGCCGGCCAGTTTGGCGAGGGGTTCTCGATGAGCTACGGTCAGATCCGAATCGCCAGGGTTCGCGTCTACTGGCTGCCCAGCGACCGAGTTTTTCAAAACAAGCTAATTTCGTCTCGTGATACCGCATCGAGATTCGAGGATTCCGTAACAAGAGCAGAAAATTGTGAGGGCACCCGACCTTTCATGTATCATTGCTGTGATTCCAGGCATGGAATGGTGGATAAAATAGAGATTAGGATGACGATAGCTCCCACTCGTAATTGGACGGGTGGCATCTAGCTTCTCAAGCGCGATCCGATGGGATCATATCGAGCGGGTCGCTTGAACTCCCACGTTCGTCTTGACTCGGAGCTCGGTATCGAACGTCTGGTCGAGAGCCGGAGATTTTTCCATTGTCAAGTATTCCTTCTCGTCGCCGTCTCCGAGCTATCAACAGAGCTACGCCCACAAGAGGAAGTTGTTCTTTATGCTGGGCGCGGACGATCGAAGGCGAGAAGAAGGATCATAGCAGCGATAGAGTGAGAAGTAGCGATGAGTTTCTATAAGAAGACAAGGCCGAAGTAGGGCGTGGGACGAGCCTTACTGCCGTCTGAATACCTGAACATGGATGACCGGCCGTACTAGCTGGCGGACTAAATGAAGTATCAGTGGAGAACGTTGCCCTCTGGAGACGGCCTATCTCCGGCCACTTGTCACGGAACACTCCGCCCTTGGCTTTTCCGGAATTCTCAGCCGACTTTCAACCATGACCATTGATGACCAGCGGAGATGAGACTCCGATAATTCCTTTTTTTCGTTGCCAATTTCCTTTGAAACCGAGTGTTTATTTTTCAGCATAGGTTCGGAAGCCGGGCTCGCGCGATAGGCTCGGATGCCAGGGCCTAGTTGCAGGGCAGAAACTAAGTTAGAACTGCACGTAACGCCAGGTGATGGGACTAGCACAAGCTGTAGCGCAAACAGTAGCAGTGACATTCACCAGCAGCAGCAGCAGTCGCAGCATCATCACCACCTGCAACTCCAAGGGCATGGATATCCACGCGAGGATGCAATGGCTCGATCGCCCAGTCATGAGTCGTTCGCCACGGATCTCTCACTGCTCTCCCTCTCAAGGTTAGGAGTTAGGAGCAGAGTTCGGGTGTCCGGCTCCCATGGGAACGAATTCCCTTCGAATATTCGGTTGGGGAGAATCATCAATGTCATACATGCAGGGAAAGATTAGAGGGGTCCATGTCGAGCGTAGGAAGGTTGATAATATTTTCTGTTGCTCCAACGCAGCTCGGGCTCGGATGTAAGTCGCTTCAGAATCGGGCTGATGTCGATTTCACGAGTTACCTCGGCCGATCGCGAGGAACAGGTGGCGCCGCTGATACACGTGCATGATGCGGCTCCAACTGCCACGACGCCCACCAGCTCCGGCAGACAGCATCATCATCATCACCACCATCCGCTCGCATCGAATCGGAACAGCTTGCAGGTAAACTGCCGGATCAGTGTTCTCGAATCCCGATCAACATCAAGATTCCGGACCGACTAATTGAAATTGGTTTCCGCGATCCAGGTTCCGGGGGAATCCTACGGGAATTCTCGAAGTCAAGACGCACTGTTCGAAGAGGAGTCGGACGTCATTAGGAATTGTTCGGTTTTGTCCTCCGCTGTTCTAGGTCTCATGAAAAGTTTCTCTACGGGTGATATATCGAGCTCGTTCGAATTCACTGAGCCGTTGAGGAATACCGTATCGGAGGAAATACTCTGTGCCAACGCTTGGGCAACCTTTGAGGTGAGTGACGTTCTCGTTTTTCATCGATCACCGAGGCGGATTAGGCTTTATGCAGGAATCGCTCATCCCAACCTGCAAACTTGAGCCATTATGGGCGGTCTGCGACCACAACTCGGTGTCTTCCTCCGTTTTTCCGGCGGTCGAGAGAGACATCCGACGGGAGAAATATTTGTT
Source organism: Galendromus occidentalis (assembly GCF_000255335.2). NCBI lineage: Eukaryota > Metazoa > Arthropoda > Arachnida > Mesostigmata > Phytoseiidae > Galendromus > Galendromus occidentalis. The sequence goes on from NW_003803602.1 coordinate 2,408,288, forward strand.
TTTGGCGAGAACCCGCAGCTCCAGAAACTCATATGCATAGTAATGGCTCGGTTCGCGGCCGAGTATGCCCTGGAACTTAGGAAATTACCCGCGCCAGTGCTTCCTTGAATAATTCCTTGAGGATGGTCTCGACAAAGTCGAATGCTCTGGACTCTAAACTCGGCAGTCCAGAGTCTAGACGAGACCTCAGGTCTTGGCTTGATGCTTCGGGGCCGAATCCAGAGCCCGCGGGCTGCTTGAGACAAGCGGAGAATTTAAAGGAGCCGAGGAGCCTTCAGAGATGAATGTGTTTTGTCCCAGAGACGGAGAAAGTTTGACGACGACAAAGCGAAAGTTCCAGGTTCCTGCAAATCGACGACTTGACTGCACGTCAAGGTCGTGCAGTACGTGGGTTGCTGTGGGAGATATGCAGTCTTCGACCAGTCAACTCCCATCTCCGTCCACGCGATGTGGTTCTGGCAATATTTCAGGTTGGTGCCATTCAAACAACTATGCCCGCCTTCATTGTGACGTATTTCCAGTGCTGTGAGAATAGCGGGGAGCTCTCTCGTGGCGACCTGGAGGTGTTTTGCGCGCAGCTGCGGCGACGGGAGCAGTGGAAAAAGAGGAAGAGCACCCCACCAAAACGAAAATCCTATGAATTCGCATGACCTGCATGCAGAGTTTCCCGGCCAAGAAGCAGGAAGCAAAAGGCGGGCTCGTCCGGGATTTGAACCCGGGACCTCTCGC